>NC_134447.1:1810384-2112115 GCF_030867145.1 Opisthocomus hoazin | reverse complement strand
CTAGCCCCTTCTGGCTGCCAGCTATCTGCAGACTTTTGCATTTCAAGAGCAGGGCTGCGAAAGGAGCCTAGCAGGTACACCATCTTTCCCAGGCTACGTTTGAAGTTTGAGGTGGCAAGACAAGCAAGGAGCCCCATTCTCTGTGCCTCTGTGTGAGCAGTGCCATGGGCAGATGAGGCTGAGCAACAGCTTTCCAGGCTAGCCCCTTCTGGCTGCAGGCTATCTGCAGACGTTCGCACTTTTGGAGCACGGCTGTGATAGGAGCCTGGCAGGGACACCACCATTATCAGCATGCGTTTGAAGTTTCAAGTGGCAAGATAAGCAAGCAGCCCCATTCTCTGTGCCTCTATGCGAACAGTGCCATGGGCAGATGAGGCTGAGCAACAGCCTTCCAGGCTAGCACCTTCTGGCTGCCAGCTATCTGCAGACGTTCGCACTTTCGGAGCAGGGCTGCGAAAAGAGCCTGGCTGGGACACCAGCTTTCCCAGGCTACGTTTGAAGTTTTAGGTGGCAAGACAAGCAAACAGCCCCATTCTCTGTGCCTCTGTGCGAGCAATGCCATGGGCAGATGAGGCTGAGCAACAGCTTTCCAGGATACCCCCCTCTGGCTGCCAGCTATCTGCAGACGTTCGCACTTTCGGAGCAGGGCTGTGATAGGAGCCTGGCAGGGACACCACCATTCCCAGCATGCGTTTGAAGTTTCAAGTGGCAAGATAAGCAAGCAGCCCCATTCTCTGTGCCTCTATGCGAACAGTGCCATGGGCAGATGAGCCTGAGCAACAGCTTTCCAGGATACCCCCTTCTGGCTGCCAGCTATCTGCAGACGTTCGCACTTTCGGAGCAGGGCTGTGATAGGAGCCTGGCAGGGACACCACCATTCCCAGCATGCGTTTCAAGTTTCAAGTGGCAAGATAAGCAAGCAGCCCCATTCTCTGTGCCTCTATGCGAACAGTGCCATGGGCAGATGAGGCTGAGCAACAGCTTTCCAGGCTAGCCCCTTCTGGCTGGCAGCTATCTGCAGACATTCGCATTTTGGGAGCAGGGCTGCGAAAGGAGCCTGGCAGGGACAACCCAAATTCCCCACATGCGTTTGAAGTTTCAAGTGGCAAGATAAGCAAGAAGCCCCATTCTCAGTGCTTCTATGCGAACAGTGCCATAGGCAGATGAGGCTGAGCAACAGCTTGCCAGGATAGCCCCTTCTGGCTGGCAGCTATCTGCAGACGTTCGCACTTTCGGAGCAGGGCTGTGATAGGAGCCTGGCAGGGACACCACCATTCCCAGGCTACGTTTAAAGTTTGAGGTGGCAAGATAAGCAAGCAGCTCCATTCTCTGTGCCTCTATGCGAACAGTGCCATGGGCAGATGAGGCTGAGCAACAGCTTTCCAGGCTAGCGCCTTCTGGCTGCCAGCTATCTACAGACGTTCGCGTTTCACGAGCAGGGCTGCGAAGGGAGCCTGGCAGGTACACCATCTTTCCCAGGCTACGTTTGAAGTTTGAGGTGGCAAGACAAGCAAGGAGCCCCATTCTCTGTGCCTCTGTGCGAGCAGTGCCATGGGCAGATGAGGCTGAGCAACAGCTTTCCAGGCTAGCCCCTTCTGGCTGCCAGCTATCTGCAGACCTTCGCACTTTTGGAGCAGGGCTGCGATAGGAGCCTGGCAGGGACACCAGCATTCCTAGCATGCGTTTGAAGTTTTAAGTGGCAAGAAAAGCAAGCAGCTCTATTCTCTCTGCCTCTATGCGAACAGTGCCATGGGCAGATTAGGCTGAGCAACAGCCTTCCAGGCTAGTACCTTCTGGCTGCCAGCTATCTGCAGACGTTCGCACTTTCGGAGCAGGGCTGTGATAGGAGCCTGGCAGGGACACCACCATTCCCAGCATGCGTTTCAAGTTTCAAGTGGCAAGATAAGCAAGCAGCCCCATTCTCTGTGCCTCTATGCGAACAGTGCCATGGGCAGATGAGGCTGAGCAACAGCTTTCCAGGCTAGCCCCTTCTGGCTGGCAGCTATCTGCAGACATTCGCATTTTCGGAGCAGGGCTGCGAAAGGAGCCTGGCAGGTACACCATCTTTCCCAGGCTACGTTTGAAGTTTGAGGTGGCAAGACAAGCAAGCAGCCCCATTCTCTGTGCCTCTGTGCGAGCAGTGCCATGGGCAGATGAGGCTGAGCAACAGCTTTCCAGGCTGCCCCTTCTGCCTGCCAGCTATCTGCAGACGTTGACACTTTCGGAGCAGGGCTGTGATAGGAGCCTGGCAGGGACACCACCATTCCCAGCATGCGTATGAAGTTTTAAGTGGCAAGATAAGCAAGCAGCCCTATTCTCTCTGCCTCTATGCGAACAGTGCCATGGGCAGATTAGGCTGAGCAACAGCTTTCCAGGATACCCCCCTCTGGCTGCCAGCTATCTGCAGACGTTCGCACTTTCGGAGCAGGGCTGCGAAAGGAGCCTGGCTGGGACACCAACTTTCCCAGGCTACGTTTGAAGTTTGAGGTGGCAACACAAGCAAGGAGCCCCATTCTCTGTGCCTCTATGCGAACAGTGCCATGGGCAGATGAGGCTGAGCAACAGCTTTCCAGACTAGCACCTTCTGCCTGCCAGCTATTTGCAGACGTTCGCACTTTCGGAGCACGGCTGTGAAAGCAGCCTGGCTGGGACACCAGCTTTCCCAGGCTACGTTTGAAGTTTGAGGTTGCAAGACAAGCAAACAGCACCATTCTCTGTGCCTCTGTGCGAGCACTGCCATGGGCAGATGAGGCTGAGCAACAGCTTTCCAGGCTAGCCCCTTCTGGCTGCCAGCTATCTGCAGACGTTCGCACTTTCGGAGCAGGGCTGTGATAGGAGCCTGGCAGGGACACCACCATTCCCAGCATGCGTTTGAAGTTTCAAGTGGCAAGATAAGCAAGCAGCCCCATTCTCTGTGCCTCTATGCGAACAGTGCCATGGGCAGATGAGGCTGAGCAACAGCTTTCCAGGCTAGCCCCTTCTGGCTGGCAGCTATCTGCAGACGTTCGCACTTTCGGAGCAGGGCTGTGATAGGAGCCTGGCAGGGACACCACCATTCCCAGCATGCGTTTCAAGTTTCAAGTGGCAAGATAAGCAAACAGCCCCATTCTCTCTGCCTCTATGCGAACAGTGCCATGGGCAGATGAGGCTGAGCAACAGCTTTCCAGGCTAGCCCCTTCTGGCTGCCAGCTATCTGCAGACATTCCCATTTTCGGAGCAGGGCTGCGAAAGGAGCCTGGCAGGTACACCATCTTTCCCAGGCTACGTTTGAAGTTTGAGGTGGCAAGACAAGCAAGCAGCCCCATTCTCTGTGCCTCTGTGCGAGCACTGCCATGGGCAGATGAGGCTGAGCAACAGCTTTCCAGGCTAGCCCCTTCTGGCTGCAGGCTATCTGCAGACGTTCGCACTTTTGGAGCACGGCTGTGATAGGAGCCTGGCAGGGACACCACCATTATCAGCATGCGTTTGAAGTTTCAAGTGGCAAGATAAGCAAGCAGCCCCATTCTCTGTGCCTCTATGCGAACAGTGCCATGGGCAGATGAGGCTGAGCAACAGCTTTCCAGGCTAGCACCTTCTGGCTGCCAGCTATCTGCAGACGTTCGCACTTTCGGAGCAGGTCTGCGAAAGGAGCCTGGCTGGGACACCAGCTTTCCCAGGCTACGTTTGAAGTTTTAGGTGGCAAGACAAGCAAACAGCCCCATTCTCTGTGCCTCTGTGCGAGCAATGCCATGGGCAGATGAGGCTGAGCAACAGCTTTCCAGGATACCCCCCTCTGGCTGCCAGCTATCTGCAGACGTTCGCACTTTCGGAGCAGGGCTGTGATAGGAGCCTGGCAGGGACACCACCATTCCCAGCATGCGTTTGAAGTTTCAAGTGGCAAGATAAGCAAGCAGCCCCATTCTCTGTGCCTCTATGCGAACAGTGCCATGGGCAGATGTGCCTGAGCAACAGCTTTCCAGGATACCCCCTTCTGGCTGCCAGCTATCTGCAGACATTCGCATTTTGGGAGCAGGGCTGCGAAAGGAGCCTGGCAGGGACAACCCAAATTCCCCACATGCGTTTGAAGTTTCAAGTGGCAAGATAAGCAAGAAGCCCCATTCTCAGTGCTTCTATGCGAACAGTGCCATAGGCAGATGAGGCTGAGCAACAGCTTTCCAGGCTAGCCCCTTCTGCCTGCCAGCTATCTGCAGACCTTCGCACTTTTGGAGCAGGGCTGCGATAGGAGCCTGGCAGGGACACCAGCATTCCCAGCATGCGTTTGAAGTTTTAAGTGGCAAGAAAAGCAAGCAGCTCTATTCTCTCTGCCTCTATGCGAACAGTGCCATGGGCAGATTAGGCTGAGCAACAGCCTTCCAGGCTAGTACCTTCTGGCTGCCAGCTATCTGCAGACGTTCGCACTTTCGGAGCAGGGCTGTGATAGGAGCCTGGCAGGGACACCACCATTCCCAGCATGCGTTTCAAGTTTCAAGTGGCAAGATAAGCAAGCAGCCCCATTCTCTGTGCCTCTGTGCAAACAGTGCCATGGGCAGATGAGGCTGAGCAACAGCTTTCCAGGCTAGCCCCTTCTGGCTGCCAGCTATCTGCAGACTTTCGCATTTCAAGAGCAGGGCTGCGAAAGGAGCCTGACAGGTACACCATCTTTGCCAGGCTACGTTTGAAGTTTGAGGTGGCAAGACAAGCAAGGAGCCCCATTCTCTGTGCCTCTGTGTGAGCAGTGCCATGGGCAGATGAGGCTGAGCAAGAGCTTTCCAGGCTAGCACCTTCTGGCTGCCAGCTATCTGCAGACGTTCGCACTTTCGGAGCAGGGCTGCGAAAGGAGCCTGGCAGGGACACCAACTTTCCCAGGCTACGTTTGAAGTTTGAGGTGGCAAGACAAGTAAGCAGCCCCATTCTCTGTGCCTCTATGCGAGCAGTGCCATGGGCAGATGAGGCTGAGCAACAGCTTTCCAGGCTAGCCCCTTCTGGCTGCCAGCTATCTGCAGACGTTCGCACTTTCGGAGCAGGGCTGTGATAGGAGCCTGGCAGGGACAAAACCATTCCCAGCATGCGTTTGAAGTTTCAAGTGGCAAGATAAGCAAGCAGCCCCATTCTCTGTGCCTCTATGCGAACAGTGCCATGGGCAGATGAGGTTTAGCAACAGCTTTCCAGGCTAGCCCCTTCTGGCTGGCAGCTATCTGCAGACATTCGCATTTTCGGAGCAGGGCTGCGAAAGGAGCCTGGCAGGTACACCATCTTTCACAGCCTACGTTTGAAGTTTGAGGTGGCAAGACAAGCAAGCAGCCCCATTCTCTGTGCCTCTGTGCGAGCAGTGCCATGGGCAGATGAGGCTGAGCAACAGCTTTCCAGGCTGCCCCTTCTGCCTGCCAGCTATCTGCAGACGTTGACACTTTCGGAGCAGGGCTGTGATAGGAGCCTGGCAGGGACACCACCATTCCCAGCATGCGTATGAAGTTTCAAGTGGCAAGATAAGCAAGCAGCCCTATTCTCTCTGCCTCTATGCGAACAGTGCCATGGGCAGATTAGGCTGAGCAACAGCCTTCCAGGCTAGTACCTTCTGGCTGCCAGCTATCTGCAGACGTTCGCATTTCACGAGCAGGGCTGCGAAAGGAGCCTAACAGGTACACCATCTTTCACAGCCTACGTTTGAAGTTTGAGGTGGCAAGACAAGCAAGGAGCCCCATTCTCTGTGCCTCTGTGCGAGCAGTGCCATGGGCAGATGACGCTGAGCAACAGCTTTCCAGGCTAGCACCTTCTGGCTGCCAACTATCTGCAGACGTTCGCACTTTCGGAGCAGGGCTGCGAAAGGAGCCTGGCTGGGACACCAACTTTCCCAGGCTACGTTTGAAGTTTGAGGTGGCAAAGCAAGCAAGTAGCCTCATTCTCTGTGCCTCTGTGCTAACAGTGTCATGGGCAGATGAGGCAGAGCAACAGCTTTCCAGGCTAGCCCCTTCTGGCTGCCAGCTATCTGCAGACGTTCGCACTTTTGGAGCACGGCTGTGATAGGAGCCTGGCAGGGACACCACCATTATCAGCATGCGTTTGAAGTTTCAAGTGGCAAGATAAGCAAGCAGCCCCATTCTCTGTGCCTCTATGCGAACAGTGCCATGGGCAGATGAGGCTGAGCAACAGCTTTCCAGGCTAGCACCTTCTGGCTGCCAGCTATCTGCAGACGTTCGCACTTTCGGAGCAGGGCTGCGAAAGGAGCCTGGCTGGGACACCAGCTTTCCCAGGCTACGTTTGAAGTTTGAGGTTGCAAGACAAGCAAACAACACCATTCTCTGTGCCTCTGTGCGAGCACTGCCATGGGCAGATGAGGCTGAGCAACAGCTTTCCAGGATACCCCCCTCTGGCTGCCAGCTATCTGCAGACGTTCGCACTTTCGGAGCAGGGCTGTGATAGGAGCCTGGCAGGGACACCACCATTCCCAGCATGCGTTTCAAGTTTCAAGTGGCAAGATAAGCAAGCAGCCCCATTCTCTGTGCCTCTATGCGAACAGTGCCATGGGCAGATGAGGCTGAGCAACAGCTTTCCAGGCTAGCCCCTTCTGGCTGCCAGCTATCTGCAGACGTTCGCACTTTCAGAGCAGGGCTGTGATAGGAGCCTGGCAGGGACACCACCATTCCCAGCATGCGTTTGAAGTTTCAAGTGGCAAGATAAGCAAACAGCCCCATTCTCTCTGCCTCTATGCGAACAGTGCCATGGGCAGATGAGGCTGAGCAACAGCTTTCCAGGCTAGCCCCTTCTGTCTGGCAGCTATCTGCAGACATTCCCATTTTCGGAGCAGGGCTGCGAAAGGAGCCTGGCAGGGACACCATCTTTCCCAGGCTACGTTTGAAGTTTGAGGTGGCAAGACAAGCAAGCAGCCCCATTCTCTGTGCCTCTGTGCGAGCAGTGCCATGGGCAGATGAGGCTGAGCAACAGCTTTCCAGGCTAGCCCCTTCTGGCTGGCAGCTATCTGCAGACGTTCGCACTTTAGGAGAAGGGCCGTGATAGGAGGCTGGCAGGGACAACCCACATTCCCCACATGCGTTTGAAGTTTCAAGTGGCAAGATAAGCAAGCAGCCCCATTCTCTGTGCCTCTGTGCAAACAGTGCCATGGGCAGATGAGGCTGAGCAACAGCTTTCCAGGCTAGCCCCTTCTGGCTGCCAGCTATCTGCAGACTTTCGCATTTCAAGAGCAGGGCTGCGAAAGGAGCCTAGCAGGTACACCATCTTTCCCAGGCTACGTTTGAAGTTTGAGGTGGCAAGACAAGCAAGCAGCCCCATTCTCTGTGCCTCTGTGTGAGCAGTGCCATGGGCAGATGAGGCTGAGCAACAGCTTTCCAGGCTAGCACCTTCTGCCTGCCAGCTATCTGCAGACGTTCGCACTTTCGGAGCAGGGCTGCGAAAGGAGCCTGGCTGGGACACCAACTTTCCCAGGCTACGTTTGAAGTTTGAGGTGGCAAGACAAGTAAGCAGCCCCATTCTCTGTGCCTCTATGCGAGCAGTGCCATGGGCAGATGAGGCTGAGCAACAGCTTTCCAGGCTAGCCCCTTCTGGCTGCCAGCTATCTGCAGACGTTCGCACTTTCGGAGCAGGGCTGTGATAGGAGCCTGGCAGGGACAAAACCATTCCCAGCATGCGTTTGAAGTTTCAAGTGGCAAGATAAGCAAGCAGCCCCATTCTCTGTGCCTCTATGCGAACAGTGCCATGGGCAGATGAGGCTTAGCAACAGCTTTCCAGGCTAGCCCCTTCTGCCTGCCAGCTATCTGCAGACATTCGCACTTTCGGAGCAGGGCTGCGAAAGGAGCCTGGCAGGTACACCATCTTTCCCAGGCTACGTTTGAAGTTTGAGGTGGCAAGACAAGCAAGCAGCCCCATTCTCTGTGCCTCTGTGCGAGCAGTGCCATGGGCAGATGAGGCTGAGCAACAGCTTTCCAGGCTGCCCCTTCTGCCTGCCAGCTATCTGCAGACGTTGACACTTTCGGAGCAGGGCTGTGATAGGAGCCTGGCAGGGACACCACCATTCCCAGCATGCGTTTGAAGTTTTAAGTGGCAAGATAAGCAAGCAGCCCTATTCTCTCTGCCTCTATGCGAACAGTGCCATGGGCAGATTAGGCTGAGCAACAGCCTTCCAGGCTAGTACCTTCTGGCTGCCAGCTATCTGCAGACGTTCGCATTTCAAGAGCAGTGCTGCGAAAGGAGCCTAGCAGGTACACCATCTTTCCCAGGCTACGTTTGAAGTTTCAGGTGGCAAGACAAGCAAGGAGCCCCATTCTCTGTGCCTCTGTGTGAGCACTGCCATGGGCAGATGAGGCTGAGCAACAGCTTTCCAGGCTAGCCCCTTCTGGCTGCAGGCTATCTGCAGACGTTCGCAGTTTTGGAGCACGGCTGTGATAGGAGCCTGGCAGGGACACCACCATTATCAGCATGCGTTTGAAGTTTCAAGTGGCAAGATAAGCAAGCAGCCCCATTCTCTGTGCCTCTATGCGAACAGTGCCATGGGCAGATGAGGCTGAGCAACAGCTTTCCAGGCTAGCACCTTCTGGCTGCCAGCTATCTGCAGACGTTCGCACTTTCGGAGCAGGTCTGCGAAAGGAGCCTGGCTGGGACACCAGCTTTCCCAGGCTACGTTTGAAGTTTTAGGTGGCAAGACAAGCAAACAGCCCCATTCTCTGTGCCTCTGTGCGAGCACTGCCATGGGCAGATGAGGCTGAGCAACAGCTTTCCAGGATACCCCCCTCTGGCTGCCAGCTATCTGCAGACGTTCGCACTTTCGGAGCAGGGCTGCGAAAGGAGCCTGGCTGGGACACCAACTTTCCCAGGCTACGTTTGAAGTTTGAGGTGGCAAGACAAGTAAGCAGCCCCATTCTCTGTGCCTCTATGCGAGCAGTGCCATGGGCAGATGAGGCTGAGCAACAGCTTTCCAGGCTAGCCCCTTCTGGCTGCCAGCTATCTGCAGACGTTCGCACTTTCGGAGCAGGGCTGTGATAGGAGCCTGGCAGGGACACCACCATTCCCAGCATGCGTTTCAAGTTTCAAGTGGCAAGATAAGCAAGCAGCCCCATTCTCTGTGCCTCTATGCGAACAGTGCCATGGGCAGATGAGGCTTAGCAACAGCTTTCCAGGCTAGCCCCTTCTGTCTGGCAGCTATCTGCAGACGTTCGCACTTTCGGAGCAGGGCTGCGAAAGGAGCCTGGCAGGTACACCATCTTTCCCAGGCTACGTTTGAAGTTTGAGGTGGCAAGACAAGCAAGCAGCCCCATTCTCTGTGCCTCTGTGCGAGCAGTGCCATGGGCAGATGAGGCTGAGCAACAGCTTTCCAGGCTGCCCCTTCTGCCTGCCAGCTATCTGCAGACGTTGACACTTTCGGAGCGGGGCTGTGATAGGAGCCTGGCAGGGACACCACCATTCCCAGCATGCGTTTGAAGTTTTAAGTGGCAAGATAAGCAAGCAGCCCTATTCTCTCTGCCTCTATGCGAACAGTGCCATGGGCAGATTAGGCTGAGCAACAGCCTTCCAGGCTAGTACCTTCTGGCTGCCAGCTATCTGCAGACGTTCGCATTTCACGAGCAGGGCTGCGAAAGGAGCCTAACAGGTACACCATCTTTCACAGCCTACATTTGAAGTTTGAGGTGGCAAGACAAGCAAGGAGCCCCATTCTCTGTGCCTCTGTGCGAGCAGTGCCATGGGCAGATGACGCTGAGCAACAGCTTTCCAGGCTAGCACCTTCTGGCTGCCAGCTATCTGCAGACGTTCGCACTTTCGGAGCAGGGCTGCGAAAGGAGCCTGGCTGGGACACCAACTTTCCCAGGCTACGTTTGAAGTTTGAGGTGGCAAAGCAAGCAAGCAGCCTCATTCTCTGTGCCTCTGTGCTAACAGTGCCATGGGCAGATGAGGCAGAGCAACAGCTTTCCAGGCTAGCCCCTTCTGGCTGCCAGCTATCTGCAGACGTTCGCACTTTTGGAGCACGACTGTGATAGGAGCCTGGCAGGGACACCACCATTATCAGCATGCGTTTGAAGTTTCAAATGGCAAGATAAGCAAGAAGCCCCATTCTCTGTGCCTCTATGCGAACAGTGCCATGGGCAGATGAGGCTGAGCAACAGCTTTCCAGGCTAGCACCTTCTGGCTGGCAGCTATCTGCAGACGTTCGCACTCTCGGAGCAGGGCTGCGAAAGGAGCCTGGCTGGGACACTAGCTTTCCCAGGCTACGTTTGAAGTTTGAGGTTGCAAGACAAGCAAGGAGCCCCATTCTCTGTGCCTCTGTGCGAGCAGTGCCATGGGCAGATGAGGCTGAGCAACAGCTTTCCAGGATACCCCCCTCTGGCTGCCAGCTATCTGCAGACGTTCGCACTTTCGGAGCACGGCTGTGATAGGAGCCTGGCAGGGACACCACCATTATCAGCATGCGTTTGAAGTTTCAAGTGGCAAGATAAGCAAGCAGCCCCATTCTCTGTGCCTCTATGCGAACAGTGCCATGGGCAGATGAGGCTGAGCAACAGCTTTCCAGGCTAGCACCTTCTGGCTGCCAGCTATCTGCAGACGTTCGCACTTTCGGAGCAGGTCTGCGAAAGGAGCCTGGCTGGGACACCAGCTTTCCCAGGCTACGTTTGAAGTTTTAGGTGGCAAGACAAGCAAACAGCCCCATTCTCTGTGCCTCTGTGCGAGCACTGCCATGGGCAGATGAGGCTGAGCAACAGCTTTCCAGGATACCCCCCTCTGGCTGCCAGCTATCTGCAGACGTTCGCACTTTCGGAGCAGGGCTGCGAAAGGAGCCTGGCTGGGACACCAACTTTCCCAGGCTACGTTTGAAGTTTGAGGTGGCAAGACAAGTAAGCAGCCCCATTCTCTGTGCCTCTATGCGAGCAGTGCCATGGGCAGATGAGGCTGAGCAACAGCTTTCCAGGCTAGCCCCTTCTGGCTGCCAGCTATCTGCAGACGTTCGCACTTTCGGAGCAGGGCTGTGATAGGAGCCTGGCAGGGACAAAACCATTCCCAGCATGCGTTTGAAGTTTCAAGTGGCAAGATAAGCAAGCAGCCCCATTCTCTGTGCCTCTATGCGAACAGTGCCATGGGCAGATGAGGCTTAGCAACAGCTTTCCAGGCTAGCCCCTTCTGTCTGGCAGCTATCTGCAGACGTTCGCACTTTCGGAGCAGGGCTGCGAAAGGAGCCTGGCAGGTACACCATCTTTCCCAGGCTACGTTTGAAGTTTGAGGTGGCAAGACAAGCAAGCAGCCCCATTCTCTGTGCCTCTGTGCGAGCAGTGCCATGGGCAGATGAGGCTGAGCAACAGCTTTCCAGGCTGCCCCTTCTGCCTGCCAGCTATCTGCAGACGTTGACACTTTCGGAGCGGGGCTGTGATAGGAGCCTGGCAGGGACACCACCATTCCCAGCATGCGTTTGAAGTTTTAAGTGGCAAGATAAGCAAGCAGCCCTATTCTCTCTGCCTCTATGCGAACAGTGCCATGGGCAGATTAGGCTGAGCAACAGCCTTCCAGGCTAGTACCTTCTGGCTGCCAGCTATCTGCAGACGTTCGCATTTCACGAGCAGGGCTGCGAAAGGAGCCTAACAGGTACACCATCTTTCACAGCCTACGTTTGAAGTTTGAGGTGGCAAGACAAGCAAGGAGCCCCATTCTCTGTGCCTCTGTGCGAGCAGTGCCATGGGCAGATGACGCTGAGCAACAGCTTTCCAGGCTAGCACCTTCTGGCTGCCAGCTATCTGCAGACGTTCGCACTTTCGGAGCAGGGCTGCGAAAGGAGCCTGGCTGGGACACCAACTTTCCCAGGCTACGTTTGAAGTTTGAGGTGGCAAAGCAAGCAAGCAGCCTCATTCTCTGTGCCTCTGTGCTAACAGTGCCATGGGCAGATGAGGCAGAGCAACAGCTTTCCAGGCTAGCCCCTTCTGGCTGCCAGCTATCTGCAGACGTTCGCACTTTTGGAGCACGACTGTGATAGGAGCCTGGCAGGGACACCACCATTATCAGCATGCGTTTGAAGTTTCAAATGGCAAGATAAGCAAGAAGCCCCATTCTCTGTGCCTCTATGCGAACAGTGCCATGGGCAGATGAGGCTGAGCAACAGCTTTCCAGGCTAGCACCTTCTGGCTGGCAGCTATCTGCAGACGTTCGCACTCTCGGAGCAGGGCTGCGAAAGGAGCCTGGCTGGGACACTAGCTTTCCCAGGCTACGTTTGAAGTTTGAGGTTGCAAGACAAGCAAGGAGCCCCATTCTCTGTGCCTCTGTGCGAGCAGTGCCATGGGCAGATGAGGCTGAGCAACAGCTTTCCAGGATACCCCCCTCTGGCTGCCAGCTATCTGCAGACGTTCGCACTTTCGGAGCACGGCTGTGATAGGAGCCTGGCAGGGACACCACCATTATCAGCATGCGTTTGAAGTTTCAAGTGGCAAGATAAGCAAGCAGCCCCATTCTCTGTGCCTCTATGCGAACAGTGCCATGGGCAGATGAGGCTGAGCAACAGCTTTCCAGGCTAGCACCTTCTGGCTGCCAGCTATCTGCAGACGTTCGCACTTTCGGAGCAGGTCTGCGAAAGGAGCCTGGCTGGGACACCAGCTTTCCCAGGCTACGTTTGAAGTTTTAGGTGGCAAGACAAGCAAACAGCCCCATTCTCTGTGCCTCTGTGCGAGCACTGCCATGGGCAGATGAGGCTGAGGAACAGCTTTCCAGGATACCCCCCTCTGGCTGCCAGCTATCTGCAGACGTTCGCACTTTCGGAGCAGGGCTGCGAAAGGAGCCTGGCTGGGACACCAACTTTCCCAGGCTACGTTTGAAGTTTGAGGTGGCAAGACAAGTATGCAGCCCCATTCTCTGTGCCTCTATGCGAGCAGTGCCATGGGCAGATGAGGCTGAGCAACAGCTTTCCAGGCTAGCCCCTTCTGGCTGCCAGCTATCTGCAGACGTTCGCACTTTCGGAGCAGGGCTGTGATAGGAGCCTGGCAGGGACAAAACCATTCCCAGCATGCGTTTGAAGTTTCAAGTGGCAAGATAAGCAAGCAGCCCCATTCTCTGTGCCTCTATGCGAACAGTGCCATGGGCAGATGAGGCTTAGCAACAGCTTTCCAGGCTAGCCCCTTCTGTCTGGCAGCTATCTGCAGACGTTCGCACTTTCGGAGCAGGGCTGCGAAAGGAGCCTGGCAGGTACACCATCTTTCCCAGGCTACGTTTGAAGTTTGAGGTGGCAAGACAAGCAAGCAGCCCCATTCTCTGTGCCTCTGTGCGAGCAGTGCCATGGGCAGATGAGGCTGAGCAACAGCTTTCCAGGCTGCCCCTTCTGCCTGCCAGCTATCTGCAGACGTTGACACTTTCGGAGCGGGGCTGTGATAGGAGCCTGGCAGGGACACCACCATTCCCAGCATGCGTTTGAAGTTTTAAGTGGCAAGATAAGCAAGCAGCCCTATTCTCTCTGCCTCTATGCGAACAGTGCCATGGGCAGATTAGGCTGAGCAACAGCCTTCCAGGCTAGTACCTTCTGGCTGCCAGCTATCTGCAGACGTTCGCATTTCACGAGCAGGGCTGCGAAAGGAGCCTAACAGGTACACCATCTTTCACAGCTTACGTTTGAAGTTTGAGGTGGCAAGACAAGCAAGGAGCCCCATTCTCTGTGCCTCTGTGCGAGCAGTGCCATGGGCAGATGACGCTGAGCAACAGCTTTCCAGGCTAGCACCTTCTGGCTGCCAGCTATCTGCAGACGTTCGCACTTTCGGAGCAGGGCTGCGAAAGGAGCCTGGCTGGGACACCAACTTTCCCAGGCTACGTTTGAAGTTTGAGGTGGCAAAGCAAGCAAGCAGCCTCATTCTCTGTGCCTCTGTGCTAACAGTGCCATGGGCAGATGAGGCAGAGCAACAGCTTTCCAGGCTAGCCCCTTCTGGCTGCCAGCTATCTGCAGACGTTCGCACTTTTGGAGCACGACTGTGATAGGAGCCTGGCAGGGACACCACCATTATCAGCATGCGTTTGAAGTTTCAAATGGCAAGATAAGCAAGAAGCCCCATTCTCTGTGCCTCTATGCGAACAGTGCCATGGGCAGATGAGGCTGAGCAACAGCTTTCCAGGCTAGCACCTTCTGGCTGGCAGCTATCTGCAGACGTTCGCACTCTCGGAGCAGGGCTGCGAAAGGAGCCTGGCTGGGACACTAGCTTTCCCAGGCTACGTTTGAAGTTTGAGGTTGCAAGACAAGCAAGGAGCCCCATTCTCTGTGCCTCTGTGCGAGCAGTGCCATGGGCAGATGAGGCTGAGCAACAGCTTTCCAGGATACCCCCCTCTGGCTGCCAGCTATCTGCAGACGTTCGCACTTTCGGAGCACGGCTGTGATAGGAGCCTGGCAGGGACACCACCATTCCCAGCATGCGTTTGAAGTTTCAAGTGGCAAGATAAGCAAGCAGCCCCATTCTCTGTGCCTCTATGCGAACAGTGCCATGGGCAGATGAGGCTGAGCAACAGCTTTCCAGGCTAGCCCCTTCTGGCTGCCAGCTATCTGCAGACGTTCGCACTTTCGGAGCAGGGCTGTGATAGGAGCCTGGCAGGGACACCACCATTCCCAGCAAGCGTTTGAAGTTTCAAGTGGCAAGATAAGCAAACAGCCCCATTCTCTCTGCCTCTATGCGAACAGTGCCATGGGCAGATGAGGCTGAGCAACAGCTTTCCAGGCTAGCCCCTTCTGTCTGGCAGCTATCTGCAGACATTCCCATTTTCGGAGCAGGGCTGCGAAAGGAGCCTGGCTGGGACACCATCTTTCCCAGGCTACGTTTGAAGTTTGAGGTGGCAAGACAAGCAAGCAGCCCCATTCTCTGTGCCTCTGTGCGAGCAGTGCCATGGGCAGATGAGGCTGAGCAACAGCTTTCCAGGCTAGCCCCTTCTGGCTGCCAGCTATCTGCAGACGTTCGCACTTTCGGAGCAGGGCTGTGATAGGAGCCTGGCAGGGACAACCCACATTCCCCTCATGCGTTTGAAGTTTCAAGTGGCAAGATAAGCAAGCAGCCCCATTCTCTGTGCCTCTGTGCAAACAGTGCCATGGGCAGATGAGGCTGAGCAACAGCTTTCCAGGCTAGCCCCTTCTGGCTGCCAGCTATCTGCAGACTTTCGCATTTCAAGAGCAGGGCTGCGAAAGGAGCCTAGCAGGTACACCATCTTTCCCAGGCTACGTTTGAAGTTTCAGGTGGCAACACAAGCAAGGAGCCCCATTCTCTGTGCCTCTGTGTGAGCACTGCCATGGGCAGATGAGGCTGAGCAACAGCTTTCCAGGCTAGCCCCTTCTGGCTGCAGGCTATCTGCAGACGTTCGCACTTTTGGAGCACGGCTGTGATAGGAGCCTGGCAGGGACACCACCATTATCAGCATGCGTTTGAAGTTTCAAGTGGCAAGATAAGCAAGCAGCCCCATTCTCTGTGCCTCTATGCGAACAGTGCCATGGGCAGATGAGGCTGAGCAACAGCTTTCCAGGCTAGCACCTTCTGGCTGCCAGCTATCTGCAGACGTTCGCACTTTCGGAGCAGGGCTGCGAAAGGAGCCTGGCTGGGACACCAGCTTTCCCAGGCTACGTTTGAAGTTTGAGGTGGCAAGACAAGCAAACAGCCCCATTCTCTGTGCCTCTGCGCGAGCACTGCCATGGGCAGATGAGGCTGAGCAACAGCTTTCCAGGCTGCCCCTTCTGCCTGCCAGCTATCTGCAGACGTTGACACTTTCGGAGCAGGGCTGTGATAGGAGCCTGGCAGGGACACCAGCATTCCCAGCATGCGTTTGAAGTTTTAAGTGGCAAGATAAGCAATCAGCCCTATTCTCTCTGCCTCTATGCGAACAGTGCCATGGGCAGATTAGGCTGAGCAACAGCCTTCCAGGCTAGTACCTTCTGTCTGCCAGCTATCTGCAGACGTTCGCATTTCAAGAGCAGGGCTGCGAAAGGAGCCTAGCAGGTACACCATCTTTCCCAGGCTACGTTTGAAGTTTCAGGTGGCAAGAAAAGCAAGGAGCCCCATTCTCTGTGCCTCTGTGTGAGCAGTGCCATGGGCAGATGAGGCTGAGCAACAGCTTTCCAGGATACCCCCCTCTGGCTGCCAGCTATCTGCAGACGTTCGCACTTTCGGAGCAGGGCTGCGAAAGGAGCCTGGCTGGGACACCAACTTTCCCAGGCTACGTTTGAAGTTTGAGGTGGCAAGACAAGTAAGCAGCCCCATTCTCTGTGCCTCTATGCAAGCAGTGCCATGGGCAGATGAGGCTGAGCAACAGCTTTCCAGGCTAGCCCCTTCTGGCTGCCAGCTATCTGCAGACGTTCGCACTTTCGGAGCAGGGCTGTGATAGGAGCCTGGCAGGGACACCACCATTCCCAGCAAGCGTTTGAAGTTTCAAGTGGCAAGATAAGCAAGCAGCCCCATTCTCTGTGCCTCTATGCGAGCAGTGCCATGGGCAGATGAGGCTTAGCAACAGCTTTCCAGGCTAGCCCCTTCTGTCTGGCAGCTATCTGCAGACATTCGCACTTTCGGAGCAGGGCTGCGAAAGGAGCCTGGCAGGTACACCATCTTTCCCAGGCTACGTTTGAAGTTTGAGGTGGCAAGACAAGCAAGCAGCCCCATTCTCTGTGCCTCTGTGCGAGCAGTGCCATGGGCAGATGAGGCTGAGCAACAGCTTTCCAGGCTGCCCCTTCTGCCTGCCAGCTATCTGCAGACGTTGACACTTTCGGAGCAGGGCTGTGATAGGAGCCTGGCAGGGACACCACCATTCCCAGCATGCGTTTGAAGTTTTAAGTGGCAAGATAAGCAAGCAGCCCTATTCTCTCTGCCTCTATGCGAACAGTGCCATGGGCAGATTAGGCTGAGCAACAGCCTTCCAGGCTAGTACCTTCTGGCTGCCAGCTATCTGCAGACGTTCGCATTTCAAGAGCAGGGCTGCGAAAGGAGCCTAGCAGGTACACCATCTTTCCCAGCCTACGTTTGAAGTTTCAGGTGGCAAGACAAGCAAGGAGCCCCATTCTCTGTGCCTCTGTGTGAGCACTGCCATGGGCAGATGAGGCTGAGCAACAGCTTTCCAGGCTAGCCCCTTCTGGCTGCAGGCTATCTGCAGACGTTCGCAGTTTTGGAGCACGGCTGTGATAGGAGCCTGGCAGGGACACCACCATTATCAGCATGCGTTTGAAGTTTCAAGTGGCAAGATAAGCAAGCAGCCCCATTCTCTGTGCCTCTATGCGAACAGTGCCATGGGCAGATGAGGCTGAGCAACAGCTTTCCAGGCTAGCCCCTTCTGGCTGCCAGCTATCTGCAGACGTTCGCACTTTCGGAGCAGGGCTGTGATAGGAGCCTGGCAGGGACAAAACCATTCCCAGCATGCGTTTGAAGTTTCAAGTGGCAAGACAAGCAAGCAGCCCCATTCTCTGTGCCTCTATGCGAACAGTGCCATGGGCAGATGAGGCTTAGCAACAGCTTTCCAGGCTAGCCCCTTCTGTCTGGCAGCTATCTGCAGACATTCGCACTTTCGGAGCAGGGCTGCGAAAGGAGCCTGGCAGGTACACCATCTTTCCCAGGCTACGTTTGAAGTTTGAGGTGGCAAGACAAGCAAGCAGCCCCATTCTCTGTGCCTCTGTGCGAGCAGTGCCATGGGCAGATGAGGCTGAGCAACAGCTTTCCAGGCTGCCCCTTCTGCCTGCCAGCTATCTGCAGACGTTGACACTTTCGGAGCAGGGCTGTGATAGGAGCCTGGCAGGGACACCACCATTCCCAGCATGCGTTTGAAGTTTTAAGTGGCAAGATAAGCAAGCAGCCCTATTCTCTCTGCCTCTATGCGAACAGTGCCATGGGCAGATTAGGCTGAGCAACAGCCTTCCAGGCTAGTACCTTCTGGCTGCCAGCTATCTGCAGACGTTCGCATTTCACGAGCAGGGCTGCGAAAGGAGCCTAACAGGTACACCATCTTTCACAGCCTACGTTTGAAGTTTGAGGTGGCAAGACAAGCAAGGAGCCCCATTCTCTGTGCCTCTGTGCGAGCAGTGCCATGGGCAGATGACGCTGAGCAACAGCTTTCCAGACTAGCACCTTCTGGCTGCCAGCTATCTGCAGACGTTCGCACTTTCGGAGCAGAGCTGCGAAAGGAGCCTGGCTGGGACACCAACTTTCCCAGGCTACGTTTGAAGTTTGAGGTGGCAAAGCAAGCAAGCAGCCTCATTCTCTGTGCCTCTGTGCTAACAGTGCCATGGGCAGATGAGGCAGAGCAACAGCTTTCCAGGCTAGCCCCTTCTGGCTGCCAGCTATCTGCAGACGTTCGCACTTTTGGAGCACGGCTGTGATAGGAGCCTGGCAGGGACAACCCACATTCCCCTCATGCGTTTGAAGTTTCAAGTGGCAAGATAAGCAAGCAGCCCCATTCTCTGTGCCTCTGTGCAAACAGTGCCATGGGCAGATGAGGCTGAGCAACAGCTTTCCAGGCTAGCCCCTTCTGGCTGCCAGCTATCTGCAGACTTTCGCATTTCAAGAGCAGGGCTGCGAAAGGAGCCTAGCAGGTACACCATCTTTCCCAGGCTACGTTTGAAGTTTCAGGTGGCAACACAAGCAAGGAGCCCCATTCTCTGTGCCTCTGTGTGAGCACTGCCATGGGCAGATGAGGCTGAGCAACAGCTTTCCAGGCTAGCCCCTTCTGTCTGCAGGCTATCTGCAGACGTTCGCACTTTTGGAGCACGGCTGTGATAGGAGCCTGGCAGGGACACCACCATTATCAGCATGCGTTTGAAGTTTCAAGTGGCAAGATAAGCAAGCAGCCCCATTCTCTGTGCCTCTATGCGAACAGTGCCATGGGCAGATGAGGCTGAGCAACAGCTTTCCAGGCTAGCACCTTCTGGCTGCCAGCTATCTGCAGACGTTCGCACTTTCGGAGCAGGGCTGCGAAAGGAGCCTGGCTGGGACACCAGCTTTCCCAGGCTACGTTTGAAGTTTGAGGTGGCAAGACAAGCAAACAGCCCCATTCTCTGTGCCTCTGCGCGAGCACTGCCATGGGCAGATGAGGCTGAGCAACAGCTTTCCAGGCTGCCCCTTCTGCCTGCCAGCTATCTGCAGACGTTGACACTTTCGGAGCAGGGCTGTGATAGGAGCCTGGCAGGGACACCAGCATTCCCAGCATGCGTTTGAAGTTTTAAGTGGCAAGATAAGCAATCAGCCCTATTCTCTCTGCCTCTATGCGAACAGTGCCATGGGCAGATTAGGCTGAGCAACAGCCTTCCAGGCTAGTACCTTCTGGCTGCCAGCTATCTGCAGACGTTCGCATTTCAAGAGCAGGGCTGCGAAAGGAGCCTAGCAGGTACACCATCTTTCCCAGGCTACGTTTGAAGTTTCAGGTGGCAAGACAAGCAAGGAGCCCCATTCTCTGTGCCTCTGTGTGAGCACTGCCATGGGCAGATGAGGCTGAGCAACAGCTTTCCAGGCTAGCCCCTTCTGGCTGCAGGCTATCTGCAGACGTTCGCACTTTTGGAGCACGGCTGTGATAGGAGCCTGGCAGGGACACCACCATTATCAGCATGCGTTTGAAGTTTCAAGTGGCAAGATAAGCAAGCAGCCCCATTCTCTGTGCCTCTATGCGAACAGTGCCATGGGCAGATGAGGCTGAGCAACAGCTTTCCAGGCTAGCACCTTCTGGCTGCCAGCTATCTGCAGACGTTCGCACTTTCGGAGCAGGGCTGTGAAAAGAGCCTGGCTGGGACACCAGCTTTCCCAGGCTACGTTTGAAGTTTTAGGTGGCAAGACAAGCAAACAGCCCCATTCTCTGTGCCTCTGTGCGAGCACTGCCATGGGCAGATGAGGCTGAGCAACAGCTTTCCAGGATACCCCCCTCTGGCTGCCAGCTATCTGCAGACGTTCGCACTTTCGGAGCAGGGCTGCGAAAGGAGCCTGGCTGGGACACCAACTTTCCCAGGCTACGTTTGAAGTTTGAGGTGGCAAGACAAGTAAGCAGCCCCATTCTCTGTGCCTCTATGCGAGCAGTGCCATGGGCAGATGAGGCTGAGCAACAGCTTTCCAGGCTAGCCCCTTCTGGCTGCCAGCTATCTGCAGACGTTCGCACTTTCGGAGCAGGGCTGTGATAGGAGCCTGGCAGGGACACCACCATTCCCAGCAAGCGTTTGAAGTTTCAAGTGGCAAGATAAGCAAGCAGCCCCATTCTCTGTGCCTCTATGCGAACAGTGCCATGGGCAGATGAGGCTTAGCAACAGCTTTCCAGGCTAGCCCCTTCTGTCTGGCAGCTATCTGCAGACATTCGCACTTTCGGAGCAGGGCTGCGAAAGGAGCCTGGCAGGTACACCATCTTTCCCAGGCTACGTTTGAAGTTTGAGGTGGCAAGACAAGCAAGCAGCCCCATTCTCTGTGCCTCTGTGCGAGCAGTGCCATGGGCAGATGAGGCTGAGCAACAGCTTTCCAGGCTGCCCCTTCTGCCTGCCAGCTATCTGCAGACGTTGACACTTTCGGAGCAGGGCTGTGATAGGAGCCTGGCAGGGACACCACCATTCCCAGCATGCGTTTGAAGTTTTAAGTGGCAAGATAAGCAAGCAGCCCTATTCTCTCTGCCTCTATGCGAACAGTGCCATGGGCAGATTAGGCTGAGCAACAGCCTTCCAGGCTAGTACCTTCTGGCTGCCAGCTATCTGCAGACGTTCGCATTTCAAGAGCAGGGCTGCGAAAGGAACCTAGCAGGTACACCATCTTTCCCAGCCTACGTTTGAAGTTTCAGGTGGCAAGACAAGCAAGGAGCCCCATTCTCTGTGCCTCTGTGTGAGCACTGCCATGGGCAGATGAGGCTGAGCAACAGCTTTCCAGGCTAGCCCCTTCTGGCTGCAGGCTATCTGCAGACGTTCGCAGTTTTGGAGCACGGCTGTGATAGGAGCCTGGCAGGGACACCACCATTATCAGCATGCGTTTGAAGTTTCAAGTGGCAAGATAAGCAAGCAGCCCCATTCTCTGTGCCTCTATGCGAACAGTGCCATGGGCAGATGAGGCTGAGCAACAGCTTTCCAGGCTAGCCCCTTCTGGCTGCCAGCTATCTGCAGACGTTCGCACTTTCGGAGCAGGGCTGTGATAGGAGCCTGGCAGGGACACCACCATTCCCAGCAAGCGTTTGAAGTTTCAAGTGGCAAGATAAGCAAGCAGCCCCATTCTCTGTGCCTCTATGCGAACAGTGCCATGGGCAGATGAGGCTTAGCAACAGCTTTCCAGGCTAGCCCCTTCTGTCTGGCAGCTATCTGCAGACATTCGCACTTTCGGAGCAGGGCTGCGAAAGGAGCCTGGCAGGTACACCATCTTTCCCAGGCTACGTTTGAAGTTTGAGGTGGCAAGACAAGCAAGCAGCCCCATTCTCTGTGCCTCTGTGCGAGCAGTGCCATGGGCAGATGAGGCTGAGCAACAGCTTTCCAGGCTGCCCCTTCTGCCTGCCAGCTATCTGCAGACGTTGACACTTTCGGAGCAGGGCTGTGATAGGAGCCTGGCAGGGACACCACCATTCCCAGCATGCGTTTGAAGTTTTAAGTGGCAAGATAAGCAAGCAGCCCTATTCTCTCTGCCTCTATGCGAACAGTGCCATGGGCAGATTAGGCTGAGCAACAGCCTTCCAGGCTAGTACCTTCTGGCTGCCAGCTATCTGCAGACGTTCGCATTTCAAGAGCAGGGCTGCGAAAGGAGCCTAGCAGGTACACCATCTTTCCCAGCCTACGTTTGAAGTTTCAGGTGGCAAGACAAGCAAGGAGCCCCATTCTCTGTGCCTCTGTGTGAGCACTGCCATGGGCAGATGAGGCTGAGCAACAGCTTTCCAGGCTAGCCCCTTCTGGCTGCAGGCTATCTGCAGACGTTCGCAGTTTTGGAGCACGGCTGTGATAGGAGCCTGGCAGGGACACCACCATTATCAGCATGCGTTTGAAGTTTCAAGTGGCAAGATAAGCAAGCAGCCCCATTCTCTGTGCCTCTATGCGAACAGTGCCATGGGCAGATGAGGCTGAGCAACAGCTTTCCAGGCTAGCCCCTTCTGGCTGCCAGCTATCTGCAGACGTTCGCACTTTCGGAGCAGGGCTGTGATAGGAGCCTGGCAGGGACAAAACCATTCCCAGCATGCGTTTGAAGTTTCAAGTGGCAAGACAAGCAAGCAGCCCCATTCTCTGTGCCTCTATGCGAACAGTGCCATGGGCAGATGAGGCTTAGCAACAGCTTTCCAGGCTAGCCCCTTCTGTCTGGCAGCTATCTGCAGACATTCGCACTTTCGGAGCAGGGCTGCGAAAGGAGCCTGGCAGGTACACCATCTTTCCCAGGCTACGTTTGAAGTTTGAGGTGGCAAGACAAGCAAGCAGCCCCATTCTCTGTGCCTCTGTGCGAGCAGTGCCATGGGCAGATGAGGCTGAGCAACAGCTTTCCAGGCTGCCCCTTCTGCCTGCCAGCTATCTGCAGACGTTGACACTTTCGGAGCAGGGCTGTGATAGGAGCCTGGCAGGGACACCACCATTCCCAGCATGCGTTTGAAGTTTTAAGTGGCAAGATAAGCAAGCAGCCCTATTCTCTCTGCCTCTATGCGAACAGTGCCATGGGCAGATTAGGCTGAGCAACAGCCTTCCAGGCTAGTACCTTCTGGCTGCCAGCTATCTGCAGACGTTCGCATTTCACGAGCAGGGCTGCGAAAGGAGCCTAACAGGTACACCATCTTTCACAGCCTACGTTTGAAGTTTGAGGTGGCAAGACAAGCAAGGAGCCCCATTCTCTGTGCCTCTGTGCGAGCAGTGCCATGGGCAGATGACGCTGAGCAACAGCTTTCCAGGCTAGCACCTTCTGGCTGCCAGCTATCTGCAGACGTTCGCACTTTCGGAGCAGGGCTGCGAAAGGAGCCTGGCTGGGACACCAACTTTCCCAGGCTACGTTTGAAGTTTGAGGTGGCAAAGCAAGCAAGCAGCCTCATTCTCTGTGCCTCTGTGCTAACAGTGCCATGGGCAGATGAGGCAGAGCAACAGCTTTCCAGGCTAGCCCCTTCTGGCTGCCAGCTATCTGCAGACGTTCGCACTTTTGGAGCACGGCTGTGATAGGAGCCTGGCAGGGACACCACCATTATCAGCATGCGTTTGAAGTTTCAAGTGGCAAGATAAGCAAGAAGCCCCATTCTCTGTGCCTCTATGCGAACAGTGCCATGGGCAGATGAGGCTGAGCAACAGCTTTCCAGGCTAGCACCTTCTGGCTGGCAGCTATCTGCAGACGTTCGCACTCTCGGAGCAGGGCTGCGAAAGGAGCCTGGCTGGGACACCAGCTTTCCCAGGCTACGTTTGAAGTTTGAGGTTGCAAGACAAGCAAACAGCACCATTCTCTGTGCCTCTGTGCGAGCAGTGCCATGGGCAGATGAGGCTGAGCAACAGCTTTCCAGGATACCCCCCTCTGGCTGCCAGCTATCTGCAGACGTTCGCACTTTCGGAGCACGGCTGTGATAGGAGCCTGGCAGGGACACCACCATTCCCAGCATGCGTTTGAAGTTTCAAGTGGCAAGATAACCAAGCAGCCCCATTCTCTGTGCCTCTATGCGAACAGTGCCATGGGCAGATGAGGCTGAGCAACAGCTTTCCAGGCTAGCCCCTTCTGGCTGCCAGCTATCTGCAGACGTTCGCACTTTCGGAGCAGGGCTGTGATAGGAGCCTGGCAGGGACACCACCATTCCCAGCAAGCGTTTGAAGTTTCAAGTGGCAAGATAAGCAAGCAGCCCCATTCTCTGTGCCTCTGTGCGAGCAGTGCCATGGGCAGATGAGGCTGAGCAACAGCTTTCCAGGCTAGCCCCTTCTGGCTGGCAGCTATCTGCAGACGTTCGCACTTTCGGAGCAGGGCTGTGATAGGAGCCTGGCAGGGACAACCCACATTCCCCACATGCGTTTGAAGTTTCAAGTGGCAAGATAAGCAAGCAGCCCCATTCTCTGTGCCTCTGTGCAAACAGTGCCATGGGCAGATGAGGCTGAGCAACAGCTTTCCAGGCTAGCCCCTTCTGGCTGCCAGCTATCTGAAGACTTTCGCATTTCAAGAGCAGGGCTGCGAAAGGAGCCTGGCTGGGACACCATCTTTCCCAGGCTACGTTTGAAGTTTGAGGTGGCAAGACAAGCAAGCAGCCCCATTCTCTGTGCCTCTGTGCGAGCAGTGCCATGGGCAGATGAGGCTGAGCAACAGCTTTCCAGGCTAGCCCCTTCTGGCTGCCAGCTATCTGCAGACGTTCGCACTTTCGGAGCAGGGCTGTGATAGGAGCCTGGCAGGGACAACCCACATTCCCCACATGCGTTTGAAGTTTCAAGTGGCAAGATAAGCAAGCAGCCCCATTCTCTGTGCCTCTGTGCAAACAGTGCCATGGGCAGAT
This sequence comes from Opisthocomus hoazin, assembly GCF_030867145.1. NCBI lineage: Eukaryota > Metazoa > Chordata > Aves > Opisthocomiformes > Opisthocomidae > Opisthocomus > Opisthocomus hoazin. The sequence goes on along the minus strand of NC_134447.1, from coordinate 2,087,791 downwards.
GAGGCTGAGCAACAGCTTTCCAGGCTAGCCCCTTCTGGCTGCCAGCTATCTGCAGACTTTCGCATTTCAAGAGCAGGGCTGCGAAAGGAGCCTAGCAGGTACACCATCTTTCCCAGGCTACGTTTGAAGTTTCAGGTGGCAACACAAGCAAGGAGCCCCATTCTCTGTGCCTCTGTGTGAGCACTGCCATGGGCAGATGAGGCTGAGCAACAGCTTTCCAGGCTAGCCCCTTCTGGCTGCAGGCTATCTGCAGACGTTCGCACTTTTGGAGCACGGCTGTGATAGGAGCCTGGCAGGGACACCACCATTATCAGCATGCGTTTGAAGTTTCAAGTGGCAAGATAAGCAAGCAGCCCCATTCTCTGTGCCTCTATGCGAACAGTGCCATGGGCAGATGAGGCTGAGCAACAGCTTTCCAGGCTAGCCCCTTCTGGCTGCCAGCTATCTGCAGACGTTCGCATTTCAAGAGCAGGGCTGCGAAAGGAGCCTAGCAGGTACACCATCTTTCCCAGGCTACGTTTGAAGTTTCAGGTGGCAAGACAAGCAAGGAGCCCCATTCTCTGTGCCTCTGTGTGAGCACTGCCATGGGCAGATGAGGCTGAGCAACAGCTTTCCAGGCTAGCCCCTTCTGGCTGCCAGCTATCTGCAGACGTTCGCACTTTTGGAGCACGGCTGTGATAGGAGCCTGGCAGGGACACCACCATTATCAGCATGCGTTTGAAGTTTCAAGTGGCAAGATAAGCAAGCAGCCCCATTCTCTGTGCCTCTATGCGAACAGTGCCATGGGCAGATGAGGCTGAGCAACAGCTTTCCAGGATACCCCCTTCTGGCTGCCAGCTATCTGCAGACGTTCGCACTTTCGGAGCAGGGCTGTGATAGGAGCCTGGCAGGGACACCACCATTCCCAGCAAGCGTTTGAAGTTTCAAGTGGCAAGATAAGCAAGCAGCCCCATTCTCTGTGCCTCTGTGCGAGCAGTGCCATGGGCAGATGAGGCTGAGCAACAGCTTTCCAGGCTAGCCCCTTCTGGCTGGCAGCTATCTGCAGACGTTCGCACTTTCGGAGCAGGGCTGTGATAGGAGCCTGGCAGGGACAACCCACATTCCCCACATGCGTTTGAAGTTTCAAGTGGCAAGATAAGCAAGCAGCCCCATTCTCTGTGCCTCTGTGCAAACAGTGCCATGGGCAGATGAGGCTGAGCAACAGCTTTCCAGGCTAGCCCCTTCTGGCTGCCAGCTATCTGAAGACTTTCGCATTTCAAGAGCAGGGCTGCGAAAGGAGCCTGGCTGGGACACCATCTTTCCCAGGCTACGTTTGAAGTTTGAGGTGGCAAGACAAGCAAGCAGCCCCATTCTCTGTGCCTCTGTGCGAGCAGTGCCATGGGCAGATGAGGCTGAGCAACAGCTTTCCAGGCTAGCCCCTTCTGGCTGCCAGCTATCTGCAGACGTTCGCACTTTCGGAGCAGGGCTGTGATAGGAGCCTGGCAGGGACAACCCACATTCCCCACATGCGTTTGAAGTTTCAAGTGGCAAGATAAGCAAGCAGCCCCATTCTCTGTGCCTCTGTGCAAACAGTGCCATGGGCAGATGAGGCTGAGCAACAGCTTTCCAGGCTAGCCCCTTCTGGCTGCCAGCTATCTGCAGACTTTCGCATTTCAAGAGCAGGGCTGCGAAAGGAGCCTAGCAGGTACACCATCTTTCCCAGGCTACGTTTGAAGTTTCAGGTGGCAACACAAGCAAGGAGCCCCATTCTCTGTGCCTCTGTGTGAGCACTGCCATGGGCAGATGAGGCTGAGCAACAGCTTTCCAGGCTAGCCCCTTCTGGCTGCAGGCTATCTGCAGACGTTCGCACTTTTGGAGCACGGCTGTGATAGGAGCCTGGCAGGGACACCACCATTATCAGCATGCGTTTGAAGTTTCAAGTGGCAAGATAAGCAAGCAGCCCCATTCTCTGTGCCTCTATGCGAACAGTGCCATGGGCAGATGAGGCTGAGCAACAGCTTTCCAGGATACCCCCTTCTGGCTGCCAGCTATCTGCAGACGTTCGCACTTTCGGAGCAGGGCTGCGAAAGGAGCCTGGCTGGGACACCAGCTTTCCCAGGCTACGTTTGAAGTTTGAGGTGGCAAGACAAGCAAACAGCCCCATTCTCTGTGCCTCTGCGCGAGCACTGCCATGAGCAGATGAGGCTGAGCAACAGCTTTCCAGGCTGCCCCTTCTGCCTGCCAGCTATCTGCAGACGTTGACACTTTCGGAGCAGGGCTGTGATAGGAGCCTGGCAGGGACACCACCATTCCCAGCATGCGTTTGAAGTTTTAAGTGGCAAGATAAGCAAGCAGCCCTATTCTCTCTGCCTCTATGCGAACAGTGCCATGGGCAGATTAGGCTGAGCAACAGACTTCCAGGCTAGTACCTTCTGGCTGCCAGCTATCTGCAGACGTTCGCATTTCAAGAGCAGGGCTGCGAAAGGAGCCTAGCAGGTACACCATCTTTCCCAGGCTACGTTTGAAGTTTCAGGTGGCAAGACAAGCAAGGAGCCCCATTCTCTGTGCCTCTGTGTGAGCACTGCCATGGGCAGATGAGGCTGAGCAACAGCTTTCCAGGCTAGCCCCTTCTGGCTGCCAGCTATCTGCAGACGTTCGCACTTTTGGAGCACGGCTGTGATAGGAGCCTGGCAGGGACACCACCATTATCAGCATGCGTTTGAAGTTTCAAGTGGCAAGATAAGCAAGCAGCCCCATTCTCTGTGCCTCTATGCGAACAGTGCCATGGGCAGATGAGGCTGAGCAACAGCTTTCCAGGCTAGCACCTTCTGGCTGCCAGCTATCTGCAGACGTTTGCACTTTCGGAGCAGGGCTGTGAAAGGAGCCTGGCTGGGACACCAGCTTTCCCAGGCTACGTTTGAAGTTTTAGGTGGCAAGACAAGCAAACAGCCCCATTCTCTGTGCCTCTGTGCGAGCACTGCCATGGGCAGATGAGGCTGAGCAACAGCTTTCCAGGATACTCCCCTCTGGCTGCCAGCTATCTGCAGACGTTCGCACTTTCGGAGCAGGGCTGCGAAAGGAGCCTGGCTGGGACACCAACTTTCCCAGGCTACGTTTGAAGTTTGAGGTGGCAAGACAAGTAAGCAGCCCCATTCTCTGTGCCTCTATGCGAGCAGTGCCATGGGCAGATGAGGCTGAGCAACAGCTTTCCAGGCTAGCCCCTTCTGGCTGCCAGCTATCTGCAGACGTTCGCACTTTCGGAGCAGGGCTGTGATAGGAGCCTGGCAGCGACACCACCATTCCCAGCAAGCGTTTGAAGTTTCAAGTGGCAAGATAAGCAAACAGCCCCATTCTCTCTGCCTCTATGCGAACAGTGCCATGGGCAGATGAGGCTGAGCAACAGCTTTCCAGGCTAGCCCCTTCTGTCTGGCAGCTATCTGCAGACATTCCCATTTTCGGAGCAGGGCTGCGAAAGGAGCCTGGCTGGGACACCATCTTTCCCAGGCTACGTTTGAAGTTTGAGGTGGCAAGACAAGCAAGCAGCCCCATTCTCTGTGCCTCTGTGCGAGCAGTGCCATGGGCAGATGAGGCTGAGCAACAGCTTTCCAGGCTAGCCCCTTCTGACTGCCAGCTATCTGCAGACGTTCGCACTTTCGGAGCAGGGCTGTGATAGGAGCCTGGCAGGGACAACCCACATTCCCCACATGCGTTTGAAGTTTCAAGTGGCAAGATAAGCAAGCAGCCCCATTCTCTGTGCCTCTGTGCAAACAGTGCCATGGGCAGATGAGGCTGAGCAACAGCTTTCCAGGCTAGCCCCTTCTGGCTGCCAGCTATCTGCAGACTTTCGCATTTCAAGAGCAGGGCTGCGAAAGGAGCCTAGCAGGTACACCATCTTTCCCAGGCTACGTTTGAAGTTTCAGGTGGCAAGACAAGCAAGGAGCCCCATTCTCTGTGCCTCTGTGTGAGCACTGCCATGGGCAGATGAGGCTGAGCAACAGCTTTCCAGGCTAGCCCCTTCTGGCTGCAGGCTATCTGCAGACGTTCGCACTTTTGGAGCACGGCTGTGATAGGAGCCTGGCAGGGACACCACCATTATCAGCATGCGTTTGAAGTTTCAAGTGGCAAGATAAGCAAGCAGCCCCATTCTCTGTGCCTCTATGCGAACAGTGCCATGGGCAGATGAGGCTGAGCAACAGCTTTCCAGGCTAGCACCTTCTGGCTGCCAGCTATCTGCAGACGTTCGCACTTTCGGAGCAGGGCTGTGAAAGGAGCCTGGCTGGGACACCAGCTTTCCCAGGCTACGTTTGAAGTTTTAGGTGGCAAGACAAGCAAACAGCCCCATTCTCTGTGCCTCTGTGCGAGCACTGCCATGGGCAGATGAGGCTGAGCAACAGCTTTCCAGAATACCCCCCTCTGGCTGCCAGCTATCTGCAGACGTTCGCACTTTCGGAGCAGGGCTGTGATAGGAGCCTGGCAGGGACACCACCATTATCAGCATGCGTTTGAAGTTTCAAGTGGCAAGATAAGCAAGCAGCCCCATTCTCTGTGCCTCTATGCGAACAGTGCCATGGGCAGATGAGCCTGAGCAACAGCTTTCCAGGCTAGCCCCTTCTGGCTGCCAGCTATCTGCAGACGTTCGCACTTTCAGAGCAGGGCTGTGATAGGAGCCTGGCAGGGACACCACCATTCCCAGCATGCGTTTGAAGTTTCAAGTGGCAAGATAAGCAAGCAGCCCCATTCTCTGTGCCTCTATGCGAACAGTGCCATGGGCAGATGAGGCTGAGCAACAGCTTTCCAGGCTAGCCCCTTCTGGCTGCCAGCTATCTGCAGACGTTCGCACTTTCGGAGCAGGGCTGTGATAGGAGCCTGGCAGGGACACCACCATTCCCAGCATGCGTTTGAAGTTTCAAGTGGCAAGATAAGCAAACAGCCCCATTCTCTCTGCCTCTATGCGAACAGTGCCATGGGCAGATGAGGCTGAGCAACAGCTTTCCAGGCTAGCCCCTTCTGTCTGGCAGCTATCTGCAGACATTCCCATTTTCGGAGCAGGGCTGCGAAAGGAGCCTCGCAGGTACACCATCATTCCCAGGCTACGTTTGAAGTTTGAGGTGGCAAGACAAGCAAGCAGCCCCATTCTCTGTGCCTCTGTGCGAGCAGTGCCATGGGCAGATGAGGCTGAGCAACAGCTTTCCAGGCTAGCCCCTTCTGGCTGGCAGCTATCTGCAGACGTTCGCACTTTCGGAGCAGGGCTGTGATAGGAGCCTGGCAGGGACAACCCACATTCCCCACATGCGTTTGAAGTTTCAAGTGGCAAGATAAGCAAGCAGCCCCATTCTCTGTGCCTCTGTGCAAACAGTGCCATGGGCAGATGAGGCTGAGCAACAGCTTTCCAGGCTAGCCCCTTCTGGCTGCCAGCTATCTGAAGACTTTCGCATTTCAAGAGCAGGGCTGCGAAAGGAGCCCAGCAGGTACACCATCTTTCCCAGGCTACGTTTGAAGTTTGAGGTGGCAAGACAAGCAAGGAGCCCCATTCTCTCTGCCTCTGTGTGAGCAGTGCCATGGGCAGATGAGGCTGAGCAACAGCTTTCCAGGCTAGCCCCTTCTGGCTGCAGGCTATCTGCAGACGTTCGCACTTTCGGAGCACGGCTGTGATAGGAGCCTGGCAGGGACACCACCATTATCAGCATGCGTTTGAAGTTTCAAGTGGCAAGATAAGCAAGCAGCCCCATTCTCTGTGCCTCTATGCGAACAGTGCCATGGGCAGATGAGGCTGAGCAACAGCTTTCCAGGCTAGCACCTTCTGGCTGCCAGCTATCTGCAGACGTTCGCACTTTCGGAGCAGGGCTGTGAAAGGAGCCTGGCTGGGACACCAGCTTTCCCAGGCTACGTTTGAAGTTTGAGGTGCAAAACAAGCCAACAGCCCCATTCTCTGTGCCTCTGTGCGAGCACTGCCATGGGCAGATGAGGCTGAGCAACAGCTTTCCAGGATACCCCCCTCTGGCTGCCAGCTATCTGCAGACGTTCGCACTTTCGGAGCAGGGCTGTGATAGGAGCCTGGCAGGGACACCACCATTCCCAGCATGCGTTTGAAGTTTCAAGTGGCAAGATAAGCAAGCAGCCCCATTCTCTGTGCCTCTATGCGAACAGTGCCATGGGCAGATGAGGCTGAGCAACAGCTTTCCAGGCTAGCCCCTTCTGGCTGCCAGCTATCTGAAGACTTTCGCATTTAAAGAGCAGGGCTGCGAAAGGAGCCTAGCAGGTACACCATCTTTCCCAGGCTACGTTTGAAGTTTGAGGTGGCAAGACAAGCAAGGAGCCCCATTCTCTGTGCCTCTGTGTGAGCAGTGCCATGGGCAGATGAGGCTGAGCAACAGCTTTCCAGGCTAGCCCCTTCTGGCTGCCAGCTATCTGCAGACGTTCGCACTTTCGGAGCAGGGCTGTGATAGGAGCCTGGCAGGGACAAAACCATTCCCAGCATGCGTTTGAAGTTTCAAGTGGCAAGATAAGCAAGCAGCCCCATTCTCTGTGCCTCTATGCGAACAGTGCCATGGGCACATGAGGCTTAGCAACAGCTTTCCAGGCTAGCCCCTTCTGGCTGGCAGCTATCTGCAGATATTCGCATTTTCGGAGCAGGGCTGCGAAAGGAGCCTGGCAGGTACACCATCTTTCCCAGGCTACGTTTGAAGTTTGAGGTGGCAAGACAAGCAAGCAGCCCCATTCTCTGTGCCTCTGTGCGAGCAGTGCCATGGGCAGATGAGGCTGAGCAACAGCTTTCCAGGCTAGCCCCTTCTGCTGCCAGCTATCTGCAGACGTTCGCACTTTCGGAGCAGGGCTGTGATAGGAGCCTGGCAGGGACAACCCACATTCCCCACATGCGTTTGAAGTTTCAAGTGGCAAGATAAGCAAGCAGCCCCATTCTCTGTGCCTCTGTGCAAACAGTGCCATGGGCAGATGAGGCTGAGCAACAGCTTTCCAGGCTAGCCCCTTCTGGCTGCCAGCTATCTGAAGACTTTCGCATTTCAAGAGCAGGGCTGCGAAAGTAGCCTAGCAGGTACACCATCTTTCCCAGGCTACGTTTGAAGTTTGAGGTGGCAAGACAAGCAAGCAGCCCCATTCTCTGTGCCTCTGTGTGAGCAGTGCCATGGGCAGATGAGGCTGAGCAACAGCTTTCCAGGCTAGCACCTTCTACCTGCCAGCTATCTGCAGACGTTCGCACTTTCGGAGCAGGGCTGCGAAAGGAGCCTGGCTGGGACACCAACTTTCCCAGGCTACGTTTGAAGTTTGAGGTGGCAAGACAAGCAAGCAGCCCCATTCTCTGTGCCTCTGTGCGAGCAGTGCCATGGGCAGATGAGGCTGAGCAACAGCTTTCCAGGATAGCACCTTGTGGCTGCCAGCTATCTGCAGACGTTCGCACTTTCGGAGCAGGGCTGTGATAGGAGCCTGGCAGGGACAAAACCATTCCCAGCATGCGTTTGAAGTTTCAAGTGGCAAGATAAGCAAGCAGCCCCATTCTCTGTGCCTCTATGCGAACAGTGCCATGGGCAGATGAGGCTTAGCAACAGCTTTCCAGGCTAGCCCCTTCTGGATGGCAGCTATCTGCAGACATTCACATTTTCGGAGCAGGGCTGCGAAAGGAGCCTGGCAGGTACACCATCTTTCCCAGGCTACGTTTGAAGTTTGAGGTGGCAAGACAAGCAAGCAGCCCCATTCTCTGTGCCTCTGTGCGAGCAGTTCCATGGGCAGATGAGGCTGAGCAACAGCTTTCCAGGCTAGCCCCTTCTGGCTGGCAGCTATCTGCAGACGTTCGCACTTTCGGAGCAGGGCTGTGATAGGAGCCTGGCAGGGACAACCCACATTCCCCACATGCGTTTGAAGTTTCAAGTGGCAAGATAAGCAAGCAGCCCCATTCTCTGCGCCTCTGTGCAAACAGTGCCATGGGCAGATGAGGCTGAGCAACAGCTTTCCAGGCTAGCCCCTTCTGGCTGCCAGCTATCTGAAGACTTTCGCATTTCAAGAGCAGGGCTGCGAAAGGAGCCTGGCTGGGACACCATCTTTCCCAGGCTACGTTTGAAGTTTGAGGTGGCAAGACAAGCAAGGAGCCCCATTCTCTGTGCCTCTGTGCGAGCAGTGCCATGGGCAGATGAGGCTGAGCAACAGCTTTCCAGGCTAGCCCCTTCTGGCTGCCAGCTATCTGCAGACGTTCGCACTTTCGGAGCAGGGCTGTGAAAGGAGCCTGGCTGGGACACCAGCTTTCCCAGGCTACGTTTGAAGTTTGAGGTGGCAAGACAAGCCAACAGCCCCATTCTCTGTGCCTCTGTGCGAGCACTGCCATGGGCAGATGAGGCTGAGCAACAGCTTTCCAGGATACCCCCCTCTGGCTGCCAGCTATCTGCAGACGTTCGCACTTTCGGAGCAGGGCTGTGATAGGAGCCTGGCAGGGACACCACCATTCCCAGCATGCGTTTGAAGTTTCAAGTGGCAAGATAAGCAAGCAGCCCCATTCTCTGTGCCTCTATGCGAACAGTGCCATGGGCAGATGAGGCTGAGCAACAGCTTTCCAGGCTAGCCCCTTCTGGCTGCCAGCTATCTGCAGACGTTCGCACTTTCGGAGCAGGGCTGTGATAGGAGCCTGGCAGGGACACCACCATTCCCAGCATGCGTTTCAAGTTTCAAGTGGCAAGATAAGCAAGCAGCCCCATTCTCTGTGCCTCTATGCGAACAGTGCCATGGGCACATGAGGCTTAGCAACAGCTTTCCAGGCTAGCCCCTTCTGGCTGGCAGCTATCTGCAGATATTCGCATTTTCGGAGCAGGGCTGCGAAAGGAGCCTGGCAGGTACACCATCTTTCCCAGGCTACGTTTGAAGTTTGAGGTGGCAAGACAAGCAAGCAGCCCCATTCTCTGTGCCTCTGTGCGAGCAGTGCCATGGGCAGATGAGGCTGAGCAACAGCTTTCCAGGCTAGCCCCTTCTGCCTGCCAGCTATCTGCAGACGTTCGCACTTTTGGAGCAGGGCTGTGATAGGAGCCTGGCAGGGACAACCCACATTCCCCACATGCGTTTGAAGTTTCAAGTGGCAAGATAAGCAAGCAGCCCCATTCTCTGTGCCTCTGTGCAAACAGTGCCATGGGCAGATGAGGCTGAGCAACAGCTTTCCAGGCTAGCCCCTTCTGGCTGCCAGCTATCTGAAGACTTTCGCATTTCAAGAGCAGGGCTGCGAAAGTAGCCTAGCAGGTACACCATCTTTCCCAGGCTACGTTTGAAGTTTGAGGTGGCAAGACAAGCAAGGAGCCCCATTCTCTGTGCCTCTGTGTCAGCAGTGCCATGGGCAGATGAGGCTGAGCAACAGCTTTCCAGGCTAGCACCTTCTGGCTGCCAGCTATCTGCAGACGTTCGCACTTTCGGAGCAGGGCTGTGATAGGAGCCTGGCTGGGACACCAACTTTCCCAGGCTACGTTTGAAGTTTGAGGTGGCAAGACAAGCAAGCAGCCCCATTCTCTGTGCCTCTGTGCGAGCAGTGCCATGGGCAGATGAGGCTGAGCAACAGCTTTCCAGGCTAGCCCCTTCTGGCTGCCAGCTATCTGCAGACGTTCGCACTTTCGGAGCAGGGCTGTGATAGGAGCCTGGCAGGGACAAAACCATTCCCAGCATGTGTTTGAAGTTTCAAGTGGCAAGATAAGCAAGCAGCCCCATTCTCTGTGCCTCTATGCGAACAGTGCCATGGGCAGATGAGGCTTAGCAACAGCTTTCCAGGCTAGCCCCTTCTGGCTGGCAGCTATCTGCAGACATTCACATTTTCGGAGCAGGGCTGCGAAAGGAGCCTGGCAGGTACACCATCTTTCCCAGGCTACGTTTGAAGTTTGAGGTGGCAAGACAAGCAAGCAGCCCCATTCTCTGTGCCTCTGTGCGAGCAGTGCCATGGGCAGATGAGGCTGAGCAACAGCTTTCCAGGCTAGCCCCTTCTGGCTGGCAGCTATCTGCAGACGTTCGCACTTTTGGAGCAGGGCTGTGATAGGAGCCTGGCAGGGACACCACCATTCCCAGCATGCGTTTGAAGTTTCAAGTGGCAAGATAAGCAAGCAGCCCCATTCTCTGTGCCTCTGTGCAAACAGTGCCATGGGCAGATGAGGCTGAGCAACAGCTTTCCAGGCTAGCCCCTTCTGGCTGCCAGCTATCTGAAGACTTTCGCATTTCAAGAGCAGGGCTGCGAAAGGAGCCTGGCTGGGACACCATCTTTCCCAGGCTACGTTTGAAGTTTGAGGTGGCAAGACAAGCAAGGAGCCCCATTCTCTGTGCCTCTGTGTGAGCAGTGCCATGGGCAGATGAGGCTGAGCAACAGCTTTCCAGGCTAGCACCTTCTGGCTGCCAGCTATCTGCAGACGTTCGCACTTTCGGAGCACGGCTGCGAAAGGAGCCTGGCTGGGACACCAACTTTCCCAGGCTACGTTTGAAGTTTGAGGTGGCAAGACAAGCAAGCAGCCCCATTCTCTGTGCCTCTGTGCGAGCAGTGCCATGGGCAGATGAGGCTGAGCAACAGCTTTCCAGGCTAGCCCCTTCTGGCTGCCAGCTATCTGCAGACGTTCGCACTTTCGGAGCAGGGCTGTGATAGGAGCCTGGCAGGGACAAAACCATTCCCAGCATGTGTTTGAAGTTTCAAGTGGCAAGATAAGCAAGCAGCCCCATTCTCTGTGCCTCTATGCGAACAGTGCCATGGGCAGATGAGGCTTAGCAACAGCTTTCCAGGCTAGCCCCTTCTGGCTGCCAGCTATCTGCAGACATTCACATTTTCGGAGCAGGGCTGCGAAAGGAGCCTGGCAGGTACACCATCTTTCCCAGGCTACGTTTGAAGTTTGAGGTGGCAAGACAAGCAAGCAGTCCCATTCTCTGTGCCTCTGTGCGAGCAGTGCCATGGGCAGATGAGGCTGAGCAACAGCTTTCCAGGCTAGCCCCTTCTGGCTGCCAGCTATCTGCAGACGTTCGCACCTTCGGAGCAGGGCTGTGATAGGAGCCTGGCAGGGACACCACCATTCCCAGCATGCGTTTGAAGTTTCAAGTGGCAAGATAAGCAAACAGCCCCATTCTCTCTGCCTCTATGCGAACAGTGCCTTGGGCAGATGAGGCTGAGCAACAGCTTTCCAGGCTAGCCCCTTCTGTCTGGCAGCTATCTGCAGACATTCGCATTTTGGGAGCAGGGCTGCGAAAGGAGCCTCGCAGGTACACCATCTTTCCCAGGCTACGTTTGAAGTTTGAGGTGGCAAGACAAGCAAGCAGCCCCATTCTCTGTGCCTCTGTGCGAGCAGTGCCATGGGCAGATGAGGCTGAGCAACAGCTTTCCAGGCTAGCCCCTTCTGGCTGGCAGCTATCTGCAGACGTTCGCACTTTCGGAGCAGGGCTGTGATAGGAGCCTGGCAGGGACAACCCACATTCCCCACATGCGTTTGAAGTTTCAAGTGGCAAGATAAGCAAGCAGCCCCATTCTCTGTGCCTCTGTGCAAACAGTGCCATGGGCAGATGAGGCTGAGCAACAGCTTTCCAGGCTAGCCCCTTCTGGCTGCCAGCTATCTGAAGACTTTCGCATTTCAAGAGCAGGGCTGCGAAAGGAGCCTGGCTGGGACACCATCTTTCCCAGGCTACGTTTGAAGTTTGAGGTGGCAAGAAAAGCAAGCAGCCCCATTCTCTGTGCCTCTGTGCGAGCAGTGCCATGGGCAGATGAGGCTGAGCAACAGCTTTCCAGGCTAGCCCCTTCTGGCTGCCAGCTATCTGCAGACGTTCGCACTTTCGGAGCAGGGCTGTGATAGGAGCCTGGCAGGGACAACCCACATTCCCCACATGCGTTTGAAGTTTCAAGTGGCAAGATAAGCAAGCAGCCCCATTCTCTGTGCCTCTGTGCAAACAGTGCCATGGGCAGATGAGGCTGAGCAACAGCTTTCCAGGCTAGCCCCTTCTGGCTGCCAGCTATCTGCAGACTTTCGCATTTCAAGAGCAGGGCTGCGAAAGGAGCCTAGCAGGTACACCATCTTTCCCAGGCTACGTTTGAAGTTTCAGGTGGCAAGACAAGCAAGGAGCCCCATTCTCTGTGCCTCTGTGTGAGCACTGCCATGGGCAGATGAGGCTGAGCAACAGCTTTCCAGGCTAGCCCCTTCTGGCTGCAGGCTATCTGCAGACGTTCGCACTTTCGGAGCAGGGCTGCGAAAGGAGCCTGGCTGGGACACCAACTTTCCCAGGCTACGTTTGAAGTTTTAAGTGGCAAGACAAGCAAGCAGTCCCATTCTCTGTGCCTCTGTGCGAGCAGTGCCATGGGCAGATGAGGCTGAGCAACAGCTTTCCAGGCTAGCCCCTTCTGCCTGCCAGCTATCTGCAGACGTTCGCACTTTCGGAGCAGGGCTGTGATAGGAGCCTGGCAGGGACACTGTGGGGGGATGGCAAGGCTCGACCGAATTGCTTGTTGTAGAAAAGCCATTTTAAGCTTAGCACACGGTGTCCTTGACAGAACAAGGAATTTAACAAATCAACTCTGCGGTTAGCAAGAATGTGAAAAACAGGTTGCAGCTGGAGAAGAATGAGGGAGTATGGGCGGAGTTGACAATTAGCTGGCTAGCCAATAATGAGCTCTAACTTTGCAATATGTAGTAGCTAATTAATCACTCTATAAATTGTGTAACCAAACTGTAATAAACGAAGCTTGCTTATCACTCACATTGAGTCGGCTGCATTCTTCCGCCGCTTCTCCAGGACAGCGACCCTCGGGGTAGAACTTAGACTTCGCCCCGACATCTGGCGCCCGAACAGGGACCTGGAGCAGCGGCAAGGAGCGGGGCACTGGGAGCAGCGACCAGGGGGCAGAGGCGACCGAACACTGCGCTGTGGTGTGTCGACTTAGGAGCCTGACTACGTGATTTTGCGTACGCTCGCCACCGCAAGGGCTACAGGTTAAGGGCTGCAAGGATATCGCTTCGGCAGGTATATGTTTTTAATTGTTGTTAAAGGATAAAGGCTTATTGTTAAAGGTATGGATAAGGAAGTAGCCCTAGAGTTATTACAGCGCTTTTTAGAAAAGCGGGGAGTAGAGCTTGGTTGTATTAAACAGCTAGCGGGACTAGTGGCAACCGGTAAGCTCAAGGGGTTTTTTAAGACTCCAGATTCGTTATTTGAGGAGAAGGAGTGGAGGGATTTTGGAGACGTGTTATGGGATATGGTGATTGATGATGACAAGATAGGTAAAAAGTTAATGAAGCCGTGGCGGGAGGTTATCAATTGCATTAAGAGGTATAAAGTTGAGAAAAACCTTGCGGCCGTTGTTACTCAGAAGTTGGAAAAGGTAGAGCCGTCAGCCCTCCCGCCGGAGGCGGGATGTTCCTTGTTTTCTAGTGGAACCACGGCACCCCCTGGAGACAATGCCTTGTTATTTAGCACGAGTAAGGTCCCGGAGCCTCCGTGCTGGGAAAAAGTGAAGGTGACGATGGAAGGGTCTAGTAACAATCAAGAGGCTGAGGAAGAAAAGGAGTTAGGGATAGGGCGGAAGGTGGAGCAGCAAGGGATGGAGCAAGGAAAGGGGGAGCAAGGGAATAAAGAAACGGGAAAGGATAGTGGGACCTGTAGGAGACCGATGGGTATTAATTGGAGGAAGGTGGCAGACGAAGCGTCTGAGGCAGGGGAATTTCTCCCCTTGGCCTTTCCGGTAGCGTTTGAAGAAGATGCGCATGGGGATTATCATGGTAATCATGCTCCGTTAGGCTGGAAATTGTTGTCACAGTTACGGAACACGGTGAATGAATCAGGTTTGCACGGCGAGCCATCTAAGCAGATGTTGAATTATATGTGGGGGGGTGCTGTGCTTTGTCCTGAGGATATTAAGGTTATTATGCGAATGATTATGACTCAGTCGCAGTTATTGTTGTGGCAGGCCCATTGGCAGCGATATTGTGAAGCGTCCGCTCAAACGCCGCGGGAGCAGGGCGATCCGCTGCGAGGCGTAACAGTAGAACAACTGATGGGGGCAGGTCCTTTTGTCACTATCAGGGCACAACTGCAGATGGGGCCGCAGCGATGCTTGGAGGCTATGCGTATGGCTAGAGCTGCTCTTGAACACGTTAAAACCGCACAGCCCTCGCTGTCCTATATGGGCATTAAGCAAGGAAGGGAGGAAACTTTTGCTCGCTTTATTGATCGCCTCACTAGTGCCATAGAACAGTCAGATGTACCGGAATGGATGAGGGCAGCTTTGCTGAGGCAGTGTGTTATTCAGAATTCGAATACTCAAACTAGAAACATCATAAGTTCTTTACCCGCTGATGCCACAGTAGAGCTAATGTTGGATAGAATGAGTAGGGTACCGGTAGGGCCACAAGCTATGTTGGTCGAGGCTATGAAACAGTTAGGAAGCGATATCCTTCAAGCCCAACAACAGGCCTTCACAGCCCAACAGCAAATCCAACAGCAAGTGTTCGCCGCTCTGCAACCCCTTCGAGTTAATGCTGCGGAGGCACGACCGAAGCCGCCACGAAACTTTAAGTGTTACCGATGTGGGCGAGAAGGACATATGAGACGTAATTGTCAAGCCACCAGGGTGTGGTGTGAGAACTGCCGTACGAACAATCACAATACTGAGATATGTCTCAAGTCGGGAAACGGACGGATGAGCGCGTCCAGCCGTCGCGCCCCGACACAAGTAGCAGCTCCAGCAGTGCAGCAAGTGACTGCCAACTTATAAACGCCCACAGCGACATCAGCAGCCAGTTACAACCAGCTGCAGCCGGCAGCCTCGGAATGGATGTGGCAACGGCAGTAGCTGTCACCCTATTGGATCAAAGACCCCAACGAGTACCAAGCAATGTAAAGGGACCAGTGATTATTAATAAACAAGCATGTGAAACGTTATTACTCGGCCGCTCGTCAACAAGCCTAAAAGGTTTGACGGTCATCCCAAGACTCATTGACGCCGATTTTACTGGGACTATTAGCATCATTGTCCAGACATCGTTTCCGCCAATACATATTCCAACAGGCAGCAAAATTGCCCAATTGATACCGCTGCCGCACCTGACTGCGGGTATTTCCCCGAGAATCACCACCCCCCGGGAGGACCGAGGATTTGGCTCAACGGGAGCAGGAGTATTTCTGACCATGTCTATGAACCATCGACCGACTACGATGGCTACGCTAGAGGCCCGGGGTCAACAGATCCACCTCTCGCTGCTGTTGGATACAGGTGCTGACTTAACTATTGTAGAAGAAGGGGTCTGGCCTAAAACATGGCCTACGAAACCAATGGAGCGAGGAGTTGAAGGAGTGGGAGGATACACTCCGGTACAACGGAGCGTGGACCGTATTTTGATAATCATAGACAACAGACATGCGACCGTGCCAGTCACTGTCATGCCCCTCCCGACTGGAGTGAATGGTCTAATTGGAAGAGATGTTCTTGACCAATTGGGGGTGGTGCTAACCACCGAGAAGGTTTTTCAGTAACGGTCACTGCAACCTGGGCTTTCCCGATCCCATTGCAGTGGATAACGAACGAACCAGTGTGGGTCGAGCAGTGGCCGTTAAAGCAGGAAAGCCTCGCCGCCGCTCATCAAATAGTGCAAGAACAACTAGACCAAAAACATCTGCGTTTATCGACAAGCCCTTGGAATACCCCAATTTTTGTGATCAAGAAAAAATCTGGAAAATTTAGGCTAGTACATGACTTAAGGGCAGTTAACACTCAAATGCAATCGATGGGAGCGCTGCAGCCAGGACTACCTAACCCCGCTATGTTACCAGAGCATTGGAGACTGTTGATAGTGGACTTAAAAGATTGCTTTTTTACTATTGCATTACACGAGCAAGATATGCAACGCTTCGCGTTTACTTTGCCCTCTGTTAACAAAGAGGCGCCAGCACAGCGTTTTGAATGGACAGTATTACCACAAGGGATGAAGAATAGTCCCACGCTGTGCCAGTTGTATGTGGACAATGCACTACAACCCTTAAGGAAATTATGGCCACACACGTTAATTTATCATTATATGGATGATATCCTGCTCGCGCAGGAGTCGGAGTTCAGCGCCGAACAAGTTCAGCTATTACATACGACACTGAGAGAGAATGGCTTAATAATAGCTGTTGAAAAAATTCAAACGAAAGCGCCATGGCTATATCTAGGCTGGAAGATTGCTGACTCTCAGATTCAACCACAAAAACTACAACTCAACACGTCAATCAACACGCTGCATGAAGCCCAGAGGCTGATGGGAGACATCCAATGGATCCGTCCTGTCGTCGGAATATCCAACGCACAGTTGGACAGCCTTCGACCGTTACTACGTGGGACAGACCCAACCACACCGGTGCAACTTACGTTGGAACAGCAGCGTATCCTCTCTCAAATTGCTGACCAGATTGCCTCACGTTTCGTCCACCGCCGTGACCCCGACCTCCCTATTGACCTTTGTGTATTTTTAACAAATTCTCATCTATTAGGAGCCCTATCGCAATTTAAAAAGAAAAAGGGGGAAGTGTGGGGGGATGGCAAGGCTCGACCGAATTGCTTGTTGTAGAAAAGCCATTTTAAGCTTAGCACACGGTGTCCTTGACAGAACAAGGAATTTAACAAATCAACTCTGCGGTTAGCAAGAATGTGAAAAACAGGTTGCAGCTGGAGAAGAATGAGGGAGTATGGGCGGAGTTGACAATTAGCTGGCTAGCCAATAATGAGCTCTAACTTTGCAATATGTAGTAGCTAATTAATCACTCTATAAATTGTGTAACCAAACTGTAATAAACGAAGCTTGCTTATCACTCACATTGAGTCGGCTGCATTCTTCCGCCGCTTCTCCAGGACAGCGACCCTCGGGGCAGGACTTAGCCGATCGCCCCGACAGGACACCACCATTCCCAGCATGCGTTTGAAGTTTCAAGTGGCAAGATAAGCAAACAGCCCCATTCTCTCTGCCTCTATGCGAACAGTGCCATGGGCAGATGAGGCTGAGCAACAGCTTTCCAGGCTAGCCCCTTCTGTCTGGCACCTATCTGCAGACATTCGCATTTTCGGAGCAGGGCTGCGAAAGGAGCCTGGCTGGGACACCATCTTTCCCAGGCTACGTTTGAAGTTTGAGGTGGCAAGACAAGCAAGCAGCCCCATTCTCTGTGCCTCTGTGCGAGCACTGCCATGGGCAGATGAGGCTGAGCAACAGCTTTCCAGGCTAGCCCCTTCTGGCTGCCAGCTATCTGCAGACGTTCGCACTTTCGGAGCAGGGCTGTGATAGGAGCCTGGCAGGGACAACCCACATTCCCCACATGCGTTTGAAGTTTCAAGTGGCAAGATAAGCAAGCAGCCCCATTCTCTGTGCCTCTGTGCAAACAGTGCCATGGGCAGATGAGGCTGAGCAACAGCTTTCCAGGCTAGCCCCTTCTGGCTGCCAGCTATCTGCAGACTTTCGCATTTCAAGAGCAGGGCTGCGAAAGGAGCCTAGCAGGTACACCATCTTTCCCAGGCTACGTTTGAAGTTTCAGGTGGCAAGACAAGCAAGGAGCCCCATTCTCTGTGCCTCTGTGTGAGCACTGCCATGGGCAGATGAGGCTGAGCAACAGCTTTCCAGGCTAGCCCCTTCTGGCTGCAGGCTATCTGCAGACGTTCGCACTTTTGGAGCACGGCTCTGATAGGAGCCTGGCAGGGACACCACCATTATCAGCATGCGTTTGAAGTTTCAAGTGGCAAGATAAGCAAGCAGCCCCATTCTCTGTGCCTCTATGCGAACAGTGCCATGGGCAGATGAGGCTGAGCAACAGCCTTCCAGGCTAGCACCTTCTGGCTGCCAGCTATCTGCAGACGTTCGCACTTTCGGAGCAGGGCTGCGAAAGGAGCCTGGCTGGGACACCAGCTTTCCCAGGCTACGTTTGAAGTTTTAGGTGGCAAGACAAGCAAACAGCCCCATTCTCTGTGCCTCTGTGCGAGCACTGCCATGGGCAGATGAGGCTGAGCAACAGCTTTCCAGGATACCCCCCTCTGGCTGCCAGCTATCTGCAGACGTTCGCACTTTCGGAGCAGGGCTGTGATAGGAGCCTGGCAGGGACACCACCATTCCCAGCATGCGTTTGAAGTTTCAAGTGGCAAGATAAGCAAGCAGCCCCATTCTCTGTGCCTCTATGCGAACAGTGCCATGGGCAGATGAGGCTGAGCAACAGCTTTCCAGGCTAGCCCCTTCTGGCTGGCAGCTATCTGCAGACGTTCGCACTTTCGGAGCAGGGCTGTGATAGGAGCCTGGCAGGGACACTGTGGGGGGATGGCAAGGCTCGACCGAATTGCTTGTTGTAGAAAAGCCATTTTAAGCTTAGCACACGGTGTCCTTGACAGAACAAGGAATTTAACAAATCAACTCTGCGGTTAGCAAGAATGTGAAAAACAGGTTGCAGCTGGAGAAGAATGAGGGAGTATGGGCGGAGTTGACAATTAGCTGGCTAGCCAATAATGAGCTCTAACTTTGCAATATGTAGTAGCTAATTAATCACTCTATAAATTGTGTAACCAAACTGTAATAAACGAAGCTTGCTTATCACTCACATTGAGTCGGCTGCATTCTTCCGCCGCTTCTCCAGGACAGCGACCCTCGGGGTAGAACTTAGACTTCGCCCCGACATCTGGCGCCCGAACAGGGACCTGGAGCAGCGGCAAGGAGCGGGGCACTGGGAGCAGCGACCAGGGGGCAGAGGCGACCGAACACTGCGCTGTAGTGTGTCGACTTAGGAGCCTGACTACGTGATTTTGCGTACGCTCGCCACCGCAAGGGCTACAGGTTAAGGGCTGCAAGGATATCGCTTCGGCAGGTATATGTTTTTAATTGTTGTTAAAGGATAAAGGCTTATTGTTAAAGGTATGGATAAGGAAGTAGCCCTAGAGTTATTACAGCGCTTTTTAGAAAAGCGGGGAGTAGAGCTTGGTTGTATTAAACAGCTAGCGGGACTAGTGGCAACCGGTAAGCTCAAGGGGTTTTTTAAGACTCCAGATTCGTTATTTGAGGAGAAGGAGTGGAGGGATTTTGGAGACGTGTTATGGGATATGGTGATTGATGATGACAAGATAGGTAAAAAGTTAATGAAGCCGTGGCGGGAGGTTATCAATTGCATTAAGAGGTATAAAGTTGAGAAAAACCTTGCGGCCGTTGTTACTCAGAAGTTGGAAAAGGTAGAGCCGTCAGCCCTCCCGCCGGAGGCGGGATGTTCCTTGTTTTCTAGTGGAACCACGGCACCCCCTGGAGACAATGCCTTGTTATTTAGCACGAGTAAGGTCCCGGAGCCTCCGTGCTGGGAAAAAGTGAAGGTGACGATGGAAGGGTCTAGTAACAATCAAGAGGCTGAGGAAGAAAAGGAGTTAGGGATAGGGCGGAAGGTGGAGCAGCAAGGGATGGAGCAAGGAAAGGGGGAGCAAGGGAATAAAGAAACGGGAAAGGATAGTGGGACCTGTAGGAGACCGATGGGTATTAATTGGAGGAAGGTGGCAGACGAAGCGTCTGAGGCAGGGGAATTTCTCCCCTTGGCCTTTCCGGTAGCGTTTGAAGAAGATGCGCATGGGGATTATCATGGTAATCATGCTCCGTTAGGCTGGAAATTGTTGTCACAGTTACGGAACACGGTGAATGAATCAGGTTTGCACGGCGAGCCATCTAAGCAGATGTTGAATTATATGTGGGGGGGTGCTGTGCTTTGTCCTGAGGATATTAAGGTTATTATGCGAATGATTATGACTCAGTCGCAGTTATTGTTGTGGCAGGCCCATTGGCAGCGATATTGTGAAGCGTCCGCTCAAACGCCGCGGGAGCAGGGCGATCCGCTGCGAGGCGTAACAGTAGAACAACTGATGGGGGCAGGTCCTTTTGTCACTATCAGGGCACAACTGCAGATGGGGCCGCAGCGATGCTTGGAGGCTATGCGTACGGCTAGAGCTGCTCTTGAACACGTTAAAACCGCACAGCCCTCGCCGTCCTATATGGGCATTAAGCAAGGAAGGGAGGAAACTTTTGCTCGCTTTATTGATCGCCTCACTAGTGCCATAGAACAGTCAGATGTACCGGAATGGATGAGGGCAGCTTTGCTGAGGCAGTGTGTTATTCAGAATTCGAATACTCAAACTAGAAACATCATAAGTTCTTTACCCGCTGATGCCACAGTAGAGCTAATGTTGGATAGAATGAGTAGGGTACCGGTAGGGCCACAAGCTATGTTGGTCGAGGCTATGAAACAGTTAGGAAGCGATATCCTTCAAGCCCAACAACAGGCCTTCACAGCCCAACAGCAAATCCAACAGCAAGTGTTCGCCGCTCTGCAACCCCTTCGAGTTAATGCTGCGGAGGCACGACCGAAGCCGCCACGAAACTTTAAGTGTTACCGATGTGGGCGAGAAGGACATATGAGACGTAATTGTCAAGCCACCAGGGTGTGGTGTGAGAACTGCCGTACGAACAATCACAATACTGAGATATGTCTCAAGTCGGGAAACGGACGGATGAGCGCGTCCAGCCGTCGCGCCCCGACACAAGTAGCAGCTCCAGCAGTGCAGCAAGTGACTGCCAACTTATAAACGCCCACAGCGACATCAGCAGCCAGTTACAACCAGCTGCAGCCGGCAGCCTCGGAATGGATGTGGCAACGGCAGTAGCTGTCACCCTATTGGATCAAAGACCCCAACGAGTACCAAGCAATGTAAAGGGACCAGTGATTATTAATAAACAAGCATGTGAAACGTTATTACTCGGCCGCTCGTCAACAAGCCTAAAAGGTTTGACGGTCATCCCAAGACTCATTGACGCCGATTTTACTGGGACTATTAGCATCATTGTCCAGACATCGTTTCCACCAATACATATTCCAACAGGCAGCAAAATTGCCCAATTGATACCGCTGCCGCACCTGACTGCGGGTATTTCCCCGAGAATCACCACCCCCCGGGAGGACCGAGGATTTGGCTCAACGGGAGCAGGAGTATTTCTGACCATGTCTATGAACCATCGACCGACTACGATGGCTACGCTAGAGGCCCGGGGTCAACAGATCCACCTCTCGCTGCTGTTGGATACAGGTGCTGACTTAACTATTGTAGAAGAAGGGGTCTGGCCTAAAACATGGCCTACGAAACCAATGGAGCGAGGAGTTGAAGGAGTGGGAGGATACACTCCGGTACAACGGAGCGTGGACCGTATTTTGATAATCATAGACAACAGACATGCGACCGTGCCAGTCACTGTCATGCCCCTCCCGACTGGAGTGAATGGTCTAATTGGAAGAGATGTTCTTGACCAATTGGGGGTGGTGCTAACCACCGAGAAGGTTTTTCAGTAACGGTCACTGCAACCTGGGCTTTCCCGATCCCATTGCAGTGGATAACGAACGAACCAGTGTGGGTCGAGCAGTGGCCGTTAAAGCAGGAAAGCCTCGCCGCCGCTCATCAAATAGTGCAAGAACAACTAGACCAAAAACATCTGCGTTTATCGACAAGCCCTTGGAATACCCCAATTTTTGTGATCAAGAAAAAATCTGGAAAATTTAGGCTAGTACATGACTTAAGGGCAGTTAACACTCAAATGCAATCGATGGGAGCGCTGCAGCCAGGACTACCTAACCCCGCTATGTTACCAGAGCATTGGAGACTGTTGATAGTGGACTTAAAAGATTGCTTTTTTACTATTGCATTACACGAGCAAGATATGCAACGCTTCGCGTTTACTTTGCCCTCTGTTAACAAAGAGGCGCCAGCACAGCGTTTTGAATGGACAGTATTACCACAAGGGATGAAGAATAGTCCCACGCTGTGCCAGTTGTATGTGGACAATGCACTACAACCCTTAAGGAAATTATGGCCACACACGTTAATTTATCATTATATGGATGATATCCTGCTCGCGCAGGAGTCGGAGTTCAGCGCCGAACAAGTTCAGCTATTACATACGACACTGAGAGAGAATGGCTTAATAATAGCTGTTGAAAAAATTCAAACGAAAGCGCCATGGCTATATCTAGGCTGGAAGATTGCTGACTCTCAGATTCAACCACAAAAACTACAACTCAACACGTCAATCAACACGCTGCATGAAGCCCAGAGGCTGATGGGAGACATCCAATGGATCCGTCCTGTCGTCGGAATATCCAACGCACAGTTGGACAGCCTTCGACCGTTACTACGTGGGACAGACCCAACCACACCGGTGCAACTTACGTTGGAACAGCAGCGTATCCTCTCTCAAATTGCTGACCAGATTGCCTCACGTTTCGTCCACCGCCGTGACCCCGACCTCCCTATTGACCTTTGTGTATTTTTAACAAATTCTCATCTATTAGGAGCCCTATCGCAATTTAAAAAGAAAAAGGGGGAAGTGTGGGGGGATGGCAAGGCTCGACCGAATTGCTTGTTGTAGAAAAGCCATTTTAAGCTTAGCACACGGTGTCCTTGACAGAACAAGGAATTTAACAAATCAACTCTGCGGTTAGCAAGAATGTGAAAAACAGGTTGCAGCTGGAGAAGAATGAGGGAGTATGGGCGGAGTTGACAATTAGCTGGCTAGCCAATAATGAGCTCTAACTTTGCAATATGTAGTAGCTAATTAATCACTCTATAAATTGTGTAACCAAACTGTAATAAACGAAGCTTGCTTATCACTCACATTGAGTCGGCTGCATTCTTCCGCCGCTTCTCCAGGACAGCGACCCTCGGGGCAGGACTTAGCCGATCGCCCCGACAGGACACCACCATTCCCAGCATGCGTTTGAAGTTTCAAGTGGCAAGATAAGCAAACAGCCCCATTCTCTCTGCCTCTATGCGAACAGTGCCATGGGCAGATGAGGCTGAGCAACAGCTTTCCAGGCTAGCCCCTTCTGTCTGGCACCTATCTGCAGACATTCCCATTTTCGGAGCAGGGCTGCGAAAGGAGCCTGGCTGGGACACCATCTTTCCCAGGCTACGTTTGAAGTTTCAGGTGGCAAGACAAGCAAGGAGCCCCATTCTCTGTGCCTCTGTGTGAGCACTGCCATGGGCAGATGAGGCTGAGCAACAGCTTTCCAGGCTAGCCCCTTCTGGCTGCCAGCTATCTGCAGACGTTCGCACTTTTGGAGCACGGCTCTGATAGGAGCCTGGCAGGGACACCACCATTATCAGCATGCGTTTGAAGTTTCAAGTGGCAAGATAAGCAAGCAGCCCCATTCTCTCTGCCTCTATGCGAACAGTGCCATGGGCAGATGAGGCTGAGCAACAGCTTTCCAGGCTAGCCTCTTCTGGCTGCCAGCTATCTGCAGACGTTCGCACTTTCGGAGCAGGTCTGCGAAAGGAGCCTGGCTGGGACACCAGCTTTCCCAGGCTACGTTTGAAGTTTTAGGTGGCAAGACAAGCAAACAGCCCCATTCTCTGTGCCTCTGTGCGAGCACTGCCATGGGCAGATGAGGCTGAGCAACAGCTTTCCAGGATACCCCCCTCTGGCTGCCAGCTATCTGCAGACGTTCGCACTTTCGGAGCAGGGCTGTGATAGGAGCCTGGCAGGGACACCACCATTCCCAGCATGCGTTTGAAGTTTCAAGTGGCAAGATAAGCAAGCAGCCCCATTCTCTGTGCCTCTATGCGAACAGTGCCATGGGCAGATGAGGCTGAGCAACAGCTTTCCAGGCTAGCACCTTCTGGCTGCCAGCTATCTGCAGACGTTCGCACTTTCGGAGCAGGGCTGTGATAGGAGCCTGGCAGGGACACCACCATTCCCAGCATGTGTTTCAAGTTTCAAGTGGCAAGATAAGCAAGCAGCCCCATTCTCTGTGCCTCTATGCGAACAGTGCCATGGGCAGATGAGGCTGAGCAACAGCTTTCCAGGCTAGCCCCTTCTGGCTGCCAGCTATCTGCAGACGTTCGCACTTTCGGAGCAGGGCTGTGATAGGAGCCTGTCAGAGACACCACCATTCCCAGCATGCGTTTGAAGTTTCAAGTGGCAAGATAAGCAAGCAGCCCTATTCTCTCTGCCTCTATGCGAACAGTGCCATGGGCAGATTAGGCTGAGCAACAGCCTTCCAGGCTAGTACCTTCTGGCTGCCAGCTATCTGCAGACATTCGCATTTCAAGAGCAGGGCTGCGAAAGGAGCCTAGCAGGTACAACATCTTTCCCAGGATACGTTGGAAGTTTGAGGTGGCAAGACAAGCAAGGAGCCCCAGTCTCTGTGCCTCTGTGCGAGCACTGCCATGGTCAGATGAGGCTGAGCAACAGCTTTCCAGGCTAGCCCCTTCTGGCTGCCAGCTATCTGCAGACGTTCTCACTTTCGGAGCAGGGCTGTGATAGGAGCCTGGCAGGGACACCACCATTCCCAGCATGCGTTTGAAGTTTGAGGTGGCAAGATAAGCAAGCAGCCCCATTCTCTGTGCCTCTGTGCGAACAGTGCCATGGGCAGATGAGGCTGAGCAACAGCTTTCCAGGCTAGCCCCTTCTGGCTAGCAGCTATCTGCAGACGTTCGCATTTTCGGAGCAGGGCTGCGAAAGGAGCCTGGCAGGTACACCATGTTTCCTAGGCTACGTTTGAAGTTTGAGGTGGCAAGACAAGCAAGCAGCCCCATTCTCTTTGCCTCTGTGCGAGCAGTGCCATGGGCAGATGAGGCTGAGCAACAGCTTTCCAGGCTAGCACCTTCTGGCTGCCAGCTATCTGCAGACGTTCGCACTTTCGGAGCAGGGCTGCGAAAGGAGCCTGGCTGGGACACCACCATTCCCAGGCTACGTTTGAAGTTTGAGGTGGCAAGACAAGCAAGCAGCCCCATTCTCTGTGCCTCTGTGCTAACAGTGCCATGGGCAGATGAGCAGAGCAACAGCTTTCCAGGCTAGCGCCTTCTGGCTGCCAGCTATCTGCAGACGTTCGCACTTTTGGAGCAGGGCTGTGATAGGAGCCTGGCAGGGACACCACCATTATCAGCATGCGTTTGAAGTTTCAAGTGGCAAGATAAGCAAGCAGCCCCATTCTCTGTGCCTCTATGCGAACAGTGCCATGGACAGATGAGGCTGAGCAACAGCTTTCCAGGCTAGCACCTTCTGGCTGCCAGCTATCTGCAGACATTCGCACTTTCGGAGCAGGGCTGCGAAAGGAGCCTGGCTGGGACACTAGCTTTCCCAGGCTACATTTGATGTTTGAGGTGTCAAGACAAGCAAGCAGCCCCATTCTCTGTGCCTCTGTGCGAGCAGTGCCATGGGCAGATGAGGCTGAGCAACAGCTTTCCAGGCTAGCCCCTTCTGGCTGCCAGCTATCTGCAGACGTTCGCACTTTCGGAGCAGGGCTGTGAAAGGAGCCTGGCTGGGACACCAACTTTCCCAGACTATGTTTGAAGTTTGAGGTGGCAAGACAAGCAAGCAGCCCCATTCTCTGTGCCTCTGTGCGAGCACTGCCATGGGCAGATGAGGCTGAGCAACAGCTTTCCAGGCTAGCCCCTTCTGGCTGCCAGCTATCTGGAGACGTTCGCACTTTTGAAGCAGGGCTGTGATAGGAGCCTGGCAGGGACATCACCATTCCCAGCATGCGTTTGAAGTTTCAAGTGGCAAGATAAGCAAGCAGCCCCATTCTCTGTGCCTCTATGTGAACAGTGCCATGGGCAGATTAGGCTGAGCAACAGCCTTCCAGGCTAGCACCTTCTGGCTGCCAGCTATCTGCAGACATTCCCATTTTCGGAGCAGGGCTGCGAAAGGAGCCTCGCAGGTACACCATCTTTCCCAGGCTACGTTTGAAGTTTGAGGTGGCAAGACAAGCAAGCAGCCCCATTCTCTGTGCCTCTATGCGAACAGTGCCATGGGCAGATGAGGCTGAGCAACAGCTTTCCAGGATACCCCCTTCTGCCTGCCAGCTATCTGCAGACGTTTGCACTTTCGGAGCAGGGCTGCGAAAGGAGCCTGACAGGGACAACCCACATTCCCCACATGCGTTTGAAGTTTCAATTGGCAAGATAAGCAAGAAGCCCCATTCTCAGTGCTTCTATGCGAACAGTGCCATAGGCAGATGAGGCTGAGCAACAGCTTTCCAGGATAGCCCCTTCTGGCTGCCAGCTATCTGCAGACGTTCGCATTTCAAGAGCAGGGCTGCGAAAGGAGCCTAGCAGGTACAACATCTTTCCCAGGATACGTTGGAAGTTTGAGGTGGCAAGACAAGCAAGGAGCCCCAGTCTCTGTGCCTCTGTGCGAGCACTGCCATGGTCAGATGAGGCTGAGCAACAGCTTTCCAGGCTAGCCCCTTCTGGCTGCCAGCTATCTGCAGACGTTCGCACTTTCGGAGCAGGGCTGTGATAGGAGCCTGGCAGGGACACCACCATTCCCAGCATGCGTTTGAAGTTTGAGGTGGCAAGATAAGCAAGCAGCCCCATTCTCTGTGCCTCTGTGCGAACAGTGCCATGGGCAGATGAGGCTGAGCAACAGCTTTCCAGGCTAGCCCCTTCTGGCTAGCAGCTATCTGCAGACATTCGCATTTTCGGAGCAGGGCTGCGAAAGGAGCCTGGCAGGTACACCATCTTTCCTAGGCTACGTTTGAAGTTTGAGGTGGCAAGACAAGCAAGGAGCCCCATTCTCTGTGCCTCTGTGCGAGCAGTGCCATGGGCAGATGACGCTGAGCAACAGCTTTCCAGGCTAGCCCCTTCTGGCTGCCAGCTATCTGCAGACGTTCGCACTTTCGGAGCAGGGCTGCGAAAGGAGCCTGGCTGGGACACCAACTTTCCCAGGCTACGTTTGAAGTTTGAGGTGGCAAGACAAGCAAGCAGCCCCATTCTCTGTGCCTCTGTGCTAACAGTGCCATGGGCAGATGAGCAGAGCAACAGCTTTCCAGGCTAGCCCCTTCTGGCTGCCAGCTATCTGCAGACGTTCGCACTTTTGGAGCACGGCTGTGATAGGAGCCTGGCAGGGACACCACCATTATCAGCATGCGTTTGAAGTTTCAAGTGGCAAGATAAGCAAGCAGCCCCATTCTCTGTGCCTCTATGCGAACAGTGCCACGGGCAGAGGAGGCTGAGCAACAGCTTTCCAGGCTAGCCCCTTCTGTCTGGCAGCTATCTGCAGACGTTCGCACTTTCGGAGCAGGGCTGCGAAAGGAGCCTGGCTGGGACACCAGCATTCTCAGGCTACGTTTGAGGTTTGAGGTTGCAAGACAAGCAAGCAGCCCCATTCTCTGTGCCTCTGTGCGAGCACTGCCATGGGCAGATGAGGCTGAGCAACAGCTTTCCAGGATACCCCCCTCTGGCTGCCAGCTATCTGCAGACGTTCGCACTTTCGGAGCAGGGCTGTGATAGGAGCCTGGCAGGGACACCACCATTCCCAGCATGCGTTTGAAGTTTCAAGTGGCAAGATAAGCAAGCAGCCCCATTCTCTGTGCCTCTATGCGAACAGTGCCATGGGCAGATGAGGCTGAGCAACAGCTTTCCAGGCTACCCCCTTCTGGCTGCCAGCTATCTGCAGACGTTCGCACTTTCGGAGCAGGGCTGTGATAGGAGCCTGGCAGGGACACCACCATTCCCAGGCTACGTTTGAAGTTTCAAGTGGCAAGATAAGCAAGCAGCCCCATTCTCTGTGCCTCTATGCGAACAGTGCCATGGGCAGATGAGGCTGAGCAACAGCTTTCCAGGCTAGCCCCTTCTGGCTGCCAGCTATCTGCAGACGTTCGCACTTTCGGAGCAGGGCTGTGATAGGAGCCTGGCAGGGACACCACCATTCCCAGCATACGTTTGAAGTTTCAAGTGGCAAGATAAGCAAACAGCCCCATTCTCTCTGCCTCTATGCGAACAGTGCCATGGGCAGATGAGGCTGAGCAACAGCTTTCCAGGCTAGCCCCTTCTGTCTGGCAGCTATCTGCAGACATTCCATTTTCGGAGCAGGTCTGCGAAAGGAGCCTCGCAGGTACACCATTTTTCCCAGGCTACGTTTGAAGTTTGAGGTGGCAAGACAAGCAAGCAGCCCCATTCTCTGTGCCTCTGTGCGAGCAGTGCCATGGGCAGATGAGGCTGAGCAACAGCTTTCCAGGCTAGCCCCTTCTGCCTGCCAGCTATCTGCAGACGTTCGCACTTTCGGAGCAGGGCTGTGATAGGAGCCTGGCAGGGACACCACCATTCCCAGCATGCGTTTGAAGTTTTAAGTGGCAAGATAAGCAAGCAGCCCTATTCTCTTTGCCTCTGTGCGAGCAGTGCCATGGGCAGATGAGGCTGAGCAACATCTTTCCAGGCTAGCACCTTCTGGCTGCCAGCTATCTGCAGACGTTCGCATTTCACGAGCAGGGCTGCGAAAGGAGCCTAACAGGTACACCATCTTTCCCAGTCTACGTTTGAAGTTTGAGGTGGCAAGACAAGCAAGGAGCCCCATTCTCTGTGCCTCTGTGCGAGCAGTGCCATGGGCAGATGAGGCTGAGCAACAGCTTTCCAGGCTAGCCCCTTCTGGCTGCCAGCTATCTGCAGACGTTCGCACTTTCGGAGCAGGGCTGCGAAAGGAGCCTGGCTGGGACACCACCATTCCCAGGCTACGTTTGAAGTTTGAGGTGGCAAGACAAGCAAGCAGCCCCATTCTCTGTGCCTCTGTGCTAACAGTGCCATGGGCAGATGAGCAGAGCAACAGCTTTCCAGGCTAGCCCCTTCTGGCTGCCAGCTATCTGCAGACGTTCGCACTTTTGGAGCACGGCTGTGATAGGAGCCTGGCAGGGACACCACCATTATCAGCATGCGTTTGAAGTTTCAAGTGGCAAGATAAGCAAGCAGCCCCATTCTCTGTGCCTCTATGCGAACAGTGCCATGGACAGATGAGGCTGAGCAACAGCTTTCCAGGCTAGCACCTTCTGGCTGCCAGCTATCTGCAGACATTCGCACTTTCGGAGCAGGGCTGCGAAAGGAGCCTGGCTGGGACACTAGCTTTCCCAGACTACGTTTGAAGTTTGAGGTGTCAAGACAAGCAAGCAGCCCCATTCTCTGTGCCTCTGTGCGAGCAGTGCCATGGGCAGATGAGGCTGAGCAACAGCTTTCCAGGCTAGCCCCTTCTGGCTGGCAGCTATCTGCAGACGTTCGCACTTTCGGAGCAGGGCTGTGATAGGAGCCTGGCAGGGACAACCCACATTCCCCACATGCGTTTGAAGTTTCAAGTGGCAAGATAAGCAAGCAGCCCCATTCTCTGTGCCTCTGTGCGAACAGTGCCATGGGCAGATGAGGCTGAGCAACAGCTTTCCAGGCTAGCCCCTTCTGGCTGCCAGCTATCTGCAGATGTTCGCACTTTCGGAGCAGGGCTGCGAAAGCAGCCTAGCAGGTACACCATATTTCACAGCCTACGTTTGAAGTTTGAGGTGGCAAGACAAGCAAGGAGCCCCATTCTCTGTGCCTCTGTGCGAGCAGTGCCATGGGCAGATGAGGCTGAGCAAAAGCTTTCCAGGCTAGCCCCTTCTGGCTGCCAGCTATCTGCAGACGTTCGCACTTTCGGAGCAGGGCTGTGAAAGGAGCCTGGCTGGGACACCAACTTTCCCAGACTATGTTTGAAGTTTGAGGTGGCAAGACAAGCAAGCAGCCCCATTCTCTGTGCCTCTGTGCGAGCACTGCCATGGGCAGATGAGGCTGAGCAACAGCTTTCCAGGCTAGCCCCTTCTGGCTGCCAGCTATCTGCAGACGTTCGCATTTCAAGAGCAGGGCTGCGAAAGGAGCCTGGCTGGGACACCAACTTTCCCAGGATACGTTTGAAGTTTGAGGTGGCAAGACAAGCAAGGAGCCCCATTCTCTGTGCCTCTGTGCGAGCAGTGCCATGGGCAGATGAGGCTGAGCAACAGCTTTCCAGGCTAGCCCCTTCTGGCTGCCAGCTATCTGCAGACGTTCGCACTTTCGGAGCAGGGCTGCGAAAGGAGCCTGGCTGGGACACCAACTTTCCCAGGCTACGTTTGAAGTTTGAGGTGGCAAGACAAGCAAGCAGCCCCATTCTCTGTGCCTCTGTGCGAGCAGTGCCATGGGCAGATGAGGCTGAGCAACAGCTTTCCAGGATACCCCCTTCTGGCTGCCAGATATCTGCAGACGTTCGCACTTTCGGAGCAGGGCTGTGATAGGAGCCTGGCAGGGTCACCACCATTCCCAGCATGCGTTTGAAGTTTCAAGTGGCAAGATAAGCAAGCAGCCCCATTCTCTGTGCCTCTATGCGAACAGTGCCATGGGCAGATGAGGCTGAGCAACAGCTTTCCAGGCTAGCCTCTTCTGGCTGCCAGCTATCTGCAGACATTCGCATTTTCGGAGCAGGGCTGCGAAAGGAGCCTGGCAGGTACACCATCTTTCCTAGGCTACGTTGGAAGTTTGAGGTGGCAAGACAAGCAAGCAGCCCCATTCTCTGTGCCTCTGTGCGAGCAGTGCCATGGGCAGATGAGGCTGAGCAACAGCTTTCCAGGCTAGCACCTTCTGGCTGCCAGCTATCTGCAGACGTTCGCATTTCACGAGCAGGGCTGCGAAAGGAGCCTAGCAGGTACACCATCTTTCCCAGCCTACGTTTGAAGTTTGAGATGGCAAGACAAGCAAGCAGCCCCATTCTCTGTGCCTCTGTGCGAGCAGTGCCATGGGCAGATGAGGCTGAGCAACAGCTTTCCAGGCTAGCACCTTCTGGCTGCCAGCTATCTGCAGACGTTCGCACTTTCGGAGCAGGGCTGTGATAGGAGCCTGGCAGGGACACCACCATTCCCAGCATGCGTTTCAAGTTTCAAGTGGCAAGATAAGCAAGCAGCCCCATTCTCTGTGCCTCTATGCGAACAGTGCCATGGGCAGATGAGGCTGAGCAACAGCTTTCCAGGCTAGCACCTTCTGGCTGCCAGCTATCTGCAGACGTTCGCACTTTCGGAGCAGGGCTGTGATAGGAGCCTGGCAGGAACATCACCATTCCCAGCATGCGTTTGAAGTTTCAAGTGGCAAGATAAGCAAGCAGCCCCATTCTCTCTGCCTCTATGCGAACAGTGCCATGGGCAGATGAGGCTGAGCAACAGCTTTCCAGGCTAGCCCCTTCTGGCTGGCAGCTATCTGCAGACATTCCCATTTACGGAGCAGGGCTGCGAAAGGAGCCTCGCAGGTACACCATCTTTCCCAGGCTACGTTTGAAGTTTGAGGTGGCAAGACAAGCAAGCAGCCCCATTCTCTGTGCCTCTATGCGAACAGTGCCATGGGCAGATGAGGCTGAGCAACAGCTTTCCAGGATACCCCCTTCTGCCTGCCAGCTATCTGCAGACGTTCGCACTTTCGGAGCAGGGCTGTGATAGGAGCCTGGCAGGGACAACCCACATTCCCCACATGCGTTTGAAGTTTCAAGTGGCAAGATAAGCAAGCAGCCCCATTCTCTGTGCCTCTGTGCGAGCAGTGCCATGGGCAGATGAGGCTGAGCAAGAGCTTTCCAGGCTAGCCCCTTCTGGCTGCCAGCTATCTGCAGATGTTCGCACTTTCGGAGCAGGGCTGCGAAAGCAGCCTAGCAGGTACACCATCTTTCACAGCCTACGTTTGAAGTTTGAGGTGGCAAGACAAGCAAGGAGCCCCATTCTCTGTGCCTCTGTGCGAGCAGTGCCATGGGCAGATGAGGCTGAGCAAGAGCTTTCCAGGCTAGCCCCTTCTGGCTGCCAGCTATCTGCAGACGTTCGCACTTTCGGAGCAGGGCTGTGAAAGGAGCCTGGCTGGGACACCAACTTTCCCAGACTATGTTTGAAGTTTGAGGTGGCAAGACAAGCAAGCAGCCCCATTCTCTGTGCCTCTGTGCGAGCACTGCCATGGGCAGATGAGGCTGAGCAACAGCTTTCCAGGCTAGCCCCTTCTGGCTGCCAGCTATCTGGAGACGTTCGCACTTTTGGAGCAGGGCTGTGATAGGAGCCTGGCAGGGACATCACCATTCCCAGCATGCGTTTGAAGTTTCAAGTGGCAAGATAAGCAAGCAGCCCCATTCTCTGTGCCTCTATGCGAACAGTGCCATGGGCAGATTAGGCTGAGCAACAGCCTTCCAGGCTAGCACCTTCTGGCTGACAGCTATCTGCAGACGTTCGCATTTCAAGAGCAGGGCTGCGAAAGGAGCCTGGCTGGGACACCATCTTTCCCAGGATACGTTTGAAGTTTGAGGTGGCAAGACAAGCAAGGAGCCCCATTCTCTGTGCCTCTGTGCGAGCACTGCCATGGGCAGATGAGGCTGAGCAACAGCTTTCCAGGCTAGCCCCTTCTGGCTGCCAGCTATCTGCAGACGTTCGCACTTTCGGAGCAGGGCTGCGAAAGGAGCCTGGCTGGGACACCAACTTTCCCAGGCTACGTTTGAAGTTTGAGGTGGCAAGACAAGCAAGCAGCCCCATTCTCTGTGCCTCTGTGCGAGCAGTGCCATGGGCAGATGAGGCTGAGCAACAGCTTTCCAGGATACCCCCTTCTGGCTGCCAGATATCTGCAGACGTTCGCACTTTCGGAGCAGGGCTGTGATAGGAGCCTGGCAGGGTCACCACCATTCCCAGCATGCGTTTGAAGTTTCAAGTGGCAAGATAAGCAAGCAGCCCCATTCTCTGTGCCTCTATGCGAACAGTGCCATGGGCAGATGAGGCTGAGCAACAGCTTTCCAGGCTAGCCTCTTCTGGCTGGCAGCTATCTGCAGACATTCGCATTTTCGGAGCAGGGCTGCGAAAGGAGCCTGGCAGGTACACCATCTTTCCTAGGCTACGTTGGAAGTTTGAGGTGGCAAGACAAGCAAGCAGCCCCATTCTCTTTGCCTCTGTGCGAGCAGTGCCATGGGCAGATGAGGCTGAGCAACAGCTTTCCAGGCTAGCACCTTCTGGCTGCCAGCTATCTGCAGACGTTCGCATTTCACGAGCAGGGCTGCGAAAGGAGCCTAGCAGGTACACCATCTTTCCCAGCCTACGTTTGAAGTTTGAGATGGCAAGACAAGCAAGCAGCCCCATTCTCTGTGCCTCTGTGCGAGCAGTGCCATGGGCAGATGAGGCTGAGCAACAGCTTTCCAGGCTAGCACCTTCTGGCTGCCAGCTATCTGCAGACGTTCGCATTTTCGGAGCAGGGCTGTGATAGGAGCCTGGCAGGGTCACCACCATTCCCAGCATGCGTTTGAAGTTTCAAGTGGCAAGATAAGCAAGCAGCCCCATTCTCTCTGCCTCTATGCGAACAGTGCCATGGGCAGATGAGGCTGAGCAACAGCTTTCCAGGATACCCCCTTCTGGCTGCCAGCTATCTGCAGACATTCCCATTTTCGGAGCAGGGCTGCGAAAGGAGCCTCGCAGGTACACCATCTTTCCCAGGCTACGTTTGAAGTTTGAGGTGGCAAGACAAGCAAGCAGCCCCATTCTCTGTGCCTCTATGCGAACAGTGCCATGGGCAGATGAGGCTGAGCAACAGCTTTCCAGGATACCCCCTTCTGCCTGCCAGCTATCTGCAGACGATCGCACTTTCGGAGCAGGGCTGCGAAAGGAGCCTGGCAGGGACAACCCACATTCCCCACATGCGTTTGAAGTTTCAAGTGGCAAGATAAGCAAGAAGCCCCATTCTCAGTGCTTCTATGCGAACAGTGCCATAGGCAGATGAGGCTGAGCAACAGCTTTCCAGGATAGCCCCTTCTGGCTGCCAGCTATCTGCAGACGTTCGCATTTCAAGAGCAGGGCTGTGAAAGGAGCCTAGCAGGTACAACATCTTTCCCAGGATACGTTGGAAGTTTGAGGTGGCAAGACAAGCAAGGAGCCCCAGTCTCTGTGCCTCTGTGCGAGCACTGCCATGGTCAGATGAGGCTGAGCAACAGCTTTCCAGGCTAGCCCCTTCTGGCTGCCAGCTATCTGCAGACGTTCGCACTTTCGGAGCAGGGCTGTGATAGGAGCCTGGCAGGGACACCACCATTCCCAGCATGCGTTTGAAGTTTGAGGTGGCAAGATAAGCAAGCAGCCCCATTCTCTGTGCCTCTGTGCGAGCAGTGCCATGGGCAGATGAGGCTGAGCAACAGCTTTCCAGGCTAGCACCTTCTGGCTGCCAGCTATCTGCAGACGTTCGCATTTCACGAGCAGGGCTGCGAAAGGAGCCTAACAGGTACACTATCTTTCCCAGGCTACGTTTGAAGTTTGAGGTGGCAAGACAAGCAAGGAGCCCCATTCTCTGTGCCTCTGTGCGAACAGTGCCATGGGCAGATGAGGCTGAGCAACAGCTTTCCAGGCTAGCCCCTTCTGGCTGCCAGCTATCTGCAGACGTTCGCACTTTCAGAGCAGGGCTGTGATAGGAGCCTGGCAGGGACACCACCATTCCCAGGATACGTTTAAAGTTTGAGGTGGCAAGATAAGCAAGCAGCCCCATTCTCTGTGCCTCTATGCGAACAGTGCCATTGGCAGATGAGGCTGAGCAACAGCTTTCCAGGCTAGCCCCTTCTGCCTGCCAGCTATCTGCAGACGTTCGCATTTCAAGAGCAGGGCTGCGAAAGGAGCCTAGCAGGTACACCATCTTTCCCAGGCTACGTTTGAAGCTTGAGGTGGCAAGACAAGCAAGGAGCCCCATTCTCTGTGCCTCTGTGCGAGCAGTGCCATGGGCAGATGAGGCTGAGCAACAGCTTTCCAGGCTAGCCCCTTCAGGCTGCCAGCTATCTGCAGACGTTCGCACTTTTGGAGCAGGGCTGTGATAGGAGCCTGGCAGGGACACCAACTTTCCCAGCATGCGTTTGAAGTTTCAAGTGTCAAGATAAGCAAGCAGCGCCATTCTCTGTGTCTCTATGCGAACAGTGCCATGGGCAGATTAGGCTGAGCAACAGCCTTCCAGGCTAGCACCTTCTGGCTGCCAGCTATCTGCAGACGTTCGCATTTTCGGAGCAGGGCTGCGAAAGGAACCTAGCAGGTACACCATCTTTCCCAGGATACGTTTGAAGTTTTAGGTGGCAAGACAAGCAAGCAGCCCCATTCTCTGTGCCTCTATGCGAACAGTGCCATGGGCAGATGAGGCTGAGCAACAGCTTTCCAGGATACCCCCTTCTGCCTGCCAGCTATCTGCAGACGATCGCACTTTCGGAGCAGGGCTGCGAAAGGAGCCTGGCAGGGACACCACCATTCCCCACATGCGTTTGAAGTTTCAAGTGGCAAGATAAGCAAGAAGCCCCATTCTCTGTGCTTCTATGCGAACAGTGCCATAGGCAGATGAGGCTGAGCAACAGCTTTCCAGGATAGCCCCTTCTGGCTGCCAGCTATCTGCAGACATTCGCACTTTCGGAGCAGGGCTGTGATAGGAGCCTGGCAGGGTCACCACCATTCCCAGCATGCGTTTCAAGTTTCAAGTGGCAAGATAAGCAAGCAGCCCAATTCTCTGTGCCTCTATGCGAACAGTGCCATGGGCAGATGAGGCTGAGCAACAGCTTTCCAGGATACCCTCTTCTGGCTGCCAGCTATCTGCAGACGTTCGCAGTTTCGGAGCAGGGCTGTGATAGGAGCCTGGCAGGGACACCACCATTCCCAGCATGCGTTTGAAGTTTCAAGTGGCAAGATAAGCAAGCAGCCCCATTCTCTGTGCCTCTATGCGAACAGTGCCATTGGCAGATGAGGCTGAGCAACAGCTTTCCAGGCTAGCCCCTTCTGGCTGCCAGCTATCTGCAGACGTTCGCATTTCAAGAGCAGGGCTGCGAAAGGAGCCTAGCAGGTACACCATCTTTCCCAGGCTACGTTTGAAGTTTGAGGTGGCAAGACAAGCAAGGAGCCCCATTCTCTGTGCCTCTATGCGAGCACTGCCATGGGCAGATGAGGCTGAGCAACAGCTTTCCAGGCTAGCCCCTTCTGGCTGCCAGCTATCTGCAGACGTTCGCACTTTCGGAGCAGGGCTGCGAAAGGAGCCTGAGTGGGACGCCAACTTTCCCAGGCTACGTTTGAAGTTTGAGGTGGCAAGACAAGCAAGCAGCCCCAGTCTCTGTGCCTCTGTGCGAGCAGTGCCATGGGCAGATGAGGCTGAGCAACAGCTTTCCAGGCTAGCACCTTCTGGCTGCCAGCTATCTGCAGACGTTCGCACTTTCGGAGCAGGGCTGTGATAGGAGCTTAGCAGGGTCACCACCATTCCCAGCATGTGTTTGAAGTTTCAAGCGCCAAGATAAGCAAGCAGCCCCATTCTCTGTGCCTCTATGCGAACAGTGCCATGGGCAGATGAGGCTGAGCAACAGCTTTCCAGGCTAGCCCCTTCTGGCTGCCAGCTATCTGCAGACGTTCGCAGTTTCGGAGCAGGGCTGTGATAGTAGCCTGGCAGGGACACCACCATTCCCAGCATGCGTTTGAAGTTTCAAGTGGCAAGATAAGCAAGCAGCCCCATTCTCTGTGCCTCTATGCGAACAGTGCCATGGGCAGATGAGGCTGAGCAACAGCTTTCCAGGCTAGCCCCTTCTGGCTGGCAGCTATCTGCAGACATTCGCATTTTGGGAGCAGGGCTGCGAAAGGAGTCTCGCAGGTACACCATCTTTCCCAGGCTACGTTTGAAGTTTGAGGTGGCAAGACAAGCAAGCAGCCCCATTCTCTGTGCCTCTATGCGAACAGTGCCATGGGCAGATGAGGCTGAGCAACAGCTTTCCAGGATACCCCCTTCTGCCTGCCAGCTATCTGCAGACGATCGCACTTTCGGAGCAGGGCTGCGAAAGGAGCCTGAGTGGGACGCCAACTTTCCCAGGCTACGTTTGAAGTTTGAGGTGGCAAGACAAGCAAGCAGCCCCATTCTCTGTGCCTCTGTGCGAGCAGTGCCATGGGTAGATGAGGCTGAGCAACAGCTTTCCAGGCTAGCACCTTCTGGCTGCCAGCTATCTGCAGACGTTCGCACTTTCGGAGCAGGGCTGCGAAAGGAGCCTGGCTGGGACACCAACTTTCCCAGGCTACGTTTGAAGTTTGAGGTGACAAGACAAGTAGGCAGCCCCATTCTCTGTGCCTCTGTGTGAGCACTGCCATGGGCAGATGAGGCTGAGCAACAGCTTTCCAGGCTAGCCCCTTCGGGCTGCCAGCTATCTGCAGACGTTCGCACTTTCGGAGCAGGGCTGTGATAGGAGCCTGGCAGGGACACCACCATTCCCAGCATGCGTTTGAAGTTTCAAGTGGCAAGATAAGCAAGCAGCCCCATTCTCTGTGCCTCTGTGCGAGCAGTGCCATGGGCAGATGAGGCTGAGCAACAGCTTTCCAGGCTAGCACCTTCTGGCTGCCAGCTATCTGCAGACGTTCGCACATTCGGAGCAGGGCTGTGATAGGAGCTTGGCAGGGTCACCACCATTCCCAGCATGTGTTTGAAGTTTCAAGTGGCAAGATAAGCAAGCAGCCCCATTCTCTGTGCCTCTATGCGAACAGTACCATGGGCAGATGAGGCTGAGCAACAGCTTTCCAGGATACCCCCTTCTGGCTGCCAGCTATCTGCAGACGTTCGCACTTTCGGAGCAGGGCTGTGATAGGAGCCTGGCAGGGACACCACCATTCCCAGCATGCGTTTGAAGTTTCAAGTGGCAAGATAAGCAAGCAGCCCCATTCTCTGTGCCTCTATGCGAACAGTGCCATGGGCAGATGAGGCTGAGCAACAGCTTTCCAGGCTAGCCCCTTCTGGCTGGCAGCTATCTGCAGACATTCGCATTTTGGGAGCAGGGCTGCGAAAGGAGTCTCGCAGGTACACCTTCTTTCCCAGGCTACGTTTGAAGTTTCAAGTGGCAAGATAAGCAAGAAGCCCCATTCTCAGTGCTTCTATGCGAACAGTGCCATAGGAAGATGAGGCTGAGCAACAGCTTTCCAGGCTAGCCCCTTCTGGCTGCCAGCTATCTGCAGACGTTCGCACTTTCGGAGCAGGGCTGTGATAGGAGCCTGGCAGGGTCACCACAATTCCCAGCATGCGTTTCAAGTTTCAACTGGCAAGATAAGCAAGCAGCCCCATTCTCTGTGCCTCTATGCGAACAGTGCCATTGGCAGATGAGGCTGAGCAACAGCTTTCCAGGCTAGCCCCTTCTGCCTGCCAGCTATCTGCAGACGTTCGCACTTTTGGAGCAGGGCTGTGATAGGAGCCTGGCAGGGACACCAACTTTCCCAGCATGCGTTTGAAGTTTCAAGTGTCAAGATAAGCAAGCAGCCCCATTCTCTGTGCCTCTATGCGAACAGTGCCATGGGCAGATTAGGCTGAGCAACAGCCTTCCAGGCTAGCACCTTCTGGCTGCCAGCTATCTGCAGACGTTCGCATTTTCGGAGCAGGGCTGCGAAAGCAACCTAGCAGGTACACCATCTTTCCCAGGATACTTTTGAAGTTTTAGGTGGCAAGACAAGCAAGCAGCCCCATCCTCTGTGCCCCTATGCGAACAGTGCCATGGGCAGATGAGGCTGAGCAACAGCTTTCCAGGATACCCCCTTCTGCCTGCCAGCTATCTGCAGACGATCGCACTTTCGGAGCAGGGCTGCGAAAGGAGCCTGACAGGGACAACCCACATTCCCCACATGCGTTTGAAGTTTGAAGTGGCAAGATAAGCAAGCAGCCCCATTCTCTGTGCCTCTGTGCGAGCAGTGCAATGGGCAGATGAGGCTGAGCAACAGCTTTCCAGGATAGCCCCTTCTGGCTGCCAGCTATCTGCAGACATTCGCACTTTCGGAGCAGGGCTGTGATAGGAGCCTTGCAGGGTCACCACCATTCCCAGCATGCGTTTCAAGTTTCAAGTGGCAAGATAAGCAAGCAGCCCAATTCTCTGTTCCTCTATGCGAACAGTGCCATGGGCAGATGAGGCTGAGCAACAGCTTTCCAGGATACCCCCTTCTGGCTGCCAGCTATCTGCAGACGTTCGCAGTTTCGGAGCAGGGCTGTGATAGGAGCCTGGCAGGGACACCACCATTCCCAGCATGCGTTTGAAGTTTCAAGTGGCAAGATAAGCAAGCAGCCCCATTCTCTGTGCCTCTATGCGAACAGTGCCATGGGCAGATGAGGCTGAGCAACAGCTTTCCAGGCTAGCCCCTTCTGGCTGCCAGCTATCTGCAGACGTTCGCATTTCAAGAGCAGGGCTGCGAAAGGAGCCTAGCAGGTACACCATCTTTCCCAGGCTACGTTTGAAGTTTGAGGTGGCAAGACAAGCAAGGAGCCCCATTCTCTGTGCCTCTGTGCGAGCAGTGCCATGGGCAGATGAGGCTGAGCAACAGCTTTCCAGGCTAGCACCTTCTGGCTGCCAGATACCTGCAGACGTTCGCACTTTAGGAGCAGGGCTGCGAAAGGAGCCTGGCTGGGACACCAACTTTCCCAGGCTACGTTTGAAGTTTGAGGTGGCAAGACAAGCAAGCAGCCCCATTCTCTGTGCCTCTGTGCGAGCACTGCCATGGGCAGATGAGGCTGAGCAACACCTTTCCAGGCTAGCCCCTTCTGGCTGCCAGCTATCTGCAGACGTTCGCACTTTTGGAGCAGGGCTGTGATAGGAGCCTGGCAGGGACACCAACATTCCCAGCATGCGTTTGAAGTTTCAAGTGGCAAGATAAGCAAGCAGCCCCATTCTCTGTGCCTCTATGCGAACAGTGCCATGGGCAGATTAGGCTGAGCAACAGCCTTCCAGGCTAGCACCTTCTGGCTGCCAGCTATCTGCAGACGTTTGCATTTCAAGAGCCGGGCTGCGAAAGGAGCCTAGCAGGTACACCATCTTTCCCAGGATACGTTTGAAGTTTGAGGTGGCAAGACAAGCAAGGAGCCCCAGTCTCTGTGCCTCTGTGCGAGCACTGCCATGGGCAGATGAGGCTGAGCAACAGCTTTCCAGGCTAGCACCTTCTGGCTGCCAGCTATCTGCAGATGTTCGCACTTTCGGAGCAGGGCTGCGAAAGGAGACTGAGTGGGACGCCAACTTTCCCAGGCTACGTTTGAAGTTTGAGGTGGCAAGACAAGCAAGCAGCCCCATTCTCTGTGCCTCTGTGCGAGCAGTGCCATGGGCAGATGAGGCTGAGCAACAGCTTTCCAGGCTAGCACCTTCTGGCTGCCAGCTATCTGCAGACGTTCGCACTTTCGGAGCAGGGCTGCGAAAGGAGCCTGAGTGGGACGCCAACTTTCCCAGGCTACGTTTGAAGTTTCAGGTGGCAAGACAAGTAAGCAGCCCCATTCTCTGTGCCTCTGTGTGAGCACTGCCATGGGCAGATGAGGCTGAGCAACAGCTTTCCAGGCTAGCCCCTTCTGGCTGCCAGCTATCTGCAGACGTTCGCACTTTCGGAGCAGGGCTGTGATAGGAGCCTGGCAGGGACACCACCATTCCCAGCATGCGTTTGAAGTTTCAAGTGGCAAGATAAGCAAGCAGCCCCATTCTCTGTGCCTCTGTGCGAGCAGTGCCATGGGCAGATGAGGCTGAGCAACAGCTTTCCAGGCTAGCACCTTCTGGCTGCCAGCTATCTGCAGACGTTCGCACTTTCGGAGCAGGGCTGTGATAGGAGCTTGGCAGGGTCACCACCATTCCCAGCAGGTGTTTGAAGTTTCAAGCGGCAAGATAAGCAAGCAGCCCCATTCTCTGTGCCTCTATGCGAACAGTGCCATGGGCAGATGAGGCTGAGCAACAGCTTTCCAGGATACCCTCTTCTGGCTGCCAGCTATCTGCAGACGTTCGCAGTTTCGGAGCAGGGCTGTGATAGGAGCCTGGCAGGGACACCACCATTCCCAGCATGCGTTTGAAGTTTCAAGTGGCAAGATAAGCAAGCAGCCCCATTCTCTGTGCCTCTATGCGAACAGTGCCATGGGCAGATGAGGCTGAGCAACAGCTTTCCAGGCTAGCCCCTTCTGGCTGCCAGCTATCTGCAGACATTCGCATTTTGGGAGCAGGGCTGTGATAGGAGTCTCGCAGGTACACCATCTTTCCCAGGCTACGTTTGAAGTTTGAGGTGGCAAGACAAGCAAGGAGCCCCATTCTCTGTGCCTCTATGCGAGCAGTGCCATGGGCAGATGAGGCTGAGCAACAGCTTTCCAGGCTAGCCCCTTCTGCCTGCCAGCTATCTGCAGACGTTCGCACTTTCGGAGCAGGGCTGCGAAAGGAGCCTGGCAGGGACAACCAACATTCCCAACATGCGTTAGAAGTTTCAAGTGGCAAGATAAGCAAGAAGCCCCATTCTCAGTGCTTCTATGCGAACAGTGCCATAGGAAGATGAGGCTGAGCAACAGCTTTCCAGGATAGCCCCTTCTGGCTGCCAGCTATCTGCAGACGTTCGCACTTTCGGAGCAGGGCTGTGATAGAAGCCTGGCAGGGACACCACCATTCCCAGGCTACGTTTAAAGTTTGAGGTGGCAAGATAAGCAAGCAGCCCCATTCTCTGTGCTTCTATGCGAACAGTGCCATGGGCAGATGAGGCTGAGCAACAGCTTTCCAGGCTAGCCCCTTCTGCCTGCCAGCTATCTGCAGACGTTCGCACTTTCGGAGCAGGGCTGTGATAGGAGCCTAGCAGGTACACCATCTTTCCCAGGCTACGTTTGAAGTTTGAGGTGGCAAGACAAGCAAGGAGCCCCATTCTCTGTGCCTCTGTGCGAGCAGTGCCATGGGCAGATGAGGCTGAGCAACAGCTTTCCAGGCTAGCCCCTTCTGGCTGCCAGCTATCTGCAGACGTTCGCACTTTTGGAGCAGGGCTGTGATAGGAGCCTGGCTGGGACACCAACTTTCCCAGCATGCGTTTGAAATTTCAAGTGTCAAGATAAGCAAGCAGCCCCATTCTCTGTGCCTCTATGCGAACAGTGCCATGGGCAGATTAGGCTGAGCAACAGCCTTCCAGGCTAGCACCTTCTGGCTGCCAGCTATCTGCAGACGTTCGCATTTTCGGAGCAGGGCTGCGAAAGGAACCTAGCAGGTACACCATCTTTCCCAGAATACGTTTGAAGTTTTAGGTGGCAAGACAAGCAAGGAGCCCCATTCTCTGTGCCTCTGTGCGAGCACTGCCATGGGCAGATGAGGCTGAGCAACAGCTTTCCAGGCTAGCACCTTCTGGCTGCCAGCTATCTGCAGACGTTCGCACTTTCAGAGCAGGGTGCGAAAGGAGCCTGGCTGGGACACCAACTTTCCCAGGCTACGTTTGAAGTTTGAGGTGACAAGACAAGCAAGCAGCCCCATTCTCTGTGCCTCTGTGTGAGCACTGCCATGGGCAGATGAGGCTGAGCAACAGCTTTCCAGGCTAGCACCTTCTGGCTGCCAGCTATCTGCAGACGTTCGCACTTTCGGAGCAGGGCTGCGAAAGGAGCCTGGCAGGGACACCACCATTCCCAGCATGCGTTTGAAGTTTCAAGTGGCAAGACAAGCAAGCAGCCCCATTCTCTGTGCCTCTGTGCGAGCACTGCCATGGGCAGATGAGGCTGAGCAACAGCTTTCCAGGATACCCCCTTCTGGCTGCCAGCTATCTGCAGACATTCGCACTTTCTGAGCAGGGCTGTGATAGGAGCCTGGCAGGGACACCACCATTCCCAGCATGCGTTTGAAGTTTCAAGTGGCAAGATAAGCAAGCAGCCCCATTCTCTGTGCGTCTGTGCGAGCAGTGCCATGAGCAGATGAGGCTGAGCAACAGCTTTCCAGGCTAGCCCCTTCTGGCTGCCAGCTATCTGCAGACTTTCGCATTTCAAGAGCAGGGCTGCGAAAGGAGCCTAGCAGGTACACCATATTTCCCAGGCTACGTTTGAAGTTTGAGGTGGCAAGACAAGCAAGCAGCCCCATTCTCTGTGCCTCTGTGCGAGCAGTGCCATGGGCAGATGAGGCTGAGCAACAGCTTTCCAGGCTAGCACCTTCTGGCTGCCAGCTATCTGCAGACGTTCGCACTTTCGGAGCAGGGCTGCGAAAGGAGCCTGAGTGGGACGCCAACTTTCCCAGGCTACGTTTGAAGTTTCAGGTGGCAAGACAAGTAAGCAGCCCCATTCTCTGTGCCTCTGTGTGAGCACTGCCATGGGCAGATGAGGCTGAGCAACAGCTTTCCAGGCTAGCCCCTTCTGGCTGCCAGCTATCTGCAGACGTTCGCACTTTCGGAGCAGGGCTGTGATAGGAGCCTGGCAGGGACACCACCATTCCCAGCATGCGTTTGAAGTTTCAAGTGGCAAGATAAGCAAGCAGCCCCATTCTCTGTGCCTCTGTGCGAGCAGTGCCATGGGCAGATGAGGCTGAGCAACAGCTTTCCAGGCTAGCACCTTCTGGCTGCCAGCTATCTGCAGACGTTCGCACTTTCGGAGCAGGGCTGTGATAGGAGCTTGGCAGGGTCACCACCATTCCCAGCAGGTGTTTGAAGTTTCAAGCGGCAAGATAAGCAAGCAGCCCCATTCTCTGTGCCTCTATGCGAACAGTGCCATGGGCAGATGAGGCTGAGCAACAGCTTTCCAGGATAACCTCTTCTGGCTGCCAGCTATCTGCAGACGTTCGCAGTTTCGGAGCAGGGCTGTGATAGGAGCCTGGCAGGGACACCACCATTCCCAGCATGCGTTTGAAGTTTCAAGTGGCAAGATAAGCAAGCAGCCCCATTCTCTGTGCCTCTATGCGAACAGTGCCATGGGCAGATGAGGCTGAGCAACAGCTTTCCAGGCTAGCCCCTTCTGGCTGCCAGCTATCTGCAGACATTCGCATTTTGGGAGCAGGGCTGTGATAGGAGTCTCGCAGGTACACCATCTTTCCCAGGCTACGTTTGAAGTTTGAGGTGGCAAGACAAGCAAGGAGCCCCATTCTCTGTGCCTCTATGCGAGCAGTGCCATGGGCAGATGAGGCTGAGCAACAGCTTTCCAGGCTAGCCCCTTCTGCCTGCCAGCTATCTGCAGACGTTCGCACTTTCGGAGCAGGGC
This sequence comes from Opisthocomus hoazin, assembly GCF_030867145.1. Lineage (NCBI taxonomy): Eukaryota > Metazoa > Chordata > Aves > Opisthocomiformes > Opisthocomidae > Opisthocomus > Opisthocomus hoazin. Next base: position 2,044,134 of record NC_134447.1, on the reverse strand, counting down.
TGCGAAAGGAGCCTGGCAGGGACAACCAACATTCCCAACATGCGTTAGAAGTTTCAAGTGGCAAGATAAGCAAGAAGCCCCATTCTCAGTGCTTCTATGCGAACAGTGCCATAGGAAGATGAGGCTGAGCAACAGCTTTCCAGGATAGCCCCTTCTGGCTGCCAGCTATCTGCAGACGTTCGCACTTTCGGAGCAGGGCTGTGATAGAAGCCTGGCAGGGACACCACCATTCCCAGGCTACGTTTAAAGTTTGAGGTGGCAAGATAAGCAAGCAGCCCCATTCTCTGTGCTTCTATGCGAACAGTGCCATGGGCAGATGAGGCTGAGCAACAGCTTTCCAGGCTAGCCCCTTCTGCCTGCCAGCTATCTGCAGACGTTCGCACTTTCGGAGCAGGGCTGTGATAGGAGCCTAGCAGGTACACCATCTTTCCCAGGCTACGTTTGAAGTTTGAGGTGGCAAGACAAGCAAGGAGCCCCATTCTCTGTGCCTCTGTGCGAGCAGTGCCATGGGCAGATGAGGCTGAGCAACAGCTTTCCAGGCTAGCCCCTTCTGGCTGCCAGCTATCTGCAGACGTTCGCACTTTTGGAGCAGGGCTGTGATAGGAGCCTGGCTGGGACACCAACTTTCCCAGCATGCGTTTGAAATTTCAAGTGTCAAGATAAGCAAGCAGCCCCATTCTCTGTGCCTCTATGCGAACAGTGCCATGGGCAGATTAGGCTGAGCAACAGCCTTCCAGGCTAGCACCTTCTGGCTGCCAGCTATCTGCAGACGTTCGCATTTTCGGAGCAGGGCTGCGAAAGGAACCTAGCAGGTACACCATCTTTCCCAGAATACGTTTGAAGTTTTAGGTGGCAAGACAAGCAAGGAGCCCCATTCTCTGTGCCTCTGTGCGAGCACTGCCATGGGCAGATGAGGCTGAGCAACAGCTTTCCAGGCTAGCACCTTCTGGCTGCCAGCTATCTGCAGACGTTCGCACTTTCAGAGCAGGGTGCGAAAGGAGCCTGGCTGGGACACCAACTTTCCCAGGCTACGTTTGAAGTTTGAGGTGACAAGACAAGCAAGCAGCCCCATTCTCTGTGCCTCTGTGTGAGCACTGCCATGGGCAGATGAGGCTGAGCAACAGCTTTCCAGGCTAGCACCTTCTGGCTGCCAGCTATCTGCAGACGTTCGCACTTTCGGAGCAGGGCTGCGAAAGGAGCCTGGCAGGGACACCACCATTCCCAGCATGCGTTTGAAGTTTCAAGTGGCAAGACAAGCAAGCAGCCCCATTCTCTGTGCCTCTGTGCGAGCACTGCCATGGGCAGATGAGGCTGAGCAACAGCTTTCCAGGATACCCCCTTCTGGCTGCCAGCTATCTGCAGACATTCGCACTTTCTGAGCAGGGCTGTGATAGGAGCCTGGCAGGGACACCACCATTCCCAGCATGCGTTTGAAGTTTCAAGTGGCAAGATAAGCAAGCAGCCCCATTCTCTGTGCGTCTGTGCGAGCAGTGCCATGAGCAGATGAGGCTGAGCAACAGCTTTCCAGGCTAGCCCCTTCTGGCTGCCAGCTATCTGCAGACTTTCGCATTTCAAGAGCAGGGCTGCGAAAGGAGCCTAGCAGGTACACCATATTTCCCAGGCTACGTTTGAAGTTTGAGGTGGCAAGACAAGCAAGCAGCCCCATTCTCTGTGCCTCTGTGCGAGCAGTGCCATGGGCAGATGAGGCTGAGCAACAGCTTTCCAGGCTAGCACCTTCTGGCTGCCAGCTATCTGCAGACGTTCGCACTTTCGGAGCAGGGCTGCGAAAGGAGCCTGGCTGGGACACCAACTTTCCCAAGCTACGTTTGAAGTTTGAGGTGTCAAGACAAGCAAGCAGCCCCATTCTCTGTGCCTCTGTGTGAGCACTGCCATGGGCAGATGAGGCTGAGCAACAGCTTTCCAGGCTAGCACCTTCTGGCTGCCAGCTATCTGCAGACGTTCGCACTTTCGGAGCAGGGCTGTGATAGGAGCCTGGCAGGGTCACCACCATTCCCAGCATGCGTTTCAAGTTTCAACTGGCAAGATAAGCAAGCAGCCCCATTCTCTGTGCCTCTGTGCGAGCAGTGCCATGGGCAGATGAGGCTGAGCAACAGCTTTCCAGGCTAGCACCTTCTGGCTGGCAGCTATCTGCAGACGTTCGCACTTTCGGAGCATGGCTGCGAAAGGAGCCTGGCTGGGACACCAACTTTCCCAGGCTACGTTTGAAGTTTGAGGTGACAAGACAAGCAAGCAGCCCCATTCTCTGTGCCTCTGTGTGAGCACTGCCATGGGCAGATGAGGCTGAGCAACAGCTTTCCAGGCTAGCACCTTCTGGCTGCCAGCTATCTGCAGACGTTTGCACTTTCGGAGCAGGGCTGTGATAGGAGCCTGGCAGGGACACCACCATTCCCAGCATGCGTTTCAAGTTTCAACTGGCAAGATAAGCAAGCAGCCCCAGTCTCTGTGCCTCTGTGCGATCACTGCCATGGGCAGATGAGGCTGAGCAACAGCTTTCCAGGCTAGCACCTTCTGGCTGCCAGCTATCTGCAGACATTCGCACTTTCGGAGCAGGACTGTGATAGGAGCCTGGCAGGGTCACCTCCATTCCCAGCATGCGTTTGAAGTTTCAAGTGGCAAGATAAGCAAGCAGCCCCATTCTGTGTGCCTCTATGCGAACAGTGCCATGGGCAGATGAGACTGAGCAACAGCTTTCCAGGATACCCCCTTCTGGCTGCCAGCTATCTGCAGACGTTCGCACTTTCGGAGCAGGGCTGCGAAAGGAGCCTGGCAGGGACACCACCATTCCCAGCATGCGTTTGAAGTTTCAAGTGACAAGATAAGCAAGCAGCCCCATTCTCTGTGCCTCTATGCGAACAGTGCCATGGGCAGATGAGGCTGAGCAACAGCTTTCCAGGCTAGCCCTTTCTGACTGCCAGCTATCTGCAGACGTTCGCACTTTCGGAGCAGGGCTGTGATAGGACCCTGGCAGGGACACCACCATTCCCAGCATGCGTTTGAAGTTTCAAGTGGCAAGATAAGCAAGCAGCCCCATTCTCTCTGCCTCTATGCGAACAGTGCCATGGGCAGATGAGGCTGAGCAACAGCTTTCCAGGCTAGCCCCTTCTGGCTGCCAGCTGTCTGCAGACGTTCGCATTTTGACAGCAGGGCTGCGAAAGGAGCCTCGCAGGTACACCATCTTTCCCAGGCTACGTTTGAAGTTTGAGGTGGCAAGACAAGCAAGGAGCCCCATTCTCTGTGCCTCTGTGCGAGCACTGCCATGGGCAGATGAGGCTGAGCAACAGCTTTCCAGGCTAGCCCCTTCTGGCTGCCAGCTATCTGCAGACGTTCGCACTTTCGGAGCAGGGCTGCGAAAGGAGCCTGGGAGGGACAACCCACATTCCCCACATGCGTTTGAAGTTTCAAGTGGCAAGATAAGCAAGAAGACACATTCTCAGTGCTTCTATGCGAACAGTGCCATAGGAAGATGAGGCTGAGCAACAGCTTTCCAGGATAGGCCCTTCTGGCTGCCAGCTATCTGCAGACGTTCGCACTTTCGGAGCAGGGCTGTGATAGGAGCCTGGCAGGGACACCACCATTCCCAGGCTATGTTTAAAGTTTGAGGTGGCAAGATAAGCAAGCAGCCCCATTCTCTGTGCCTCTATGCGAACAGTGCCATTGGCAGATGAGGCTGAGCAACAGCTTTCCAGGCTAGCCCCTTCTGGCTGCCAGCTGTCTGCACACGTTCGCATTTCAAGAGCAGGGCTGCGAAAGGAGCCTAGCAGGTACACCATCTTTCCCAGCCTACGTTTGAAGTTTGAGGTGGCAAGACAAGCAAGGAGCCCCATTCTCTGTGCCTCTGTGCGAGCAGTGCCATGGGCAGATGACGCTGAGCAACAGCTTTCCAGGATAGCACCTTCTGGCTGCCAGCTATCTGCAGACGTTCGCACTTTTGGAGCAGGGCTGTGATAGGAGCCTGGCTGGTACACCAACTTTCCCAGCATGCGTTTGAAGTTTCAAGTGGCAAGATAAGCAAGCAGCCCCATTCTCTGTGCCTCTATGCGAACAGTGCCATGGGCAGATGAGGCTGAGCAACAGCCTTCCAGGCTAGCCCCTTCTGGCTGCCAGCTATCTGCAGACGTTCGCATTTTCGGAGCAGGGCTGCGAAAGGAACCGAGCAGGTACACCATCTTTCCCAGGATACGTTTGAAGTTTTAGGTGGCAAGACAAGCAAGGAGCCCCATTCTCTGTGCCTCTGTGCGAGCACTGCCATGGGCAGATGAGGCTGAGCAACAGCTTTCCAGGCTAGCACCTTCTGGCTGCCAGCTATCTGCAGACGTTCGCACTTTCGGAGCAGGGCTGCGAAAGGAGCCTGGCTGGGACACCAACTTTCCCAGGCTACGTTTGAAGTTTGAGGTGGCAAGACAAGCAAGCAGCCCCATTCTCTGTGCCTCTGTGCGAGCAGTGCCATGGGCAGATGAGGCTGAGCAACAGCTTTCCAGGCTAGCACCTTCTGGCTGCCAGTTATCTGCAGACGTTCGCACTTTCGGAGCAGGGCTGCGAAAGGAGCCTGGCTGGGACACCAACTTTCCCAGGCTACGTTTGAAGTTTGAGGTGTCAAGACAAGCAAGCAGCCCCATTCTCTGTGCCTCTGTGTGAGCACTGCCATGGGCAGATGAGGCTGAGCAACAGCTTTCCAGGCTAGCACCTTCTGGCTGCCAGCTATCTGCAGACGTTCGCACTTTCGGAGCAGGGCTGTGATAGGAGCCTGGCAGGGTCACCACCATTCCCAGCATGCGTTTCAAGTTGCAAATGGCAAGATAAGCAAGCAGCCCCATTCTCTGTGCCTCTGTGCGAACAGTGCCATGGGCAGATGAGGCTGAGCAACAGCTTTCCAGGCTAGCACCTTCTGGCTGCCAGCTATCTGCAGACGTTCGCACTTTCGGAGCAGGACTGTGATAGGAGCCTGGCAGGGTCACCACCATTCCCAGCATGCGTTTGAAGTTTCAAGTGGCAAGATAAGCAAGCAGCCCCATTCTCTGTGCCTCTATGCGAACAGTGCCATGGGCAGATGAGGCTGAGCAACAGCTTTCCAGGATACCCCCTTCTGGCTGCCAGCTATCTGCAGACGTTCGCACTTTCGGAGCAGGGCTGCGAAAGGAGCCTGGCAGGGACACCACCATTCCCAGCATGCGTTTGAAGTTTCAAGTGACAAGATAAGCAAGCAGCCCCATTCTCTGTGCCTCTATGCGAACAGTGCCATGGGCAGATGAGGCTGAGCAACAGCTTTCCAGGCTAGCCCCTTCTGACTGCCAGCTATCTGCAGACGTTCGCACTTTCGGAGCAGGGCTGTGATAGGAGCCTGGCAGGGACACCACCATTCCCAGCATGCGTTTGAAGTTTCAAGTGGCAAGATAAGCAAGCAGCCCCATTCTCTCTGCCTCTATGCGAACAGTGCCATGGGCAGATGAGGCTGAGCAACAGCTTTCCAGGCTAGCGCCTTCTGGCTGCCAGCTATCTGCAGACGTTCGCATTTTGGGAGCAGGGCTGCGAAAGGAGCCTCGCAGGTACACCATCTTTCCCAGGCTACGTTTGAAGTTTCAGGTGGCAAGACAAGCAAGGAGCCCCATTCTCTGTGCCTCTGTGCGAGCACTGCCATGGGCAGATGAGGCTGAGCAACAGCTTTCCAGGCTAGCCCCTTCTGCCTGCCAGCTATCTGCAGACGTTCGCACTTTCGGAGCAGGGCTGCGAAAGGAGCCTGGGAGGGACAACCCACATTCCCCACATGCGTTTGAAGTTTCAAGTGGTAAGATAAGCAAGAAGACACATTCTCAGTGCTTCTATGTGAACAGTGCCATAGGAAGATGAGGCTGAGCAACAGCTTTCCAGGATAGGCCCTTCTGGCTGCCAGCTATCTGCAGACGTTCGCACTTTCGGAGCAGGGCTGTGATAGGAGCCTGGCAGGGACACCACCATTCCCAGGCTATGTTTAAAGTTTGAGGTGGCAAGATAAGCAAGCAGCCCCATTCTCTGTGCCTCTATGCGAACAGTGCCATGGGCAGATGAGGCTGAGCAACAGCTTTCCAGGCTAGCCCCTTCTGGCTGCCAGCTGTCTGCACACGTTCGCATTTCAAGAGCAGGGCTGCGAAAGGAGCCTAGCAGGTACACCATCTTTCCCAGCCTACGTTTGAAGTTTGAGGTGGCAAGACAAGCAAGGAGCCCCATTCTCTGTGCCTCTGTGCGAGCAGTGCCATGGGCAGATGACGCTGAGCAACAGCTTTCCAGGATAGCACCTTCTGGCTGCCAGCTATCTGCAGACGTTCGCACTTTTGGAGCAGGGCTGTGATAGGAGCCTGGCTGGTACACCAACTTTCCCAGCATGCGTTTGAAGTTTCAAGTGGCAAGATAAGCAAGCAGCCCCATTCTCTGTGCCTCTATGCGAACAGTGCCATGGGCAGATGAGGCTGAGCAACAGCCTTCCAGGCTAGCCCCTTCTGGCTGCCAGCTATCTGCAGACGTTCGCATTTTCGGAGCAGGGCTGCGAAAGGAACCTAGCAGGTACACCATCTTTCCCAGGATACGTTTGAAGTTTTAGGTGGCAAGACAAGCAAGGAGCCCCATTCTCTGTGCCTCTGTGCGAGCACTGCCATGGGCAGATGAGGCTGAGCAACAGCTTTCCAGGCTAGCACCTTCTGGCTGCCAGCTATCTGCAGACGTTCGCACTTTCGGAGCAGGGCTGCGAAAGGAGCCTGGCTGGGACACCAACTTTCCCAGGCTACGTTTGAAGTTTGAGGTGGCAAGACAAGCAAGCAGCCCCATTCTCTGTGCCTCTGTGCGAGCAGTGCCATGGGCAGATGAGGCTGAGCAACAGCTTTCCAGGCTAGCACCTTCTGGCTGCCAGCTATCTGCAGACGTTCGCACTTTCGGAGCAGGGCTGCGAAAGGAGCCTGGCTGGGACACCAACTTTCCCAGGCTACGTTTGAAGTTTGAGGTGTCAAGACAAGCAAGCAGCCCCATTCTCTGTGCCTCTGTGTGAGCACTGCCATGGGCAGATGAGGCTGAGCAACAGCTTTCCAGGCTAGCACCTTCTGGCTGCCAGCTATCTGCAGACGTTCGCACTTTCGGAGCAGGGCTGTGATAGGAGCCTGGCAGGGACACCACCATTCCCAGCATGCGTTTGAAGTTTCAAGTGGCAAGATAAGCAAGCAGCCCCAGTGTCTGAGCCTCTGTGTGAGCACTGCCATGGGCAGATGAGGCTGAGCAACAGCTTTCCAGGCTAGCCCCTTCTGGCTGCCAGCTATCTGCAGACGTTCGCACTTTCGGAGCAGGGCTGTGATAGGAGCCTGGCAGGGTCACCACCATTCCCAGCATGCGTTTCAAGTTTCAACTGGCAAGATAAGCAAGGAGCCCCATTCTCTGTGCCTCTATGCGAACAGTGCCATGGGCAGATGAGGCTGAGCAACAGCTTTCCAGGCTAGCCCCTTCTGGCTGCCAGCTGTCTGCAGACGTTCGCATTTTGACAGCAGGGCTGCGAAAGGAGCCTCGCAGGTACACCATCTTTCCCAGGCTACGTTTGAAGTTTGAGGTGGCAAGACAAGCAAGGAGCCCCATTCTCTGTGCCTCTGTGCGAGCACTGCCATGGGCAGATGAGGCTGAGCAACAGCTTTCCAGGCTAGCCCCTTCTGGCTGCCAGCTATCTGCAGACGTTCGCACTTTCGGAGCAGGGCTGCGAAAGGAGCCTGGGAGGGACAACCCACATTCCCCACATGCGTTTGAAGTTTCAAGTGGCAAGATAAGCAAGAAGACACATTCTCAGTGCTTCTATGCGAACAGTGCCATAGGAAGATGAGGCTGAGCAACAGCTTTCCAGGATAGGCCCTTCTGGCTGCCAGCTATCTGCAGACGTTCGCACTTTCGGAGCAGGGCTGTGATAGGAGCCTGGCAGGGACACCACCATTCCCAGGCTATGTTTAAAGTTTGAGGTGGCAAGATAAGCAAGCAGCCCCATTCTCTGTGCCTCTATGCGAACAGTGCCATTGGCAGATGAGGCTGAGCAACAGCTTTCCAGGCTAGCCCCTTCTGGCTGCCAGCTGTCTGCACACGTTCGCATTTCAAGAGCAGGGCTGCGAAAGGAGCCTAGCAGGTACACCATCTTTCCCAGCCTACGTTTGAAGTTTGAGGTGGCAAGACAAGCAAGGAGCCCCATTCTCTGTGTCTCTGTGCGAGCAGTGCCATGGGCAGATGACGCTGAGCAACAGCTTTCCAGGATAGCACCTTCTGGCTGCCAGCTATCTGCAGACGTTCGCACTTTTGGAGCAGGGCTGTGATAGGAGCCTGGCTGGTACACCAACTTTCCCAGCATGCGTTTGAAGTTTCAAGTGGCAAGATAAGCAAGCAGCCCCATTCTCTGTGCCTCTATGCGAACAGTGCCATGGGCAGATGAGGCTGAGCAACAGCCTTCCAGGCTAGCCCCTTCTGGCTGCCAGCTATCTGCAGACGTTCGCATTTTCGGAGCAGGGCTGCGAAAGGAACCGAGCAGGTACACCATCTTTCCCAGTATACGTTTGAAGTTTTAGGTGGCAAGACAAGCAAGGAGCCCCATTCTCTGTGCCTCTGTGCGAGCACTGCCATGGGCAGATGAGGCTGAGCAACAGCTTTCCAGGCTAGCACCTTCTGGCTGCCAGCTATCTGCAGACGTTCGCACTTTCGGAGCAGGGCTGCGAAAGGAGCCTGGCTGGGACACCAACTTTCCCAGGCTACGTTTGAAGTTTGAGGTGGCAAGACAAGCAAGCAGCCCCATTCTCTGTGCCTCTGTGCGAGCAGTGCCATGGGCAGATGAGGCTGAGCAACAGCTTTCCAGGCTAGCACCTTCTGGCTGCCAGTTATCTGCAGACGTTCGCACTTTCGGAGCAGGGCTGCGAAAGGAGCCTGGCTGGGACACCAACTTTCCCAGGCTACGTTTGAAGTTTGAGGTGTCAAGACAAGCAAGCAGCCCCATTCTCTGTGCCTCTGTGTGAGCACTGCCATGGGCAGATGAGGCTGAGCAACAGCTTTCCAGGCTAGCACCTTCTGGCTGCCAGCTATCTGCAGACGTTCGCACTTTCGGAGCAGGGCTGTGATAGGAGCCTGGCAGGGTCACCACCATTCCCAGCATGCGTTTCAAGTTGCAAATGGCAAGATAAGCAAGCAGCCCCATTCTCTGTGCCTCTGTGCGAACAGTGCCATGGGCAGATGAGGCTGAGCAACAGCTTTCCAGGCTAGCACCTTCTGGCTGCCAGCTATCTGCAGACGTTCGCACTTTCGGAGCAGGACTGTGATAGGAGCCTGGCAGGGTCACCACCATTCCCAGCATGCGTTTGAAGTTTCAAGTGGCAAGATAAGCAAGCAGCCCCATTCTCTGTGCCTCTATGCGAACAGTGCCATGGGCAGATGAGGCTGAGCAACAGCTTTCCAGGATACCCCCTTCTGGCTGCCAGCTATCTGCAGACGTTCGCACTTTCGGAGCAGGGCTGCGAAAGGAGCCTGGCAGGGACACCACCATTCCCAGCATGCGTTTGAAGTTTCAAGTGGCAAGATAAGCAAGCAGCCCCATTCTCTGTGCCTCTATGCGAACAGTGCCATGGGCAGATGAGGCTGAGCAACAGCTTTCCAGGCTAGCCCCTTCTGACTGCCAGCTATCTGCAGACGTTCGCACTTTCGGAGCAGGGCTGTGATAGGAGCCTGGCAGGGACACCACCATTCCCAGCATGCGTTTGAAGTTTCAAGTGGCAAGATAAGCAAGCAGCCCCATTCTCTCTGCCTCTATGCGAACAGTGCCATGGGCAGATGAGGCTGAGCAACAGCTTTCCAGGCTAGCGCCTTCTGGCTGCCAGCTATCTGCAGACGTTCGCATTTTGGGAGCAGGGCTGCGAAAGGAGCCTCGCAGGTACACCATCTTTCCCAGGCTACGTTTGAAGTTTGAGGTGGCAAGACAAGCAAGGAGCCCCATTCTCTGTGCCTCTGTGCGAGCACTGCCATGGGCAGATGAGGCTGAGCAACAGCTTTCCAGGCTAGCCCCTTCTGGCTGCCAGCTATCTGCAGACGTTCGCACTTTCGGAGCAGGGCTGCGAAAGGAGCCTGGGAGGGACAACCCACATTCCCCACATGCGTTTGAAGTTTCAAGTGGTAAGATAAGCAAGAAGACACATTCTCAGTGCTTCTATGTGAACAGTGCCATAGGAAGATGAGGCTGAGCAACAGCTTTCCAGGATAGGCCCTTCTGGCTGCCAGCTATCTGCAGACGTTCGCACTTTCGGAGCAGGGCTGTGATAGGAGCCTGGCAGGGACACCACCATTCCCAGGCTATGTTTAAAGTTTGAGGTGGCAAGATAAGCAAGCAGCCCCATTCTCTGTGCCTCTATGCGAACAGTGCCATGGGCAGATGAGGCTGAGCAACAGCTTTCCAGGCTAGCCCCTTCTGGCTGCCAGCTGTCTGCACACGTTCGCATTTCAAGAGCAGGGCTGCGAAAGGAGCCTAGCAGGTACACCATCTTTCCCAGCCTACGTTTGAAGTTTGAGGTGGCAAGACAAGCAAGGAGCCCCATTCTCTGTGCCTCTGTGCGAGCAGTGCCATGGGCAGATGACGCTGAGCAACAGCTTTCCAGGATAGCACCTTCTGGCTGCCAGCTATCTGCAGACGTTCGCACTTTTGGAGCAGGGCTGTGATAGGAGCCTGGCTGGTACACCAACTTTCCCAGCATGCGTTTGAAGTTTCAAGTGGCAAGATAAGCAAGCAGCCCCATTCTCTGTGCCTCTATGCGAACAGTGCCATGGGCAGATGAGGCTGAGCAACAGCCTTCCAGGCTAGCCCCTTCTGGCTGCCAGCTATCTGCAGACGTTCGCATTTTCGGAGCAGGGCTGCGAAAGGAACCTAGCAGGTACACCATCTTTCCCAGGATACGTTTGAAGTTTTAGGTGACAAGACAAGCAAGGAGCCCCATTCTCTGTGCCTCTGTGCGAGCACTGCCATGGGCAGATGAGGCTGAGCAACAGCTTTCCAGGCTAGCACCTTCTGGCTGCCAGCTATCTGCAGACGTTCGCACTTTCGGAGCAGGGCTGCGAAAGGAGCCTGGCTGGGACACCAACTTTCCCAGGCTACGTTTGAAGTTTGAGGTGGCAAGACAAGCAAGCAGCCCCATTCTCTGTGCCTCTGTGCGAGCAGTGCCATGGGCAGATGAGGCTGAGCAACAGCTTTCCAGGCTAGCACCTTCTGGCTGCCAGCTATCTGCAGACGTTCGCACTTTCGGAGCAGGGCTGCGAAAGGAGCCTGGCTGGGACACCAACTTTCCCAGGCTACGTTTGAAGTTTGAGGTGTCAAGACAAGCAAGCAGCCCCATTCTCTGTGCCTCTGTGTGAGCACTGCCATGGGCAGATGAGGCTGAGCAACAGCTTTCCAGGCTAGCACCTTCTGGCTGCCAGCTATCTGCAGACGTTCGCACTTTCGGAGCAGGGCTGTGATAGGAGCCTGGCAGGGACACCACCATTCCCAGCATGCGTTTGAAGTTTCAAGTGGCAAGATAAGCAAGCAGCCCCAGTGTCTGAGCCTCTGTGTGAGCACTGCCATGGGCAGATGAGGCTGAGCAACAGCTTTCCAGGCTAGCCCCTTCTGGCTGCCAGCTATCTGCAGACGTTCGCACTTTCGGAGCAGGGCTGTGATAGGAGCCTGGCAGGGTCACCACCATTCCCAGCATGCGTTTCAAGTTTCAACTGGCAAGATAAGCAAGGAGCCCCATTCTCTGTGCCTCTATGCGAACAGTGCCATGGGCAGATGAGGCTGAGCAACAGCTTTCCAGGCTAGCACCTTCTGGCTGCCAGCTATCTGCAGACGTTCGCATTTTGGGAGCAGGGCTGCGAAAGGAGCCTCGCAGGTACACCATTTTCCCAGTCTACGTTTGAAGTTTGAGGTGGCAAGACAAGCAAGGAGCCCCATTCTCTGTGCCTCTGTGCGAGCACTGCCATGGGCAGATGAGGCTGAGCAACAGCTTTCCAGGCTAGCCCCTTCTGGCTGCCAGCTATCTGCAGACGTTCGCACTTTCGGAGCAGGGCTGCGAAAGGAGCCTGGGAGGGACAACCCACATTCCCCACATGCGTTTGAAGTTTCAAGTGGCAAGATAAGCAAGAAGACACATTCTCAGTGCTTCTATGCGAACAGTGCCATAGGAAGATGAGGCTGAGCAACAGCTTTCCAGGATAGGCCCTTCTGGCTGCCAGCTATCTGCAGACGTTCGCACTTTCGGAGCAGGGCTGCGAAAGGAGCCTGGCAGGGACACCACCATTCCCAGGCTATGTTTAAAGTTTGAGGTGGCAAGATAAGCAAGCAGCCCCATTCTCTGTGCCTCTATGCGAACAGTGCCATTGGCAGATGAGGCTGAGCAACAGCTTTCCAGGCTAGCCCCTTCTGGCTGCCAGCTGTCTGCACACGTTCGCATTTCAAGAGCAGGGCTGCGAAAGGAGCCTAGCAGGTACACCATCTTTCCCAGCCTACGTTTGAAGTTTGAGGTGGCAAGACAAGCAAGGAGCCCCATTCTCTGTGCCTCTGTGCGAGCAGTGCCATGGGCAGATGACGCTGAGCAACAGCTTTCCAGGATAGCACCTTCTGGCTGCCAGCTATCTGCAGACGTTCGCACTTTTGGAGCAGGGCTGTGATAGGAGCCTGGCTGGGACACCAACTTTCCCAGCATGCGTTTGAAGTTTCAAGTGGCAAGATAAGCAAGCAGCCCCATTCTCTGTGCCTCTATGCGAACAGTGCCATGGGCAGATGAGGCTGAGCAACAGCCTTCCAGGCTAGCCCCTTCTGGCTGCCAGCTATCTGCAGACGTTCGCATTTTCGGAGCAGGGCTGCGAAAGGAACCTAGCAGGTACACCATCTTTCCCAGGATACGTTTGAAGTTTTAGGTGGCAAGACAAGCAAGGAGCCCCATTCTCTGTGCCTCTGTGCGAGCACTGCCATGGGCAGATGAGGCTGAGCAACAGCTTTCCAGGCTAGCACCTTCTGGCTGCCAGCTATCTGCAGACGTTCGCACTTTCGGAGCAGGGCTGCGAAAGGAGCCTGGCTGGGACACCAACTTTCCCAGGCTACGTTTGAAGTTTGAGGTGGCAAGACAAGCAAGCAGCCCCATTCTCTGTGCCTCTGTGCGAGCAGTGCCATGGGCAGATGAGGCTGAGCAACAGCTTTCCAGGCTAGCCCCTTCTGGCTGCCAGCTATCTGCAGACGTTCGCACTTTCGGAGCAGGGCTGCGAAAGGAGCCTGGCTGGGACACCAACTTTCCCAGGCTACGTTTGAAGTTTGAGGTGTCAAGACAAGCAAGCAGCCCCATTCTCTGTGCCTCTGTGTGAGCACTGCCATGGGCAGATGAGGCTGAGCAACAGCTTTCCAGGCTAGCACCTTCTGGCTGCCAGCTATCTGCAGACGTTCGCACTTTCGGAGCAGGGCTGTGATAGGAGTCTGGCAGGGACACCACCATTCCCAGCATGCGTTTGAAGTTTCAAGTGGCAAGATAAGCAAGCAGCCCCAGTGTCTGAGCCTCTGTGCGAGCACTGCCATGGGCAGATGAGGCTGAGCAACAGCTTTCCAGGCTAGCCCCTTCTGGCTGCCAGCTATCTGCAGACGTTCGCACTTTCGGAGCAGGGCTGTGATAGGAGCCTGGCAGGGTCACCACCATTCCCAGCATGCGTTTCAAGTTTCAACTGGCAAGATAAGCAAGGAGCCCCATTCTCTGTGCCTCTATGCGAACAGTGCCATGGGCAGATGAGGCTGAGCAACAGCTTTCCAGGCTAGCCCCTTCTGGCTGCCAGCTATCTGCAGACATTCGCACTTTCGGAGCAGGGCTGTGATAGGAGCCTGGCAGGGTCACCACCATTCCCAGCATGCGTTTGAAGTTTCAAGTGGCAAGATAAGCAAGCAGCCCCATTCTCTGTGCCTCTGTGCGAGCAGTGCCATGAGCAGATGAGGCTGAGCAACAGCTTTCCAGGCTAGCCCCTTCTGGCTGCCAGCTATCTGCAGACTTTCTCATTTCAAGAGCAGGGCTGCGAAAGGAGCCTAGCAGGTACACCATCTTTCCCAGGCTACGTTTGAAGTTTGAGGTGGCAAGACAAGCAAGGAGCCCCATTCTCTGTGCCTCTGTGTTAGCAGTGCCATGGGCAGATGAGGCTGAGCAACAGCTTTCCAGGCTAGCACCTTCTGGCTGCCAGCTATCTGCAGACGTTCGCACTTTCGGAGCAGGGCTGCGAAAGGACCCTGGCTGGGACACCACCATTCCCAGGCTACGTTTGAAGTTTGAGGTGGCAAGACAAGCAAGCAGCCCCATTCTCTGTGCCTCTGTGCGAGCAGTGCCATGGGCAGATGAGGCTGAGCAACAGCTTTCCAGGCTAGCACCTTCTGGCTGCCAGCCATCTGCAGACGTTCGCACTTTCGGAGCAGGGCTGCGAAAGAAGCCTGGCTGGGACACCAACTTTCCCAGGCTACGTTTGAAGTCTGAGGTGGCAAGACAAGCAAGCAGCCCCATTCTCTGTGCCTCTGTGTGAGCACTGCCATGGGCAGATGAGGCTGAGCAACAGCTTTCCAGGCTAGCCCCTTCTGGCTGCCAGCTATCTGCAGACGTTCGCACTTTCGGAGCAGGGCTGTGATAGGAGCCTGGCAGGGACACCACCATTATCAGCATGCGTTTGAAGTTTCAAGTGGCAAGATAAGCAAGCAGCCCCATTCTCTGTGCCTCTATGCGAACAGTGCCATGGGCAGATGAGGCTGAGCAACAGCTTTCCAGGCTAGCCCCTTCTGGCTGCCAGCTATCTGCAGACATTCCCATTTTCGGAGCAGGGCTGCGAAAGGAGCCTGGCAGGTACACAATCTTTCCCAGGCTACGTTTGAAGTTTGAGGTGGCAAGACAAGCAAGCAGCCCCATTCTCTGTGCCTCTGTGCGAGCACTGCCATGGGCAGATGAGGCTGAGCAACAGCTTTCCAGGCTAGCCCCTTCTGGCTGCCAGCTATCTGCAGACGTTCGCACTTTCGGAGCAGGGCTGTGATAGGAGCCTGGCAGAGTCACCACCATTCCCAGCATGCGTTTGAAGTTTCAAGTGGCAAGATAAGCAAGCAGCCCCATTCTCTGTGCCTCTATGCGAACAGTGCCATGGGCAGATGAGGCTGAGCAACAGCCTTCCAGGCTAGCCCCTTCTGGCTGCCAGCTATCTGCAGACGTTCGCATTTTCGGAGCAGGGCTGCGAAAGGAACCTAGCAGGTACACCATCTTTCCCAGGATACGTTTGAAGTTTTAGGTGGCAAGACAAGCAAGGAGCCCCATTCTCTGTGCCTCTATGCGAAGAGTGCCATGGGCAGATGAGGCTGAGCAACAGCCTTCCAGGCTAGCCCCTTCTGGCTGCCAGCTATCTGCAGACGTTCGCATTTTCGGAGCAGGGCTGCGAAAGGAACCTAGCAGGTACACCATCTTTCCCAGGATACGTTTGAAGTTTTAGGTGGCAAGACAAGCAAGGAGCCCCATTCTCTGTGCCTCTGTGCGAGCACTGCCATGGGCAGATGAGGCTGAGCAACAGCTTTCCAGGCTAGCACCTTCTGGCTGCCAGCTATCTGCAGACGTTCGCACTTTCGGAGCAGGGCTGCGAAAGGAGCCTGGCTGGGACACCAACTTTCCCAGGCTACGTTTGAAGTTTGAGGTGGCAAGACAAGCAAGCAGCCCCATTCTCTGTGCCTCTGTGCGAGCAGTGCCATGGGCAGATGAGGCTGAGCAACAGCTTTCCAGGCTAGCCCCTTCTGGCTGCCAGCTATCTGCAGACGTTCGCACTTTCGGAGCAGGGCTGCGAAAGGAGCCTGGCTGGGACACCAACTTTCCCAGGCTACGTTTGAAGTTTGAGGTGTCAAGACAAGCAAGCAGCCCCATTCTCTGTGCCTCTGTGTGAGCACTGCCATGGGCAGATGAGGCTGAGCAACAGCTTTCCAGGCTAGCACCTTCTGGCTGCCAGCTATCTGCAGACGTTCGCACTTTCGGAGCAGGGCTGTGATAGGAGTCTGGCAGGGACACCACCATTCCCAGCATGCGTTTGAAGTTTCAAGTGGCAAGATAAGCAAGCAGCCCCAGTGTCTGAGCCTCTGTGCGAGCACTGCCATGGGCAGATGAGGCTGAGCAACAGCTTTCCAGGCTAGCCCCTTCTGGCTGCCAGCTATCTGCAGACGTTCGCACTTTCGGAGCAGGGCTGTGATAGGAGCCTGGCAGGGTCACCACCATTCCCAGCATGCGTTTCAAGTTTCAACTGGCAAGATAAGCAAGGAGCCCCATTCTCTGTGCCTCTATGCGAACAGTGCCATGGGCAGATGAGGCTGAGCAACAGCTTTCCAGGCTAGCCCCTTCTGGCTGCCAGCTATCTGCAGACATTCGCACTTTCGGAGCAGGGCTGTGATAGGAGCCTGGCAGGGTCACCACCATTCCCAGCATGCGTTTGAAGTTTCAAGTGGCAAGATAAGCAAGCAGCCCCATTCTCTGTGCCTCTGTGCGAGCAGTGCCATGAGCAGATGAGACTGAGCAACAGCTTTCCAGGCTAGCCCCTTCTGGCTGCCAGCTATCTGCAGACTTTCTCATTTCAAGAGCAGGGCTGCGAAAGGAGCCTAGCAGGTACACCATCTTTCCCAGGCTACGTTTGAAGTTTGAGGTGGCAAGACAAGCAAGGAGCCCCATTCTCTGTGCCTCTGTGTTAGCAGTGCCATGGGCAGATGAGGCTGAGCAACAGCTTTCCAGGCTAGCCCCTTCTGGCTGCCAGCTATCTGCAGACGTTCGCACTTTCGGAGCAGGGCTGCGAAAGGACCCTGGCTGGGACACCACCATTCCCAGGCTACGTTTGAAGTTTGAGGTGGCAAGACAAGCAAGCAGCCCCATTCTCTGTGCCTCTGTGCGAGCAGTGCCATGGGCAGATGAGGCTGAGCAACAGCTTTCCAGGCTAGCACCTTCTGGCTGCCAG
Organism: Opisthocomus hoazin; assembly: GCF_030867145.1. Classification (NCBI taxonomy): domain Eukaryota; kingdom Metazoa; phylum Chordata; class Aves; order Opisthocomiformes; family Opisthocomidae; genus Opisthocomus; species Opisthocomus hoazin. Next base: position 2,027,136 of record NC_134447.1, on the reverse strand, counting down.
CCATCTGCAGACGTTCGCACTTTCGGAGCAGGGCTGCGAAAGAAGCCTGGCTGGGACACCAACTTTCCCAGGCTACGTTTGAAGTCTGAGGTGGCAAGACAAGCAAGCAGCCCCATTCTCTGTGCCTCTGTGTGAGCACTGCCATGGGCAGATGAGGCTGAGCAACAGCTTTCCAGGCTAGCCCCTTCTGGCTGCCAGCTATCTGCAGACGTTCGCACTTTCGGAGCAGGGCTGTGATAGGAGCCTGGCAGGGACACCACCATTCCCAGCATGCGTTTGAAGTTTCAAGTGGCAAGATAAGCAAGCAGCCCCATTCTCTGTGCCTCTATGCGAACAGTGCCATGGGCAGATGAGGCTGAGCAACAGCTTTCCAGGCTAGCCCCTTCTGGCTGCCAGCTATCTGCAGACATTCCCATTTTCGGAGCAGGGCTGCGAAAGGAGCCTGGCAGGTACACAATCTTTCCCAGGCTACGTTTGAAGTTTGAGGTGGCAAGACAAGCAAGCAGCCCCATTCTCTGTGCCTCTGTGCGAGCACTGCCATGGGCAGATGAGGCTGAGCAACAGCTTTCCAGGCTAGCCCCTTCTGGCTGCCAGCTATCTGCAGACGTTCGCACTTTCGGAGCAGGGCTGTGATAGGAGCCTGGCAGAGTCACCACCATTCCCAGCATGCGTTTGAAGTTTCAAGTGGCAAGATAAGCAAGCAGCCCCATTCTCTGTGCCTCTATGCGAACAGTGCCATGGGCAGATGAGGCTGAGCAACAGCTTTCCAGGCTAGCCCCTTCTGGCTGCCAGCTATCTGCAGACATTCGCACTTTCGGAGCAGGGCTGCGAAAGAAGCGTGGCAGGGACACCATCTTTCCCAGGCTACGTTTGAAGTTTGAGGTGGCAAGACAAGCAAGGAGCCCCATTCTCTGTGCCTCTGTGCGAGCAGTGCCATGGGCAGATGAGGCTGAGCAACAGCTTTCCAGGCTAGCCCCTTCTGGCTGCCAGCTATCTGCAGACGTTCGCACTTTCGGAGCAGGGCTGTGATAGGAGCCTGGCACTGTCACCACCATTCCCAGCATGCGTTTGAAGTTTCCAGTGGCAAGATAAGCAAGCAGCCCCATTCTCTGTGCCTCTATGCGAACAGTGCCATGGGCAGATGAGGCTGAGCAACAGCTTTCCAGGCTAGCCCCTTCTGGCTGCCAGCTATCTGCAGACGTTCGCACTTTCGGAGCAGGGCTGCGAAAGGAGCCTGGCAGGGACACCACCATTCCCAGCATGCGTTTGAAGTTTCAAGTGCAAGATAAGCAAGCAGCCCCATTCTCTGTGCCTCTATGCGAACAGTGCCATGGGCAGATGAGGCTGAGCAACAGCTTTCCAGGCTAGCCCCTTCTGGCTGCCAGCTATCTGCAGACGTTCGCACTTTCGGAGCAGGGCTGTGATAGGAGCCTGGCAGGGACACCACCATTCCCAGGATACGTTTAAAGTTTGAGGTGGCAAGATAAGCAAGCAGCCCCATTCTCTGTGCCTCTATGCGAACAGTGCCATTGGCAGATGAGGCTGAGCAACAGCTTTCCAGGCTAGCCCCTTCTGGCTGCCAGCTATCTGCAGACATTCGCATTTCAAGAGCAGGGCTGCGAAAGGAACCTAGCAGGTACACCAACTTTCCCAGCATGCGTTTGAAGTTTGAGGTGGCAAGACAAGCAAGCAGCCCCATTCTCTGTGCCTCTGTGTGAGCACGGCCATGGGCAGATGAGACTGAGCAACAGCTTTCCAGGCTAGCCCCTTCTGGCTGCCAGCTATCTGCAGACGTTCGCACTTTCGGAGCAGGGCTGTGATAGGAGCCTGGCAGGGACACCACCATTCCCAGCATGCGTTTGAAGTTTCAAGTGGCAAGATAAGCAAGCAGCCCCATTCTCTGTGCCTCTATGCGAACAGTGCCATGGGCAGATGAGGCTGAGCAACAGCTTTCCAGGCTAGCCCCTTCTGGCTGCCAGCTATCTGCAGACATTCGCATTTTCGGAGCAGGGCTGCGAAATGAGCCTGGCAGGTACACAATCTTTCCCAGGCTACGTTTGAAGTTTGAGGTGGCAAGACAAGCAAGCAGCCCCATTCTCTGTGCCTCTGTGCGAGCACTGCCATGGGCAGATGAGGCTGAGCAACAGCTTTCCAGGCTAGCCCCTTCTGGCTGCTAGCTATCTGCAGACGTTCGCACTTTCGGAGCAGGGCTGTGATAGGAGCCTGGCAGAGTCACCACCATTCCCAGCATGCGTTTGAAGTTTCAAGTGGCAAGATAAGCAAGCAGCCCCATTCTCTGTGCCTCTATGCGAACAGTGCCATGGGCAGATGAGGCTGAGCAACAGCTTTCCAGGCTAGCCCCTTCTGGCTGCCAGCTATCTGCAGACATTCGCATTTTCGGAGCAGGTCTGCGAAAGGAGCCTGGCAGGGACACCATCTTTCCCAGGCTACGTTTGAAGTTTCAGGTGGCAAGACAAGCAAGGAGCCCCGTTCTCGGTGCCTCTGTGCGAGCAGTGCCATGGGCAGATGAGGCTGAGCAACAGCTTTCCAGGCTAGCCCCTTCTGGCTGCCAGCTATCTGCAGACGTTCGCACTTTCGGAGCAGGGCTGTGATAGGAGCCTGGCACTGTCACCACCATTCCCAGCATGCGTTTGAAGTTTCAAGTGGCAAGATAAGCAAGCAGCCCCATTCTCTGTGCCTCTATGCGAACAGTGCCATGGGCAGATGAGGCTGAGCAACAGCTTTCCAGGCTAGCCCCTTCTGGCTGCCAGCTATCTGCAGACGTTCGCACTTTCGGAGCAGGGCTGCGAAAGGAGCCTGGCAGGGACACCACCATTCCCAGCATGCGTTTGAAGTTTCAAGTGCAAGATAAGCAAGCAGCCCCATTCTCTGTGCCTCTATGCGAACAGTGCCATGGGCAGATGAGGCTGAGCAACAGCTTTCCAGGCTAGCCCCTTCTGGCTGCCAGCTATCTGCAGACGTTCGCACTTTCGGAGCAGGGCTGTGATAGGAGCCTGGCAGGGACAACACCATTCCCAGGATACGTTTAAAGTTTGAGGTGGCAAGATAAGCAAGCAGCCCCATTCTCTGTGCCTCTATGCGAACAGTGCCATTGGCAGATGAGGCTGAGCAACAGCTTTCCAGGCTAGCCCCTTCTGGCTGCCAGCTATCTGCAGACATTCGCATTTCAAGAGCAGGGCTGCGAAAGGAACCTAGCAGGTACACCAACTTTCCCAGGCTACGTTTGAAGTTTGAGGTGGCAAGACAAGCAAGCAGCCCCATTCTCTGTGCCTCTGTGTGAGCTAGGCCATGGGCAGATGAGGCTGAGCAACATTTTTCCAGGCTAGCCCCTTCTGCCTGCCAGCTATCTGCAGACGTTCGCACTTTCGGAGCAGGGCTGCGAAAGGAGCCTGGCAGGGACACCACCATTCCCAGCATGCGTTTGAAGTTTCAAGTGGCAAGATAAGCAAGCAGCCCCATTCTCTGTGCCTCTATGCGAACAGCGCCATGGGCAGATGAGGCTGAGCAACAGCTTTCCAGGCTAGCCCCTTCTGGCTGCCAGCTATCTGCAGACGTTCGCATTTTCGGAGCAGGTCTGCGAAAGGAGCCTGGCAGGTACACAATCTTTCCCAGACTACGTTTGAAGTTTTAGGTGGCAAGACAAGCAAGGAGCCCCATTCTCTGTGCCTCTGTGCGAGCACTGCCATGGGCAGATGAGGCTGAGCAACAGCTTTCCAGGCTAGCCCCTTCTGGCTGCCAGCTATCTGCAGACGTTCGCACTTTCGGAGCAGGGCTGTGATAGGAGCCTGGCAGGGTCACCACCATTCCCAGCATGCGTTTCAAGTTTCAAGTGGCAAGATAAGCAAGCAGCCCCATTCTCTGTGCCTCTATGCGAACAGTGCCATGGGCAGATGAGGCTGAGCAACAGCTTTCCAGGCTAGCCCCTTCTGGCTGCCAGCTATCTGCAGACATTCGCACTTTCGGAGCAGGGCTGCGAAAGGAGCCTGGCAGGGACATGATCTTTCCCAGGCTACGTTTAAAGTTTGAGGTGGCAAGACAAGCAAGCAGCCCCATTCTCTGTGCCTCTGTGTGAGCACTGCCATGGGCAGATGAGGCTGAGCAACAGCTTTCCAGGCTAGCCCCTTCTGGCTGCCAGCTATCTGCAGACGTTCGCAGTTTCGGAGCAGAGCTGTGATAGGAGCCTGGCAGGGACACCACCATTCCCAGCATGCGTTTCAAGTTTCAAGTGGCAAGATAAGCAAGCAGCCCCATTCTCTGTGCCTCTATGCGAACAGTGCCATGGGCAGATGAGGCTGAGCAACAGCTTTCCAGGCTAGCCCCTTCTGGCTGCCAGCTATCTGCAGACGTTCGCATTTCAAGAGCAAGGATGCGAAAGGAGCCTAGCAGGTACACCATCTTTCCCAGGCTACGTTTGAAGTTGAGGTGTCAAGACAAGCAAGCAGCACCATTCTCTGTGCCTCTGTGTGAGCACTGCCATCGGCATATGAGAAAGAGCAACAGCTTTCCAGGCTAGCCCCTTCTGGCTGCAGGCTATCTGCAGACGTTCGCACTTTCGGAGCAGGGCTGCGAAAGGAGCCTGGCTGGGACACCAACTTTCCCAGGCTACGTTTGAAGTTTGAGGTGGCAAGACAAGCAAGCAGCCCCATTCTCTGTGCCTCTGTGTGAGCACTGCCATGGGCAGATGAGGCTGAGCAACAGCTTTCCAGGCTAGCCCCTTCTGGCTGCCAGCTATCTGCAGACGTTCGCACTTTCGGAGCAGGGCTGTGATAGGAGCCTGGCAGGGACACCACCATTCCCAGCATGCGTTTCAAGTTTCAACTGGCAAGATAAGCAAGCAGCCCCATTCTCTGTGCCTCTATGCGAACAGTGCCATGGGCAGATGAGGCTGAGCAACAGCTTTCCAGGCTAGCCCCTTCTGGCTGCCAGCTATCTGCAGACGTTCGCACTTTCGGAGCAGGGCTGTGATAGGAGCCTGGCAGGGACACCACCATTCTCAGCATGCGTTTCAAGTTTCAAGTGGCAAGATAAGCAATCAGCCCCATTCTCTGTGTCTCTATGCAAACAGTGCCATGGGCAGATGAGGCTGAGCAACAGCTTTCCAGGCTAGCACCTTCTGGCTGCCAGCTATCTGCAGACGTTCGCATTTTCGGAGCAGGGCTGCGAAAGGAGCCTGGCAGGGACACCACCATTCCCAGCATGCGTTTGAAGTTTCAAGTGGCAAGATAAGCAAGCAGCCCCATTCTCTGTGCCTCTATGCGAACAGTGCCATGGGCAGATGAGGCTGAGCAACAGCTTTCCAGGCTAGCCCCTTCTGGCTGCCAGCTATCTGCAGACATTCGCATTTTCGGAGCAGGGCTGCGAAAGGAGCCTGGCAGGTACACAGTCTTTCCCAGGCTACGTTTGAAGTTTTAGGTGGCAAGACAAGCAAGCAGCCCCATTCTCTGTGCCTCTGTGCGAGCACTGCCATGGGCAGATGAGGCTGAGCAACAGCTTTCCAGGCTAGCCCCTTCTGGCTGCCAGCTATCTGCAGACGTTCGCACGTTCGGAGCAGGGCTGTGATAGGAGCCTGGCAGGGTCACCACCATTCCCGGCATGCGTTTGAAGTTTCAAGTGGCAAGATAAGCAAGCAGCCCCATTCTCTGTGCCTCTATGCGAACAGTGCCATGGGCAGATGAGGCTGAGCAACAGCTTTCCAGGCTAGCCCGTTCTGGCTGCCAGCTATCTGCAGACATTCGCATTTCAAGAGCAGGGCTGCGAAAGGAGCCTGGCAGGGACACCATCTTTCCCAGGCTACGTTTGAAGTTTGAGGTGGCAAGACAAGCAAGGAGCCCCATTCTCTGTGCCTCTGTGCGAGCACTGCCATGGGCAGATGAGGCTGAGCAACAGCTTTCCAGGCTAGCCCCTTCTGGCTGCCAGCTATCTGCAGACGTTCGCACTTTCGGAGCAGGGCTGTGATAGCAGCCATGCAGGGTCACCACCATTCCCAGCATGCGTTTGAAGTTTAAAGTGGCAAGATAAGCAAGCAGCCCCAGTCTCTGTGCCTCTATGCGAACAGTGCCATGGGCAGATGAGGCTGAGCAACACCTTTCCAGGCTAGCCCCTTCTGGCTGCCAGCTATCTGCAGACATTCGCAGTTTCGGAGCAGGGCTGCGAAAGGAGCCTGGCAGGGACACCATCTTTCCCAGGCTACGTTTAAAGTTTGAGGTGGCAAGATAAGCAAACAGCCCCATTCTCTGTGCCTCTATGCGAACAGTGCCATTGGCAGATGAGGCTGAGCAACAGCTTTCCAGGCTAGCCCCTTCTGGCTGCCAGCTATCTGCAGACGTTCGCACTTTCGGAGCAGGGCTGTGATAGGAGCCTGGCAGGGTCACCACCATTCCCAGCATGCGTTTCAAGTTTCAAGTGGCAAGATAAGCAAGCAGCCCCATTCTCTGTGCCTCTATGCGAACAGTGCCATGGGCAGATGAGGCTGAGCAACAGCTTTCCAGGCTAGCCCCTTCTGGCTGCCAGCTATCTGCAGACATTCGCACTTTCGGAGCAGGGCTGCGAAAGGAGCCTGGCAGGGACACGATCTTTCCCAGGCTACGTTTAAAGTTTGAGGTGGCAAGACAAGCAAGCAGCCCCATTCTCTGTGCCTCTGTGTGAGCACTGCCATGGGCAGATGAGGCTGAGCAACAGCTTTCCAGGCTAGCCCCTTCTGGCTGCCAGCTATCTGCAGACGTTCGCAGTTTCGGAGCAGAGCTGTGATAGGAGCCTGGCAGGGACACCACCATTCCCAGCATGCGTTTCAAGTTTCAAGTGGCAAGATAAGCAAGCAGCCCCATTCTCTGTGCCTCTATGCGAACAGTGCCATGGGCAGATGAGGCTGAGCAACAGCTTTCCAGGCTAGCCCCTTCTGGCTGCCAGCTATCTGCAGACGTTCGCATTTCAAGAGCAAGGATGCGAAAGGAGCCTAGCAGGTACACCATCTTTCCCAGGCTACGTTTGAAGTTGAGGTGTCAAGACAAGCAAGCAGCACCATTCTCTGTGCCTCTGTGTGAGCACTGCCATCGGCATATGAGAAAGAGCAACAGCTTTCCAGGCTAGCCCCTTCTGGCTGCAGGCTATCTGCAGACGTTCGCACTTTCGGAGCAGGGCTGCGAAAGGAGCCTGGCTGGGACACCAACTTTCCCAGGCTACGTTTGAAGTTTGAGGTGGCAAGACAAGCAAGCAGCCCCATTCTCTGTGCCTCTGTGTGAGCACTGCCATGGGCAGATGAGGCTGAGCAACAGCTTTCCAGGCTAGCCCCTTCTGGCTGCCAGCTATCTGCAGACGTTCGCACTTTCGGAGCAGGGCTGTGATAGGAGCCTGGCAGGGACACCACCATTCCCAGCATGCGTTTCAAGTTTCAACTGGCAAGATAAGCAAGCAGCCCCATTCTCTGTGCCTCTATGCGAACAGTGCCATGGGCAGATGAGGCTGAGCAACAGCTTTCCAGGCTAGCCCCTTCTGGCTGCCAGCTATCTGCAGACGTTCGCACTTTCGGAGCAGGGCTGTGATAGGAGCCTGGCAGGGACACCACCATTCTCAGCATGCGTTTCAAGTTTCAAGTGGCAAGATAAGCAATCAGCCCCATTCTCTGTGTCTCTATGCAAACAGTGCCATGGGCAGATGAGGCTGAGCAACAGCTTTCCAGGCTAGCACCTTCTGGCTGCCAGCTATCTGCAGACATTCGCATTTTCGGAGCAGGGCTGCGAAAGGAGCCTGGCAGGGACACCACCATTCCCAGCATGCGTTTGAAGTTTCAAGTGGCAAGATAAGCAAGCAGCCCCATTCTCTGTGCCTCTATGCGAACAGTGCCATGGGCAGATGAGGCTGAGCAACAGCTTTCCAGGCTAGCCCCTTCTGGCTGCCAGCTATCTGCAGACATTCGCATTTTCGGAGCAGGGCTGCGAAAGGAGCCTGGCAGGTACACAGTCTTTCCCAGGCTACGTTTGAAGTTTTAGGTGGCAAGACAAGCAAGCAGCCCCATTCTCTGTGCCTCTGTGCGAGCACTGCCATGGGCAGATGAGGCTGAGCAACAGCTTTCCAGGCTAGCCCCTTCTGGCTGCCAGCTATCTGCAGACGTTCGCACGTTCGGAGCAGGGCTGTGATAGGAGCCTGGCAGGGTCACCACCATTCCCGGCATGCGTTTGAAGTTTCAAGTGGCAAGATAAGCAAGCAGCCCCATTCTCTGTGCCTCTATGCGAACAGTGCCATGGGCAGATGAGGCTGAGCAACAGCTTTCCAGGCTAGCCCGTTCTGGCTGCCAGCTATCTGCAGACATTCGCATTTCAAGAGCAGGGCTGCGAAAGGAGCCTGGCAGGGACACCATCTTTCCCAGGCTACGTTTGAAGTTTGAGGTGGCAAGGCAAGCAAGGAGCCCCATTCTCTGTGCCTCTGTGCGAGCACTGCCATGGGCAGATGAGGCTGAGCAACAGCTTTCCAGGCTAGCCCCTTCTGGCTGCCAGCTATCTGCAGACGTTCGCACTTTCGGAGCAGGGCTGTGATAGCAGCCATGCAGGGTCACCACCATTCCCAGCATGCGTTTGAAGTTTAAAGTGGCAAGATAAGCAAGCAGCCCCAGTCTCTGTGCCTCTATGCGAACAGTGCCATGGGCAGATGAGGCTGAGCAACACCTTTCCAGGCTAGCCCCTTCTGGCTGCCAGCTATCTGCAGACATTCGCAGTTTCGGAGCAGGGCTGCGAAAGGAGCCTGGCAGGGACACCATCTTTCCCAGGCTACGTTTAAAGTTTGAGGTGGCAAGATAAGCAAACAGCCCCATTCTCTGTGCCTCTATGCGAACAGTGCCATTGGCAGATGAGGCTGAGCAACAGCTTTCCAGGCTAGCCCCTTCTGTCTGCCAGCTATCTGCAGACATTCGCATTTCAAGAGCAGGGCTGCGAAAGGAGCCTAGCAGGTACACCAACTTTCCCAGGCTACGTTTGAAGTTTGAGGTGGCAAGACAAGCAAGCAGCCCCATTCTCTGTGCCTCTGTGTGAGCACTGCCATGGGCAGATGAGGCTGAGCAACAGCTTTCCAGGCTAGCCCCTTCTGGCTGCCAGCTATCTGCAGACGTTCGCACTTTCGGAGCAGGGCTGTAATAGGAGCCTGGCACGGACACCACCATTCCCAGCATGCGTTTGAAGTTTCAAGTGGCAAGATAAGCAAGCAGCCCCATTCTCTGTGCCTCTATGCGAACAGTGCCATGGGCAGATGAGGCTGAGCAACAGCTTTCCAGGCTAGCCCCTTCTGGCTGCAGGCTATTTGCAGACGTTCGCACTTTCGGAGCAGGGCTGCGAAAGGAGCCTGGCAGGGACAACACCATTCCCAGCATGCGTTTGAAGTTTCAAGTGGCAAGATAAGCAAGCAGCCCCATTCTCTGTGCCTCTATGCGAACAGTGCCATGGGCAGATGAGGCTGAGCAACAGCTTTCCAGGCTAGCCCCTTCTGGCTGCCAGCTATCTGCAGACATTCGCATTTTCAGAGCAGGGCTGCGAAAGGAGCCTGGCTGGTACACCATCTTTCCCAGGCTACGTTTGAAGTTTGAGGTGTCAAGACAAGCAAGCAGCACCATTCTCTGTGCCTCTGTGCGAACAGTGCCATGAGCATATGAGGCTGAGCAACAGCTTTCCAGGCTAGCCCCTTCTGGCTGCAGGCTATCTGCAGACGTTCGCACTTTCGGAGCAGGGCTGTGATAGGAGACTGGCAGGGACACCACCATTCCCAGCATGCGTTTCAAGTTTCAACTGGCAAGATAAGCAAGCAGCCCCATTCTCTGTGCCTCTATGCGAACAGTGCCATGGGCAGATGAGGCTGAGCAACAGCTTTCCAGGATACCCCCTTCTGGCTGCCAGCTATCTGCAGACGTTCGCACTTTCGGAGCAGGGCTGCGAAAGCAGCCTGGCTGGGACACCAACTTTCCCAGGCTACGTTTGAAGTTTGAGGTGTCAAGACAAGCAAGCAGCCCCATTCTCTGTGCCTCTGTGTGAGCACAGCCATGGGCAGATGAGGCTTAGCAACAACTTTCCAGGCTAGCCCCTTCTGGCTGCCAGCTATCTGCAGACGTTCGCACTTTCGGAGCAGGGCTGCGAAAGGAGCCTGGCTGGGACACCAACTTTCCCAGGCTACGTTTGAAGTTTGAGGTGGCAAGACAAGCAAGCAGCCCCATTCTCTGTGCCTCTGTGTGAGCACTGCCATGGGCAGATGAGGCTGAGCAACAGCTTTCCAGGCTAGCCCCTTCTGGCTGCCAGCTATCTGCAGACGTTCGCACTTTCGGAGCAGGGCTGTGATAGGAGCCTGGCAGGGACACCACCATTCCCAGGCTACGTTTGAAGTTTCAAGTGGCAAGATAAGCAAGCTGCCCCATTCTCTGTGCCTCTATGCGAACAGTGCCATGGGCAGATGAGGCTGAGCAACAGCTTTCCAGGCTAGCACCTTCTGGCTGCCAGCTATCTGCAGACGTTCGCACTTTCGGAGCAGGGCTGTGATAGGAGCCTGGCAGGGACAGCACCATTCTCAGCATGCGTTTCAAGTTTCAAGTGGCAACACAAGCAAGCAGCCCCATTCTCTGTGTCTCTATGCAAACAGTGCCATGGGCAGATGAGGCTGAGCAACAGCTTTCCAGGCTAGCACCTTCTGGCTGCCAGCTATCTGCAGACATTCGTATTTTCGGAGCAGGGCTGCGAAACGAGCGTGGCTGGTACACCATCTTTCCCAGGCTACGTTTGAAGTTTGAGGTGTCAAGACAAGCAAGCAGCCCCATTCTCTGTGCCTCTGTGCGAACAGTGCCATGGGCAGATGAGGCTGAGCAACAGCTTTCCAGGCTAGCCCCTTCTGTCTGCCAGCTATCTGCAGACGTTCGCTCTTCCGGAGCAGGGCTGCGAAAGGAGCCTGGCTGGGACACCAACTTTCCCAGGCTACGTTTGAAGTTTGAGGTGTCAAGACAAGCAAGCAGCCCCATTCTCTGTGCCTCTGTGTGAGCACTGCCATGGGCAGATGAGGCTGAGCAACAGCTTTCCAGGATACCCCCTTCTGGCTGCCAGCTATCTGCAGACGTTCGCACTTTCGGAGCAGGGCTGTGATAGGAGCCTGGCAGAGACACCACCATTCCCAGCATGCGTTTCAAGTTTCAACTGGCAAGATAAGCAAGCAGCCCCATTCTCTGTGCTCTATGCGAACAGTGCCATGGGCAGATGAGGCTGAGCAACAGCTTTCCAGGATACCCCCTTCTGGCTGCCAGCTATCTGCAGACGTTCGCACTTTCGGAGCAGGGCTGTGATAGGAGCCTGGCAGGGACACCACCATTCCCAGCATGCGTTTCAAGTTTCAAGTGGCAAGATAAGCAAGCAGCCCCATTCTCTGTGCCTCTATGCGAACAGTGCCATGGGCAGATAAGGCTAAGCAACAGCTTTCCAGGCTAGCCCCTTCTGGCTGCCAGTTATCTGCAGACATTCGCATTTTCGGAGCAGGGCTGCGAAAGGAGCCTGGCTGGTACACCATCTTTCCCAGGCTACGTTTGAAGTTTGAGGTGTCAAGACAAGCAAGCAGCCCCATTCTCTGTGCCTCTGTGTGAGCACTGCCATGGGCAGATGAGGCTGAGCAACAGCTTTCCAGGCTAGCCCCTTCTGGCTGCCAGCTATCTGCAGACGTTCGCACTTTCGGAGCAGGGCTGTGATAGGAGCCTGGCAGGGACACCACCATTCCCAGCATGCGTTTGAAGTTTCAAGTGGCAAGATAAGCAAGCAGCCCCATTCTCTATGCCTCTGTGCGAGCAGTGCCATGGGCAGATGAGGCTGAGCAACAGCTTTCCAGGCTAGCACCTTCTGGCTGCCAGCTATCTGCAGACATTCGCATTTTCGGAGCAGGGCTGCGAAAGGGGCCTGGCTGGTACACCATCTTTCCCAGGCTACGTTTGAAGTTTGAGGTGGCAAGACAAGCAAGCAGCCCCATTCTCTGTGCCTCTGTGTGAGCACTGCCATGGGCATATGAGACTGAGCAACAGCTTTCCATGCTAGCACCTTCTGTCTGCAGGCTATCTGCAGACGTTCGCACTTTCGGAGCAGGGCTGCGAAAGGAGCCTGGCTGGGACACCATATTTCCCAGGCTACGTTTGAAGTTTGAGGTGGCAAGACAAGCAAGCAGCCCCATTCTCTGTGCCTCTATGCGAACAGTGCCATGGGCAGATGAGGCTGAGCAACAGCTTTCCAGGCTAGCCCCTTCTGGCTGCCAGCTATCTGCAGACGTTCGCACTTTCGGAGCAGGGCTGCGAAAGGAGCCTGGCAGGGGCACCACCATTCCCAGCATGCGTTCAAGGTTTCAAGTGGCAAGATAAGCAAGCAGCCCCATTCTCTGTGCCTCTATGCGAACAGTGCCATGGGCAGATGAGGCTGAGCAACAGCTTTCCAGGCTAGCCCCTTCTGCCTGCCAGCTATCTGCAGACGTTCGCATTTCAAGAGGAGGGCTGCGAAAGGAGCCTAGCAGGTACAACATCTTTCCCAGGCTACGTTTGAAGTTTGAGGTGGCAAGACAAGCAAGCAGCCCCTAGTCTCTGGGCCTCTGTGCGAGCACTGCCATGGGCAGATGAGGCTGAGCAACAGCTTTCCAGGATACCCGCTTCTGGCTGCCAGCTATCTGCAGACGTTTGCACTTTCGGAGCAGGGCTGTGATAGGAGCCTGGCAGGGACACCACCATTCCCAGCATGCGTTTCAAGTTTCAACTGGCAAGATAAGCAAGCAGCCCCATTCTCTGTGCCTCTATGCGAACAGTGCCATGGGCAGATGAGGCTGAGCAACAGCTTTCCAGGATAGCCCCTTCTGGCTCGCAGCTATCTGCAGACGTTCGCACTTTCGGAGCAGGGCTGCGAAAGGAGCCTGGCTGGGACACCAACTTTCCCAGGCTACGTTTGAAGTTTGAGGTGGCAAGACAAGCAAGCAGCCCCTAGTCTCTGGGCCTCTGTGCGAGCACTGCCATGGGCAGATGAGGCTGAGCAACAGCTTTCCAGGATACCCCCTTCTGGCTGCCAGCTATCTGCAGACGTTTGCACTTTCGGAGCAGGGCTGTGATAGGAGCCTGGCAGGGACACCACCATTCCCAGCATGCGTTTCAAGTTTCAACTGGCAAGATAAGCAAGCAGCCCCATTCTCTGTGCCTCTATGCGAACAGTGCCATGGGCAGATGAGGCTGAGCAACAGCTTTCCAGGCTAGCCCCTTCTGGCTCGCAGCTATCTGCAGACGTTCGCACTTTCGGAGCAGGGCTGCGAAAGGAGCCTGGCTGGGACACCAACTTTCCCAGGCTACGTTTGAAGTTTGAGGTGGCAAGACAAGCAAGCAGCCCCTAGTCTCTGGGCCTCTGTGCGAGCACTGCCATGGGCAGATGAGGCTGAGCAACAGCTTTCCAGGATACCCCCTTCTGGCTGCCAGCTATCTGCAGACGTTTGCACTTTCGGAGCAGGGCTGTGATAGGAGCCTGGCAGGGACACCACCATTCCCAGCATGCGTTTCAGGTTTCAAGTGGCAAGATAAGCAAGCAGCCCCATTCTCTGTGCCTCTATGCGAACAGTGCCATGGGCAGATGAGGCTGAGCAACAGCTTTCCAGGCTAGCCCCTTCTGCCTGCCAGCTATCTGCAGACGTTCGCATTTCAAGAGCAGGGCTGCGAAAGGAGCCTAGCAGGTACACCATCTTTCCCAGGCTACGTTTGAAGTTTGAGGTGGCAAGACAAGCAAGGAGCCCCATTCTCTGTGTCTCTGTGCGAGCACTGCCATGGGCAGATGAGGCTGAGCAACAGCTTTCCAGGATAGCCCCTTCTGGCTGCCAGCTATCTGCAGACGTTCGCACTTTCGGAGCAGGGCTGTGATAGGAGCCTGGCAGGGACACCACCATTCCCAGCATGCGTTTCAAGTTTCAACTGGCAAGATAAGCAAGCAGCCCCATTCTCTGTGCCTCTATGCGAACAGTGCCATGGGCAGATGAGGCTGAGCAACAGCTTTCCAGGCTAGCACCTTCTGGCTGCCAGCTATCTGCAGACGTTCGCACTTTCGGAGCAGGGCTGTGATAGGAGCCTGGCAGGGACACCACCATTCCCAGCATGCGTTTGAAGTTTCAAGTGGCAAGACAAGCAAGCAGCCCCATTCTCTGTGCCTCTATGCGAACAGTGCCATGGGCAGATGAGGCTGAGCAACAGCTTTCCAGGCTAGCCCCTTCTGGCTGCCAGCTATCTGCAGACGTTCGCACTTTCGGAGCAGGGCTGCGAAAGGAGCCTGGCTGGTACACCATCTTTCCCAGCCTACGTTTGAAGTTTGAGGTGGCAAGACAAGCAAGCAGCCCCATTCTCTGTGCCTCTGTGCGAGCACTGCCATGGGCAGATGAGGCTGAGCAACAGCTTTCCAGGCTAGCCCCTTCTGGCTGCCAGCTATCTGCAGACGTTCGCACTTTCGGAGCAGGGCTGCGAAAGGAGCCTGGCTGGTACACCATCTTTCCCAGGCTACGTTTGAAGTTTGAGGTGTCAAGACAAGCAAGCAGCCCCATTCTCTGTGCCTCTGTGCGAGCACTGCCATGGGCATATGAGACTGAGCAACAGCTTTCCAGGCTAGCCCCTTCTGGCTGCAGGCTATCTGCAGACGTTCGCACTTTCGGAGCAGGGCTGCGAAAGGAGCCTGGCAGGGACACCATCATTCCCAGCATGCGTTTGAAGTTTCAAGTGGCAAGATAAGCAAGCAGCCCCATTCTCTGTGCCTCTGTGCGAGCAGTGCCATGGGCAGATGAGGCTGAGCAACAGCTTTCCAGGCTAGCCCCTTCTGGCTGCAGGCTATCTGCAGACGTTCGCACTTTCGGAGCAGGGCTGCGAAAGGAGCCTGGCTGGGACACCATCTTTCCCAGGCTACGTTTGAAGTTTGAGGTGGCAAGACAAGCAAGCAGCCCCATTCTCTGTGCCTCTGTGCGAGCACTGCCATGGGCAGATGAGGCTGAGCAACAGCTTTCCAGGCTAGCCCCTTCTGGCTGCCAGCTATCTGCAGACGTTCGCACTTTCGGAGCAGGGCTGCGAAAGGAGCCTGGCTGGGACACCATATTTCCCAGGCTACGTTTGAAGTTTGAGGTGGCAAGACAAGCAAGCAGCCCCATTCTCTGTGCCTCTATGCGAACAGTGCCATGGGCAGATGAGGCTGAGCAACAGCTTTCCAGGCTAGCCCCTTCTGGCTGCCAGCTATCTGCAGACGTTCGCACTTTCGGAGCAGGGCTGCGAAAGGAGCCTGGCAGGGGCACCACCATTCCCAGCATGCGTTCAAGGTTTCAAGTGGCAAGATAAGCAAGCAGCCCCATTCTCTGTGCCTCTATGCGAACAGTGCCATGGGCAGATGAGGCTGAGCAACAGCTTTCCAGGCTAGCCCCTTCTGCCTGCCAGCTATCTGCAGACGTTCGCATTTCAAGAGGAGGGCTGCGAAAGGAGCCTAGCAGGTACAACATCTTTCCCAGGCTACGTTTGAAGTTTGAGGTGGCAAGACAAGCAAGCAGCCCCTAGTCTCTGGGCCTCTGTGCGAGCACTGCCATGGGCAGATGAGGCTGAGCAACAGCTTTCCAGGATACCCGCTTCTGGCTGCCAGCTATCTGCAGACGTTTGCACTTTCGGAGCAGGGCTGTGATAGGAGCCTGGCAGGGACACCACCATTCCCAGCATGCGTTTCAAGTTTCAACTGGCAAGATAAGCAAGCAGCCCCATTCTCTGTGCCTCTATGCGAACAGTGCCATGGGCAGATGAGGCTGAGCAACAGCTTTCCAGGATAGCCCCTTCTGGCTCGCAGCTATCTGCAGACGTTCGCACTTTCGGAGCAGGGCTGCGAAAGGAGCCTGGCTGGGACACCAACTTTCCCAGGCTACGTTTGAAGTTTGAGGTGGCAAGACAAGCAAGCAGCCCCTAGTCTCTGGGCCTCTGTGCGAGCACTGCCATGGGCAGATGAGGCTGAGCAACAGCTTTCCAGGATAGCCCCTTCTGGCTGCCAGCTATCTGCAGACGTTTGCACTTTCGGAGCAGGGCTGTGATAGGAGCCTGGCAGGGACACCACCATTCCCAGCATGCGTTTCAAGTTTCAACTGGCAAGATAAGCAAGCAGCCCCATTCTCTGTGCCTCTATGCGAACAGTGCCATGGGCAGATGAGGCTGAGCAACAGCTTTCCAGGCTAGCCCCTTCTGGCTCGCAGCTATCTGCAGACGTTCGCACTTTCGGAGCAGGGCTGCGAAAGGAGCCTGGCTGGGACACCAACTTTCCCAGGCTACGTTTGAAGTTTGAGGTGGCAAGACAAGCAAGCAGCCCCTAGTCTCTGGGCCTCTGTGCGAGCACTGCCATGGGCAGATGAGGCTGAGCAACAGCTTTCCAGGATACCCCCTTCTGGCTGCCAGCTATCTGCAGACGTTTGCACTTTCGGAGCAGGGCTGTGATAGGAGCCTGGCAGGGACACCACCATTCCCAGCATGCGTTTCAGGTTTCAAGTGGCAAGATAAGCAAGCAGCCCCATTCTCTGTGCCTCTATGCGAACAGTGCCATGGGCAGATGAGGCTGAGCAACAGCTTTCCAGGCTAGCCCCTTCTGCCTGCCAGCTATCTGCAGACGTTCGCATTTCAAGAGCAGGGCTGCGAAAGGAGCCTAGCAGGTACACCATCTTTCCCAGGCTACGTTTGAAGTTTGAGGTGGCAAGACAAGCAAGGAGCCCCATTCTCTGTGTCTCTGTGCGAGCACTGCCATGGGCAGATGAGGCTGAGCAACAGCTTTCCAGGATAGCCCCTTCTGGCTGCCAGCTATCTGCAGACGTTCGCACTTTCGGAGCAGGGCTGTGATAGGAGCCTGGCAGGGACACCACCATTCCCAGCATGCGTTTCAAGTTTCAACTGGCAAGATAAGCAAGCAGCCCCATTCTCTGTGCCTCTATGCGAACAGTGCCATGGGCAGATGAGGCTGAGCAACAGCTTTCCAGGCTAGCACCTTCTGGCTGCCAGCTATCTGCAGACGTTCGCACTTTCGGAGCAGGGCTGTGATAGGAGCCTGGCAGGGACACCACCATTCCCAGCATGCGTTTGAAGTTTCAAGTGGCAAGACAAGCAAGCAGCCCCATTCTCTGTGCCTCTATGCGAACAGTGCCATGGGCAGATGAGGCTGAGCAACAGCTTTCCAGGCTAGCCCCTTCTGGCTGCCAGCTATCTGCAGACGTTCGCACTTTCGGAGCAGGGCTGCGAAAGGAGCCTGGCTGGTACACCATCTTTCCCAGCCTACGTTTGAAGTTTGAGGTGGCAAGACAAGCAAGCAGCCCCATTCTCTGTGCCTCTGTGCGAGCACTGCCATGGGCAGATGAGGCTGAGCAACAGCTTTCCAGGCTAGCCCCTTCTGGCTGCCAGCTATCTGCAGACGTTCGCACTTTCGGAGCAGGGCTGCGAAAGGAGCCTGGCTGGTACACCATCTTTCCCAGGCTACGTTTGAAGTTTGAGGTGTCAAGACAAGCAAGCAGCCCCATTCTCTGTGCCTCTGTGCGAGCACTGCCATGGGCATATGAGACTGAGCAACAGCTTTCCAGGCTAGCCCCTTCTGGCTGCAGGCTATCTGCAGACGTTCGCACTTTCGGAGCAGGGCTGCGAAAGGAGCCTGGCAGGGACACCACCATTCCCAGCATGCGTTTGAAGTTTCAAGTGGCAAGATAAGCAAGCAGCCCCATTCTCTGTGCCTCTGTGCGAGCAGTGCCATGGGCAGATGAGGCTGAGCAACAGCTTTCCGGGCTAGCCCCTTCTGGCTGCAGGCTATCTGCAGACGTTCGCACTTTCGGAGCAGGGCTGCGAAAGGAGCCTGGCTGGGACACCATCTTTCCCAGGCTACGTTTGAAGTTTGAGGTGGCAAGACAAGCAAGCAGCCCCATTCTCTGTGCCTCTGTGCGAGCACTGCCATGGGCAGATGAGGCTGAGCAACAGCTTTCCAGGCTAGCCCCTTCTGGCTGCCAGCTATCTGCAGACGTTCGCACTTTCGGAGCAGGGCTGTGAAAGGAGCCTGGCTGGGACAAAATTTTCCCAGGCTACGTTTGAAGTTTGAGGTGGCAAGACAAGCAAGCAGCCCCTAGTGTCTGGGCCTCTGTGCGAGCACTGCCATGGGCAGATGAGGCTGAGCAACAGCTTTCCAGGATACCCCCTTCTGGCTGCCAGCTATCTGCAGACGTTCGCACTTTCGGAGCAGGGCTGTGATAGGAGCCTGGCAGGGACACCACCATTCCCAGCATGCGTTTCAAGTTTCAAGTGGCAAGATAAGCAAGCAGCCCCATTCTCTGTGCCTCTATGCGAACAGTGCCATGGGCAGATGAGGCTGAGCAACAGCTTTCCAGGCTAGCCCCTTCTGCCTGCCAGCTATCTGCAGACGTTCGCATTTCAAGAGCAGGGCTGCGAAAGGAGCCTAGCAGGTACACCATCTTTCCCAGGCTACGTTTGAAGTTTGAGGTGGCAAGACAAGCAAGCAGCCCCATTCTCTGTGCCTCTGTGCGAACAGTGCCATGGGCAGATGAGGCTGAGCAACAGCTTTCCAGGCTAGCCCCTTCTGGCTGCCAGCTATCTGCAGACGTTTGCACTTTCGGAGCAGGGCTGCGAAAGGAGCCTGGCTGGGACACCAACTTTCCCAGGCTACGTTTGAAGTTTGAGGTGGCAAGACAAGCAAGCAGCCCCATTCTCTGTGTCTCTGTGCGAGCACTGCCATGGGCAGATGAGGCTGAGCAACAGCTTTCCAGGCTAGCCCCTTCTGGCTGCCAGCTATCTGGAGACGTTCGCACTTTCGGAGCAGGGCTGCGAAAGGAGCCTGGCTGGGACACCAACTTTCCCAGGCTACGTTTGAAGTTTGAGGTGGCAAGACAAGCAAGCAGCCCCATTCTCTGTGCCTCTGTGCGAGCAGTGCCATGGGCAGATGAGGCTGAGCAACAGCTTTCCAGGCTAGCCCCTTCTGGCTGCCAGCTATCTGCAGACGTTCGCACTTTCGGAGCAGGGCTGCGAAAGGAGCCTGGCTGGGACACCAACTTTCCCAGGCTACGTTTGAAGTTTGAGGTGGCAAGACAAGCAAGCAGCCCCTAGTCTCTGGGCCTCTGTGCGAGCACTGCCATGGGCAGATGAGGCTGAGCAACAGCTTTCCAGGCTAGCCCCTTCTGGCTGCCAGCTATCTGCAGACGTTCGCACTTTCAGAGCAGGGCTGTGATAGGAGCCTGGCAGGGACACCACCATTCCCAGCATGCGTTTCAAGTTTCAAGTGGCAAGATAAGCAAGCAGCCCTATTCTCTGTGCCTCTATGCGAACAGTGCCATGGGCAGATGAGGCTGAGCAACAGCTTTCCAGGCTAGCCCCTTCTGGCTGCAGGCTATCTGCAGACGTTCGCATTTCAAGAGCAGGGCTGCGAAAGGAGCCTGGCTGGGACACCAACTTTCCCAGGCTACGTTTGAAGTTTGAGGTGGCAAGACAAGCAAGCAGCCCCATTCTCTGTGTCTCTGTGCGAGCACTGCCATGGGCAGATGAGGCTGAGCAACAGCCTTCCAGGCTAGCCCCTTCTGGCTGCCAGCTATCTGCAGACGTTCGCACTTTCGGAGCAGGGCTGCGAAAGCAGCCTGGCTGGGACACCATCTTTCCCAGGCTACGTTTGAAGTTTGAGGTGGCAAGACAAGCAAGCAGCCCCTAGTCTCTGCGCCTCTGTGCGAGCACTGCCATGGGCAGATGAGGCTGAGCAACAGCTTTCCAGGCTAGCCCCTTCTGGCTGCCAGCTATCTGCAGACGTTCGCACTTTCGGAGCAGGGCTGTGATAGGAGCCTGGCAGGGACATCACCATTCCCAGCATGCGTTTGAAGTTTCAAGTGGCAAGATAAGCAAGCAGCCCCATTCTCTGTGCCTCTATGCCAACAGTGCCATGGGCAGATGAGGCTGAGCAACAGCTTTCCAGGCTAGCCCCTTCTGCCTGCCAGCTATCTGCAGACATTCGCATTTTCGGAGCAGTGCTGCGAAAGGGGCCTGGCTGGTACACCATCTTTCCCAGGCTACGTTTGAAGTTTGAGGTGTCAAGACAAGCAAGCAGCCCCATTCTCTGTGCCTCTGTGTGAGCACTGCCATGGGCATATGAGGCTGAGCAACAGCTTTCCAGGCTAGCCCCTTCTGGCTGCCAGCTATCTGCAGACGTTCGCACTTTCGGAGCAGGGCTGCGAAAGGAGCCTGGCAGGGACACCACCATTCCCAGCATGCGTTTCAAGTTTCAACTGGCAAGATAAGCAAGCAGCCCCATTCTCTGTGCCTCTATGCGAACAGTGCCATGGGCAGATGAGGCTGAGCAACAGCTTTCCAGGCTAGCACCTTCTGGCTGCCAGCTATCTGCAGACATTCGCACTTTCGGAGCAGGGCTGTGATAGGAGCCTGGCAGGGACACCACCATTCCCAGCATGCGTTTGAAGTTTCAAGTGGCAAGATAAGCAAGCAGCCCCATTCTCTGTGCCTCTATGCGAACAGTGCCATGGGCAGATGAGGCTGAGCAACAGCTTTCCAGGATACACCCTTCTGGCTGCCAGCTATCTGCAGACGTTCGCACTTTCGGAGCAGGGCTGTGATAGGAGCCTGGCAGGGACACCACCATTCCCAGCATGCGTTTCAAGTTTCAAGTGGCAAGATAAGCAAGCAGCCCCATTCTCTGTGCCTCTATGCGAACAGTGCCATGGGCAGATGAGGCTGAGCAACAGCTTTCCAGGCTAGCCCCTTCTGGCTGCCAGCTATCTGCAGACATTCGCATTTTCGGAGCAGTGCTGCGAAAGGGGCCTGGCTGTTACACCATCTTTCCCAGGCTACGTTTGAAGTTTGAGGTGTCAAGACAAGCAAGCAGCCCCATTCTCTGTGCCTCTGTGTGAGCACTGCCATGGGCATATGAGACTGAGCAACAGCTTTCCAGGCTAGCCCCTTCTGGCTGCAGGCTATCTGCAGACGTTCGCACTTTCGGAGCAGGGCTGTGATAGGAGCCTGGCAGGGACACCACCATTCCCAGCATGCGTTTGAAGTTTGAGGTGGCAAGACAAGCAAGCAGCCCCATTCTCTTTGCCTCTGTGCGAGCAGTGGCATGGGCAGATGAGGCTGAGCAACAGTTTTCCAGGCTAGCACCTTCTGGCTGCCAGCTATCTGCAGACGTTCGCACTTTCGGAGCAGGGCTGCGAAAGGAGCCTGGCTGGGACACCAACTTTCCCAGGCTACGTTTGAAGTTTGAGGTGGCAAGACAAGCAAGCAGCCCCATTCTCTTTGCCTCTGTGCGAGCAGTGCCATGGGCAGATGAGGCTGAGCAACAGCTTTCCAGGCTAGCACCTTCTGGCTGCCAGCTATCTGCAGACGTTCGCACTTTCGGAGCAGGGCTGCGAAAGGAGCCTGGCTGGGACACCAACTTTCCCAGACTACGTTTGAAGTTTGAGGTGGCAAGACAAGCAAGCAGCCCCTAGTCTCTGGGCCTCTGTGCGAGCACTGCCATGGGCAGATGAGGCTGAGCAACAGCTTTCCAGGATACCCCCTTCTGGCTGCCAGCTATCTGCAGACGTTCGCACTTTCGGAGCAGGGCTGTGATAGGAGCCTGGCAGGGACACCACCATTCCCAGCATGCGTTTCAAGTTTCAACTGGCAAGATAAGCAAGCAGCCCCATTCTCTGTGCCTCTATGCGAACAGTGCCATGGGCAGATGAGGCTGAGCAACAGCTTTCCAGGCTAGCCCCTTCTGGCTGCCAGCTATCTGCAGACGTTCGCACTTTCGGAGCAGGGCTGCGAAAGGAGCCTGGCTGGTACACCATCTTTCCCAGGCTACGTTTGAAGTTTGAGGTGTCAAGACAAGCAAGCAGCCCCATTCTCTGTGCCTCTGTGCGAGCACTGCCATGGGCATATGAGACTGAGCAACAGCTTTCCAGGCTAGCCCCTTCTGGCTGCAGGCTATCTGCAGACGTTCGCACTTTCGGAGCAGGGCTGCGAAAGGAGCCTGGCAGGGACACCACCATTCCCAGCATGCGTTTGAAGTTTCAAGTGGCAAGATAAGCAAGCAGCCCCATTCTCTGTGCCTCTGTGCGAGCAGTGCCATGGGCAGATGAGGCTGAGCAACAGCTTTCCAGGCTAGCACCTTCTGGCTGCCAGCTATCTGCAGACGTTCGCACTTTCGGAGCAGGGCTGCGAAAGGAGCCTGGCTGGGACAAAATTTTCCCAGGCTACGTTTGAAGTTTGAGGTGGCAAGACAAGCAAGCAGCCCCTAGTGTCTGGGCCTCTGTGCGAGCACTGCCATGGGCAGATGAGGCTGAGCAACAGCTTTCCAGGATACCCCCTTCTGGCTGCCAGCTATCTGCAGACGTTTGCTCTTTCGGAGCAGGGCTGTGATAGGAGACTGGCAGGGACACCACCATTCCCAGCATGCGTTTCAAGTTTCAAGTGGCAAGATAAGCAAGCAGCCCCATTCTCTGTGCCTCTATGCGAACAGTGCCATGGGCAGATGAGGCTGAGCAACAGCTTTCCAGGATACCCCCTTCTGGCTGCCAGCTATCTGCAGACGTTCGCACTTTCGGAGCAGGGCTGTGATAGGAGCCTGGCAGGGACACCACCATTCCCAGCATGCGTTTCAAGTTTCAAGTGGCAAGATAAGCAAGCAGCCCCATTCTCTGTGCCTCTATGCGAACAGTGCCATGGGCAGATGAGGCTGAGCAACAGCTTTCCAGGCTAGCCCCTTCTGCCTGCCAGCTATCTGCAGACGTTCGCATTTCAAGAGCAGGGCTGCGAAAGGAGCCTAGCAGGTACACCATCTTTCCCAGGCTACGTTTGAAGTTTGAGGTGGCAAGACAAGCAAGCAGCCCCATTCTCTGTGCCTCTGTGCGAGCAGTGCCATGGGCAGATGAGGCTGAGCAACAGCTTTCCAGGCTAGCCCCTTCTGGCTGCCAGCTATCTGCAGACGTTTGCACTTTCGGAGCAGGGCTGGGAAAGGAGCCTGGCTGGGACACCAACTTTCCCAGGCTACGTTTGAAGTTTGAGGTGGCAAGACAAGCAAGCAGCCCCATTCTCTGTGCCTCTGTGCGAGCAGTGCCATGGGCAGATGAGGCTGAGCAACAGCTTTCCAGGCTAGCACCTTCTGGCTGCCAGCTATCTGCAGACGTTCGCACTTTCGGAGCAGGGCTGCGAAAGGAGCCTGGCTGGGACACCAACTTTCCCAGGCTACGTTTGAAGTTTGAGGTGGCAAGACAAGCAAGCAGCCCCTAGTCTCTGGGCCTCTGTGCGAGCACTGCCATGGGCAGATGAGGCTGAGCAACAGCTTTCCAGGATACCCCCTTCTGGCTGCCAGCTATCTGCAGACGTTCGCACTTTCGGAGCAGGGCTGTGATAGGAGCCTGGCAGGGACACCACCATTCCCAGCATGCGTTTCAAGTTTCAACTGGCAAGATAAGCAAGCAGCCCCATTCTCTGTGCCTCTATGCGAACAGTGCCATGGGCAGATGAGGCTGAGCAACAGCTTTCCAGGCTAGCCCCTCCTGGCTGCCAGCTATCTGCAGACATTCGCATTTTCGGAGCAGGGCTGTGAAAGGAGCCTGGCTGGTACACCATCTTTCCCAGCAGGCGTTTGAAGTTTGAGGTGTCAAGACAAGCAAGCAGCCCCATTCTCTGTGCCTCTGTGCGAACAGTGCCATGGGCAGATGAGGCTGAGCAACAGCTTTCCAGGCTAGCCCCTTCTGACTGCCAGCTATCTGCAGACGTTCGCACTTTCGGAGCAGGGCTGCGAAAGGAGCCTGGCTGGTACACCATCTTTCCCAGGCTACGTTTGAAGTTTGAGGTGTCAAGACAAGCAAGCAGCCCCATTCTCTGTGCCTCTGTGCGAGCACTGCCATGGGCATATGAGACTGAGCAACAGCTTTCCAGGCTAGCCCCTTCTGGCTGCAGGCTATCTGCAGACGTTCGCACTTTCGGAGCAGGGCTGCGAAAGGAGCCTGGCAGGGACACCACCATTCCCAGCATGCGTTTGAAGTTTCAAGTGGCAAGATAAGCAAGCAGCCCCATTCTCTGTGCCTCTGTGCGAGCAGTGCCATGGGCAGATGAGGCTGAGCAACAGCTTTCCAGTCTAGCCCCTTCTGGCTGCCAGCTATCTGCAGACGTTCGCACTTTCGGAGCAGGGCTGCGAAAGGAGCCTGGCTGGGACACCAACTTTCCCAGGCTACATTTGAAGTTTGAGGTGGCAAGACAAGCAAGCAGCCCCTAGTCTCTGCGCCTCTGTGCGAGCACTGCCATGGGCAGATGAGGCTGAGCAACAGCTTTCCAGGCTAGCCCCTTCTGGCTGCCAGCTATCTGCAGACGTTCGCACTTTCGGAGCAGGGCTGTGATAGGAGCCTGGCAGGGACACAACCATTCCCAGCATGCGTTTGAAGTTTCAAGTGGCAAGATAAGCAAGCAGCCCCATTCTCTGTGCCTCTATGCCAACAGTGCCATGGGCAGATGAGGCTGAGCAACAGCTTTCCAGGCTAGCCCCTTCTGGCTGCCAGCTATCTGCAGACATTCGCATTTTCGGAGCAGTGCTGCGAAAGGGGCCTGGCTGGTACACCATCTTTCCCAGGCTACGTTTGAAGTTTGAGGTGTCAAGACAAGCAAGCAGCCCCATTCTCTGTGCCTCTGTGTGAGCACTGCCATGGGCATATGAGACTGAGCAACAGCTTTCCAGGCTAGCCCCTTCTGGCTGCAGGCTATCTGCAGACGTTCGCACTTTCGGAGCAGGGCTGTGATAGGAGCCTGGCAGGGACACCACCATTCCCAGCATGCGTTTGAAGTTTTAGGTGGCAAGACAAGCAAGCAGCCCCATTCTCTTTGCCTCTGTGCGAGCAGTGGCATGGGCAGATGAGGCTGAGCAACAGTTTTCCAGGCTAGCACCTTCTGGCTGCCAGCTATCTGCAGACGTTCGCACTTTCGGAGCAGGGCTGCGAAAGGAGCCTGGCTGGGACACCAACTTTCCCAGGCTACGTTTGAAGTTTGAGGTGGCAAGACAAGCAGGCAGCCCCTAGTCTCTGGGCCTCTGTGCGAGCACTGCCATGGGCAGATGAGGCTGAGCAACAGCTTTCCAGGATACCCCCTTCTGGCTGCCAGCTATCTGCAGACGTTCGCACTTTCGGAGCAGGGCTGTGATAGGAGCCTGGCAGGGACACCACCATTCCCAGCATGCGTTTCAAGTTTCAACTGGCAAGATAAGCAAGCAGCCCCATTCTCTGTGCCTCTATGCGAACAGTGCCATGGGCAGATGAGGCTGAGCAACAGCTTTCCAGGCTAGCCCCTCCTGGCTGCCAGCTATCTGCAGACATTCGCATTTTCGGAGCAGGGCTGCGAAAGGAGCCTGGCTGGTACACCATCTTTCCCAGCAGGCGTTTGAAGTTTGAGGTGTCAAGACAAGCAAGCAGCCCCATTCTCTGTGCCTCAGTGTGAGCACTGCCATGGGCATATGAGACTGAGCAACAGCTTTCCAGGCTAGCCCCTTCTGGCTGCAGGCTATCTGCAGATGTTCGCTCTTTCGGAGCAGGGCTGTGATAGGAGCGTGGCAGGGACACCACCATTCCCAGCATGCGTTTGAAGTTTGAGGTGGCAAGACAAGCAAGCAGCCCCATTCTCTGTGCCTCTATGCGAACAGTGCCATGGGCAGATGAGGCTGAGCAACAGCTTTCCAGGCTAGCCCCTTCTGGCTGCCAGCTATCTGCAGACGTTCGCACTTTCGGAGCAGGACTGCGAAAGGAGCCTGGCTGGGACACCAACATTTCCAGCATGCGTTTGAAGTTTGACGTGGCAAGACAAGCAAGCAGCCCCATTCTCTGTGCCTCTATGCGAACAGTGCCATGGGCAGATGAGGCTGAGCAACAGCTTTCCAGGCTAGCCCCTTCTGGCTGCCAGCTATCTGCAGACGTTCGCATTTCAGCAGCAGGGCTGCGAAAGGAGCCTAGCAGGTACACCATCTTTCCCAGGCTACGTTTGAAGTTTGAGGTGGCAAGACAAGCAAGCAGCCCCATTCTCTGTGCCTCTATGCGAACAGTGCCATGGGCAGATGAGGCTGAGCAACAGCTTTCCAGGCTAGCCCCTTCTGGCTGCCAGCTATCTGCAGACATTCGCATTTTCGGAGCACGACTGTGAAAGGAGCCTGGCTGGTACACCATCTTTCCCAGGCTACGTTTGAAGTTTGAGGTGTCAAGACAAGCAAGCAGCCCCATTCTCTGTGCCTCTATGCGAACAGTGCAATGGGCAGATGAGGCTGAGCAACAGCTTTCCAGGCTAGCACCTCCTGGCTGCCAGCTATCTGCAGACGTTCGCACTTTCGGAGCAGGGCTGTGATAGGAGCCTAGCAGGGACACCACCATTCCCAGCATGCGTTTCAAGTTTCAAGTGGCAAGATAAGCAAGCAACCCCATTCTCTGTGCCTCTATGCGAACAGTGCCATGGGCAGATGAGGCTGAGCAACAGCTTTCCAGGCTAGCCCCTTCTGGCTGCCAGCTATCTGCAGACGTTCGCACTTTCGGAGCAGGGCTGTGATAGGAGCCTGGCAGGGACACCACCATTCCCAGCATGCGTTTGAAGTTTCAAGTGGCAAGATAAGCAAGCAGCCCCATTCTCTGTGCCTCTATGCGAACAGTGCCATGGGCAGATGAGGCTGAGCAACAGCTTTCCAGGCTAGCCCCTTCTGCCTGCCAGCTATCTGCAGACATTCGCATTTTCGGAGCAGTGCTGCGAAAGGGGCCTGGCTGGTACACCATCTTTCCCAGGCTACGTTTGAAGTTTGAGGTGTCAAGACAATCAAGCAGCCCCATTCTCTGTGCCTCTGTGCGAGCAGTGGCATGGGCAGATGAGGCTGAGCAACAGCTTTCCAGGCTAGCCCCTTCTGGCTGCCAGCTATCTGCAGACGTTCGCACTTTCGGAGCAGGGCTGCGAAAGGAGCCTGCCTGGGACACCATCTTTCCCAGGCTACGTTTGAAGTTTGAGGTGGCAAGACAAGCAAGCAGCCCCATTCTCTGTGCCTCTGTGCGAGCAGTGCCATGGGCAGATGAGGCTGAGCAACAGCTTTCCAGGCTAGCACCTTCTGGCTGCCAGCTATCTGCAGACGTTCGCACTTTCGGAGCAGGGCTGCGAAAGGAGCCTGGCTGGGACACCAACTTTCCCAGGCTACGTTTGAAGTTTGAGGTGGCAAGACAAGCAAGCAGCCCCTAGTCTCTGGGCCTCTGTGCGAGCACTGCCATGGGCAGATGAGGATGAGCAACAGCATTCCAGGATACCCCCTTCTGGCTTCCAGCTATCTGCAGACGTTCGCACTTTCGGAGCAGGGCTGTGATAGGAGCCTGGCAGGGACACCACCATTCCCAGCATGCGTTTCAAGTTTCAACTGGCAAGATAAGCAAGCAGCCCCATTCTCTGTGCCTCTATGCGAACAGTGCCATGGGCAGATGAGGCTGAGCAACAGCTTTCCAGGCTAGCCCCTTCTGGCTGCCAGCTATCTGCAGACGTTCGCACTTTCGGAGCAGGGCTGCGAAAGGAGCCTGGCTGGGACACCAACTTTCCCAGGCTACGTTTGAAGTTTGAGGTGGCAAGACAAGCAAGGAGCCCCATTCTCTGTGCCTCTGTGCGAGCACTGCCATGGGCAGATGAGGCTGAGCAACAGCTTTCCAGGCTAGCCCCTTCTGGCTGCCAGCTATCTGCAGACGTTCGCACTTTCGGAGCAGGGCTGTGATAGGAGCCTGGCAGGGACACCACCATTCCCAGCATGCGTTTGAAGTTTCAAGTGGCAAGATAAGCAAGCAGCCCCAGTCTCTGTGCCTCTGTGCGAGCACTGCCATGGGCAGATGAGGCTGAGCAACAGCTTTCGAGGCTAGCCCCTTCTGGCTGCCAGCTATCTGCAGACGTTCGCACTTTCGGAGCAGGGCTGCGAAAGGAGCCTGGCTGGGACACCAACTTTCCCAGGCTACGTTTGAAGTTTGAGGTGGCAAGACAAGCAAGCAGCCCCATTCTCTGTGCCTCTGTGTGAGCACTGCCATGGGCATATGAGACTGAGCAACAGCTTTCCAGGCTAGCCCCTTCTGGCTGCAGGCTATCTGCAGACGTTCGCACTTTCGGAGCAGGGCTGTGATAGGAGCCTGGCAGGGACACCACCATTCCCAGCATGCGTTTGAAGTTTGAGGTGGCAAGACAAGCAAGCAGCCCCATTCTCTTTGCCTCTTTGCGAGCAGTGGCATGGGCAGATGAGGCTGAGCAACAGTTTTCCAGGCTAGCACCTTCTGGCTGCCAGCTATCTGCAGACGTTCGCACTTTCGGAGCAGGGCTGCGAAAGGAGCCTGGCTGGGACACCAACTTTCCCAGGCTACGTTTGAAGTTTGAGGTGGCAAGACAAGCAAGCAGCCCCATTCTCTGTGCCTCTGTGCGAGCAGTGCCATGGGCAGATGAGGCTGAGCAACAGCTTTCCAGGCTAGCACCTTCTGGCTGCCAGCTATCTGCAGACGTTCGCACTTTCGGAGCAGGGCTGCGAAAGGAGCCTGGCTGGGACACCAACTTTCCCAGGCTACGTTTGAAGTTTGAGGTGGCAAGACAAGCAAGCAGCCCCTAGTCTCTGGGCCTCTGTGCGAGCACTGCCATGGGCAGATGAGGCTGAGCAACAGCTTTCCAGGATACCCCCTTCTGGCTGCCAGCTATCTGCAGACGTTCGCACTTTCGGAGCAGGGCTGTGATAGGAGCCTGGCAGGGACACCACCATTCCCAGCATGCGTTTGAAGTTTCAACTGGCAAGATAAGCAAGCAGCCCCATTCTCTGTGCCTCTATGCGAACAGTGCCATGGGCAGATGAGGCTGAGCAACAGCTTTCCAGGCTAGCCCCTCCTGGCTGCCAGCTATCTGCAGACATTCGCATTTTCGGAGCAGGGCTGCGAAAGGAGCCTGGCTGGTACACCATCTTTCCCAGCAGGCGTTTGAAGTTTGAGGTGTCAAGACAAGCAAGCAGCCCCATTCTCTGTGCCTCTGTGTGAGCACTGCCATGGGCATATGAGACTGACCAACAGCTTTCCAGGCTAGCCCCTTCTGGCTGCAGGCTATCTGCAGATGTTCGCTCTTTCGGAGCAGGGCTGTGATAGGAGCCTGGCAGGGACACCACCATTCCCAGCATGCGTTTGAAGTTTGAGGTGGCAAGACAAGCAAGCAGCCCCATTCTCTGTGCCTCTATGCGAACAGTGCCATGGGCAGATGAGGCTGAGCAACAGCTTTCCAGGCTAGCACCTTCTGCCTGCCAGCTATCTGCAGACGTTCGCACTTTCGGAGCAGGGCTGCGAAAGGAGCCTGGCTGGGACACCAACATTCCCAGCATGCGTTTGAAGTTTGACGTGGCAAGATAAGCAAGCAGCCCCATTCTCTGTGCCTCTATGCGAACAGTGCCATGGGCAGATGAGGCTGAGCAACAGCTTTCCAGGCTAGCCCCTTCTGGCTGCCAGCTATCTGCAGACGTTCGCTTTTCAGCAGCAGGGCTGCGAAAGGAGCCTAGCAGGTACACCATCTTTCCCAGGCTACGTTTGAAGTTTGAGGTGGCAAGACAAGCAAGCAGCCCCATTCTCTGTGCCTCTATGCGAACAGTGCCATGGGCAGATGAGGCTGAGCAACAGCTTTCCAGGCTAGCCCCTTCTGGCTGCCAGCTATCTGCAGACATTCGCATTTTCGGAGCACGGCTGTGAAAGGAGCCTGGCTGGTACACCATCTTTCCCAGGCTACGTTTGAAGTTTGAGGTGTCAAGACAAGCAAGCAGCCCCATTCTCTGTGCCTCTGTGCGAACAGTGCCATGGGCAGATGAGGCTGAGCAACAGCTTTCCAGGCTAGCCCCTTCTGGCTGCCAGCTATCTGCAGACGTTCGCACTTTCGGAGCAGGGCTGTGATAGGAGCCTGGCAGGGACACCACCATTCCCAGCATGCGTTTCAAGTTTCAACTGGCAAGATAAGCAAGCAGCCCCATTCTCTGTGCCTCTATGCGAACAGTGCAATGGGCAGATGAGGCTGAGCAACAGCTTTCCAGTCTAGCACCTCCTGGCTGCCAGCTATCTGCAGACGTTCGCACTTTCGGAGCAGGGCTGTGATAGGAGCCTAGCAGGGACACCACCATTCCCAGCATGCGTTTCAAGTTTCAAGTGGCAAGATAAGCAAGCAGCCCCATTCTCTGTGCCTCTATGCGAACAGTGCCATGGGCAGATGAGGCTGAGCAACAGCTTTCCAGGCTAGCCCCTTCTGGCTGCCAGCTATCTGCAGACGTTCGCATTTTCGGAGCAGGGCTGTGATAGGAGCCTGGCAGGGACACCACCATTCCCAGCATGCGTTTGAAGTTTCAAGTGGCAAGATAAGCAAGCAGCCCCATTCTCTGTGCCTCTATGCGAACAGTGCCATGGGCAGATGAGGCTGAGCAACAGCTTTCCAGGCTAGCCCCTTCTGGCTGCCAGCTATCTGCAGACATTCGCATTTTCGGAGCAGTGCTGCGAAAGGGGCCTGGCTGGTACACCATCTTTCCCAGGCTACGTTTGAAGTTTGAGGTGTCAAGACAATCAAGCAGCCCCATTCTCTGTGCCTCTGTGCGAGCAGTGGCATGGGCAGATGAGGCTGAGCAACAGCTTTCCAGGCTAGCCCCTTCTGGCTGCCAGCTATCTGCAGACGTTCGCACTTTCGGAGCAGGGCTGCGAAAGGAGCCTGGCTGGGACACCATCTTTCCCAGGCTACGTTTGAAGTTTGAGGTGGCAAGACAAGCAAGCAGCCCCTAGTCTCTGGGCCTCTGTGCGAGCACTGCCATGGGCAGATGAGGATGAGCAACAGCATTCCAGGATACCCCCTTCTGGCTGCCAGCTATCTGCAGACGTTCGCACTTTCGGAGCAGGGCTGTGATAGGAGCCTGGCAGGGACACCACCATTCCCAGCATGCGTTTCAAGTTTCAACTGGCAAGATAAGCAAGCAGCCCCATTCTCTGTGCCTCTATGCGAACAGTGCCATGGGCAGATGAGGCTGAGCAACAGCTTTCCAGGCTAGCCCTTTCTGGCTGCCAGCTATCTGCAGACGTTCGCACTTTCGGAGCAGGGCTGCGAAAGGAGCCTGGCTGGGACACCAACTTTCCCAGGCTACCTTTGAAGTTTGAGGTGGCAAGACAAGCAAGGAGCCCCATTCTCTGTGCCTCTGTGCGAGCACTGCCATGGGCAGATGAGGCTGAGCAACAGCTTTCCAGGCTAGCCCCTTCTGGCTGCCAGCTATCTGCAGACATTCGCACTTTCGGAGCAGGGCTGTGATAGGAGCCTGGCAGGGACACCACCATTCCCAGCATGCGTTTGAAGTTTCAAGTGGCAAGATAAGCAAGCAGCCCCAGTCTCTGTGCCTCTGTGCGAGCACTGCCATGGGCAGATGAGGCTGAGCAACAGCTTTCGAGGCTAGCCCCTTCTGGCTGCCAGCTATCTGCAGACGTTCGCATTCTCAGAGCAGGGCTGCGAAAGGAGCCTGGCTGGGACACCACCATTCCCAGCATGTGTTTCAAGTTTCAAGTTGCAAGATAAGCAAGCAGCCCCATTCTGTGTGCCTCTGTGCGAGCAGTGCCATGGGCAGATGAGGCTGAGCAACAGCTTTCCAGGCTAGCACCTTCTGGCTGCCAGCTATCTGCAGACATTCCCATTTTCGGAGCAGGGCTGCGAAAGGAGCCTGGCAGGTACACCATCTTTCCCAGGCTACGTTTGAAGTTTGAGGTGGCAAGACAAGCAAGCAGCCCCTAGTCTCTGGGCCTCTGTGCGAGCACTGCCATGGGCAGATGAGGCTGAGCAACAGCTTTCCAGGCTAGCACCTTCTGGCTGCCAGCTATCTGCAGACGTTCGCACTTTCGGAGCAGGGCTGTGATAGGAGCCTGGCAGGGACACCACCATTCCCAGCATGCGTTTGAAGTTTCAAGTGGCAAGATAAGCAAGCAGCCCCATTCTCTGTGCCTCTATGCGAACAGTGCCATGGGCAGATGAGGCTGAGCAACAGCTTTCCAGGCTAGCCCCTTCTGGCTGCCAGCTATCTGCAGACGTTCGCACTTTCGGAGCAGGGCTGCGAAAGGAGCCTGGCTGGGACACCAACTTTCCCAGGCTACGTTTGAATTTTGAGGTGGCAAGACAAACAAGCAGCCCCATTCTCTGTGCCTCTGTGCGAGCACTGCCATGGGCAGATGAGGCTGAGCAACAGCTTTCCAGGATAGCCCCTTCTGGCTGCCAGCTATCTGCAGACATTCGCATTTTCGGAGCACGGCTGTGAAAGGAGCCTGGCTGGTACACCATCTTTCCCAGGCTACGTTTGAAGTTTGAGGTGTCAAGACAAGCAAGCAGCCCCATTCTCTGTGCCTCTGTGCGAGCACTGCCATGGGCATATGAGACTGAGCAACAGCTTTCCAGGCTAGCCCCTTCTGGCTGCAGGCTATCTGCAGACGTTCGCACTTTCGGAGCAGGGCTGCGAAAGGAGCCTGGCAGGGACACCACCATTCCCAGCATGCGTTTGAAGTTTCAAGTGGCAAGATAAGCAAGCAGCCCCATTCTCTGTGCCTCTGTGCGAGCAGTGCCATGGGCAGATGAGGCTGAGCAACAGCTTTCCAGTCTAGCCCCTTCTGGCTGCCAGCTATCTGCAGACGTTCGCACTTTCGGAGCAGGGCTGCGAAAGGAGCCTGGCTGGGACACCAACTTTCCCAGGCTACATTTGAAGTTTGAGGTGGCAAGACAAGCAAGCAGCCCCTAGTCTCTGCGCCTCTGTGCGAGCACTGCCATGGGCAGATGAGGCTGAGCAACAGCTTTCCAGGCTAGCCCCTTCTGGCTGCCAGCTATCTGCAGACGTTCGCACTTTCGGAGCAGGGCTGTGATAGGAGCCTGGCAGGGACACAACCATTCCCAGCATGCGTTTGAAGTTTCAAGTGGCAAGATAAGCAAGCAGCCCCATTCTCTGTGCCTCTATGCCAACAGTGCCATGGGCAGATGAGGCTGAGCAACAGCTTTCCAGGCTAGCCCCTTCTGGCTGCCAGCTATCTGCAGACATTCGCATTTTCGGAGCAGTGCTGCGAAAGGGGCCTGGCTGGTACACCATCTTTCCCAGGCTACGTTTGAAGTTTGAGGTGTCAAGACAAGCAAGCAGCCCCATTCTCTGTGCCTCTGTGTGAGCACTGCCATGGGCATATGAGACTGAGCAACAGCTTTCCAGGCTAGCCCCTTCTGGCTGCAGGCTATCTGCAGACGTTCGCACTTTCGGAGCAGGGCTGTGATAGGAGCCTGGCAGGGACACCACCATTCCCAGCATGCGTTTGAAGTTTTAGGTGGCAAGACAAGCAAGCAGCCCCATTCTCTTTGCCTCTGTGCGAGCAGTGGCATGGGCAGATGAGGCTGAGCAACAGTTTTCCAGGCTAGCACCTTCTGGCTGCCAGCTATCTGCAGACGTTCGCACTTTCGGAGCAGGGCTGCGAAAGGAGCCTGGCTGGGACACCAACTTTCCCAGGCTACGTTTGAAGTTTGAGGTGGCAAGACAAGCAGGCAGCCCCTAGTCTCTGGGCCTCTGTGCGAGCACTGCCATGGGCAGATGAGGCTGAGCAACAGCTTTCCAGGATACCCCCTTCTGGCTGCCAGCTATCTGCAGACGTTCGCACTTTCGGAGCAGGGCTGTGATAGGAGCCTGGCAGGGACACCACCATTCCCAGCATGCGTTTCAAGTTTCAACTGGCAAGATAAGCAAGCAGCCCCATTCTCTGTGCCTCTATGCGAACAGTGCCATGGGCAGATGAGGCTGAGCAACAGCTTTCCAGGCTAGCCCCTCCTGGCTGCCAGCTATCTGCAGACATTCGCATTTTCGGAGCAGGGCTGCGAAAGGAGCCTGGCTGGTACACCATCTTTCCCAGCAGGCGTTTGAAGTTTGAGGTGTCAAGACAAGCAAGCAGCCCCATTCTCTGTGCCTCAGTGTGAGCACTGCCATGGGCATATGAGACTGAGCAACAGCTTTCCAGGCTAGCCCCTTCTGGCTGCAGGCTATCTGCAGATGTTCGCTCTTTCGGAGCAGGGCTGTGATAGGAGCGTGGCAGGGACACCACCATTCCCAGCATGCGTTTGAAGTTTGAGGTGGCAAGACAAGCAAGCAGCCCCATTCTCTGTGCCTCTATGCGAACAGTGCCATGGGCAGATGAGGCTGAGCAACAGCTTTCCAGGCTAGCCCCTTCTGGCTGCCAGCTATCTGCAGACGTTCGCACTTTCGGAGCAGGACTGCGAAAGGAGCCTGGCTGGGACACCAACATTTCCAGCATGCGTTTGAAGTTTGACGTGGCAAGACAAGCAAGCAGCCCCATTCTCTGTGCCTCTATGCGAACAGTGCCATGGGCAGATGAGGCTGAGCAACAGCTTTCCAGGCTAGCCCCTTCTGGCTGCCAGCTATCTGCAGACGTTCGCATTTCAGCAGCAGGGCTGCGAAAGGAGCCTAGCAGGTACACCATCTTTCCCAGGCTACGTTTGAAGTTTGAGGTGGCAAGACAAGCAAGCAGCCCCATTCTCTGTGCCTCTATGCGAACAGTGCCATGGGCAGATGAGGCTGAGCAACAGCTTTCCAGGCTAGCCCCTTCTGGCTGCCAGCTATCTGCAGACATTCGCATTTTCGGAGCACGACTGTGAAAGGAGCCTGGCTGGTACACCATCTTTCCCAGGCTACGTTTGAAGTTTGAGGTGTCAAGACAAGCAAGCAGCCCCATTCTCTGTGCCTCTATGCGAACAGTGCAATGGGCAGATGAGGCTGAGCAACAGCTTTCCAGGCTAGCACCTCCTGGCTGCCAGCTATCTGCAGACGTTCGCACTTTCGGAGCAGGGCTGTGATAGGAGCCTAGCAGGGACACCACCATTCCCAGCATGCGTTTCAAGTTTCAAGTGGCAAGATAAGCAAGCAACCCCATTCTCTGTGCCTCTATGCGAACAGTGCCATGGGCAGATGAGGCTGAGCAACAGCTTTCCAGGCTAGCCCCTTCTGGCTGCCAGCTATCTGCAGACGTTCGCACTTTCGGAGCAGGGCTGTGATAGGAGCCTGGCAGGGACACCACCATTCCCAGCATGCGTTTGAAGTTTCAAGTGGCAAGATAAGCAAGCAGCCCCATTCTCTGTGCCTCTATGCGAACAGTGCCATGGGCAGATGAGGCTGAGCAACAGCTTTCCAGGCTAGCCCCTTCTGCCTGCCAGCTATCTGCAGACATTCGCATTTTCGGAGCAGTGCTGCGAAAGGGGCCTGGCTGGTACACCATCTTTCCCAGGCTACGTTTGAAGTTTGAGGTGTCAAGACAATCAAGCAGCCCCATTCTCTGTGCCTCTGTGCGAGCAGTGGCATGGGCAGATGAGGCTGAGCAACAGCTTTCCAGGCTAGCCCCTTCTGGCTGCCAGCTATCTGCAGACGTTCGCACTTTCGGAGCAGGGCTGCGAAAGGAGCCTGCCTGGGACACCATCTTTCCCAGGCTACGTTTGAAGTTTGAGGTGGCAAGACAAGCAAGCAGCCCCATTCTCTGTGCCTCTGTGCGAGCAGTGCCATGGGCAGATGAGGCTGAGCAACAGCTTTCCAGGCTAGCACCTTCTGGCTGCCAGCTATCTGCAGACGTTCGCACTTTCGGAGCAGGGCTGCGAAAGGAGCCTGGCTGGGACACCAACTTTCCCAGGCTACGTTTGAAGTTTGAGGTGGCAAGACAAGCAAGCAGCCCCTAGTCTCTGGGCCTCTGTGCGAGCACTGCCATGGGCAGATGAGGATGAGCAACAGCATTCCAGGATACCCCCTTCTGGCTTCCAGCTATCTGCAGACGTTCGCACTTTCGGAGCAGGGCTGTGATAGGAGCCTGGCAGGGACACCACCATTCCCAGCATGCGTTTCAAGTTTCAACTGGCAAGATAAGCAAGCAGCCCCATTCTCTGTGCCTCTATGCGAACAGTGCCATGGGCAGATGAGGCTGAGCAACAGCTTTCCAGGCTAGCCCCTTCTGGCTGCCAGCTATCTGCAGACGTTCGCACTTTCGGAGCAGGGCTGCGAAAGGAGCCTGGCTGGGACACCAACTTTCCCAGGCTACGTTTGAAGTTTGAGGTGGCAAGACAAGCAAGGAGCCCCATTCTCTGTGCCTCTGTGCGAGCACTGCCATGGGCAGATGAGGCTGAGCAACAGCTTTCCAGGCTAGCCCCTTCTGGCTGCCAGCTATCTGCAGACGTTCGCACTTTCGGAGCAGGGCTGTGATAGGAGCCTGGCAGGGACACCACCATTCCCAGCATGCGTTTGAAGTTTCAAGTGGCAAGATAAGCAAGCAGCCCCAGTCTCTGTGCCTCTGTGCGAGCACTGCCATGGGCAGATGAGGCTGAGCAACAGCTTTCGAGGCTAGCCCCTTCTGGCTGCCAGCTATCTGCAGACGTTCGCACTTTCGGAGCAGGGCTGCGAAAGGAGCCTGGCTGGGACACCAACTTTCCCAGGCTACGTTTGAAGTTTGAGGTGGCAAGACAAGCAAGCAGCCCCATTCTCTGTGCCTCTGTGTGAGCACTGCCATGGGCATATGAGACTGAGCAACAGCTTTCCAGGCTAGCCCCTTCTGGCTGCAGGCTATCTGCAGACGTTCGCACTTTCGGAGCAGGGCTGTGATAGGAGCCTGGCAGGGACACCACCATTCCCAGCATGCGTTTGAAGTTTGAGGTGGCAAGACAAGCAAGCAGCCCCATTCTCTTTGCCTCTTTGCGAGCAGTGGCATGGGCAGATGAGGCTGAGCAACAGTTTTCCAGGCTAGCACCTTCTGGCTGCCAGCTATCTGCAGACGTTCGCACTTTCGGAGCAGGGCTGCGAAAGGAGCCTGGCTGGGACACCAACTTTCCCAGGCTACGTTTGAAGTTTGAGGTGGCAAGACAAGCAAGCAGCCCCATTCTCTGTGCCTCTGTGCGAGCAGTGCCATGGGCAGATGAGGCTGAGCAACAGCTTTCCAGGCTAGCACCTTCTGGCTGCCAGCTATCTGCAGACGTTCGCACTTTCGGAGCAGGGCTGCGAAAGGAGCCTGGCTGGGACACCAACTTTCCCAGGCTACGTTTGAAGTTTGAGGTGGCAAGACAAGCAAGCAGCCCCTAGTCTCTGGGCCTCTGTGCGAGCACTGCCATGGGCAGATGAGGCTGAGCAACAGCTTTCCAGGATACCCCCTTCTGGCTGCCAGCTATCTGCAGACGTTCGCACTTTCGGAGCAGGGCTGTGATAGGAGCCTGGCAGGGACACCACCATTCCCAGCATGCGTTTGAAGTTTCAACTGGCAAGATAAGCAAGCAGCCCCATTCTCTGTGCCTCTATGCGAACAGTGCCATGGGCAGATGAGGCTGAGCAACAGCTTTCCAGGCTAGCCCCTCCTGGCTGCCAGCTATCTGCAGACATTCGCATTTTCGGAGCAGGGCTGCGAAAGGAGCCTGGCTGGTACACCATCTTTCCCAGCAGGCGTTTGAAGTTTGAGGTGTCAAGACAAGCAAGCAGCCCCATTCTCTGTGCCTCTGTGTGAGCACTGCCATGGGCATATGAGACTGACCAACAGCTTTCCAGGCTAGCCCCTTCTGGCTGCAGGCTATCTGCAGATGTTCGCTCTTTCGGAGCAGGGCTGTGATAGGAGCCTGGCAGGGACACCACCATTCCCAGCATGCGTTTGAAGTTTGAGGTGGCAAGACAAGCAAGCAGCCCCATTCTCTGTGCCTCTATGCGAACAGTGCCATGGGCAGATGAGGCTGAGCAACAGCTTTCCAGGCTAGCACCTTCTGCCTGCCAGCTATCTGCAGACGTTCGCACTTTCGGAGCAGGGCTGCGAAAGGAGCCTGGCTGGGACACCAACATTCCCAGCATGCGTTTGAAGTTTGACGTGGCAAGATAAGCAAGCAGCCCCATTCTCTGTGCCTCTATGCGAACAGTGCCATGGGCAGATGAGGCTGAGCAACAGCTTTCCAGGCTAGCCCCTTCTGGCTGCCAGCTATCTGCAGACGTTCGCTTTTCAGCAGCAGGGCTGCGAAAGGAGCCTAGCAGGTACACCATCTTTCCCAGGCTACGTTTGAAGTTTGAGGTGGCAAGACAAGCAAGCAGCCCCATTCTCTGTGCCTCTATGCGAACAGTGCCATGGGCAGATGAGGCTGAGCAACAGCTTTCCAGGCTAGCCCCTTCTGGCTGCCAGCTATCTGCAGACATTCGCATTTTCGGAGCACGGCTGTGAAAGGAGCCTGGCTGGTACACCATCTTTCCCAGGCTACGTTTGAAGTTTGAGGTGTCAAGACAAGCAAGCAGCCCCATTCTCTGTGCCTCTGTGCGAACAGTGCCATGGGCAGATGAGGCTGAGCAACAGCTTTCCAGGCTAGCCCCTTCTGGCTGCCAGCTATCTGCAGACGTTCGCACTTTCGGAGCAGGGCTGTGATAGGAGCCTGGCAGGGACACCACCATTCCCAGCATGCGTTTCAAGTTTCAACTGGCAAGATAAGCAAGCAGCCCCATTCTCTGTGCCTCTATGCGAACAGTGCAATGGGCAGATGAGGCTGAGCAACAGCTTTCCAGTCTAGCACCTCCTGGCTGCCAGCTATCTGCAGACGTTCGCACTTTCGGAGCAGGGCTGTGATAGGAGCCTAGCAGGGACACCACCATTCCCAGCATGCGTTTCAAGTTTCAAGTGGCAAGATAAGCAAGCAGCCCCATTCTCTGTGCCTCTATGCGAACAGTGCCATGGGCAGATGAGGCTGAGCAACAGCTTTCCAGGCTAGCCCCTTCTGGCTGCCAGCTATCTGCAGACGTTCGCATTTTCGGAGCAGGGCTGTGATAGGAGCCTGGCAGGGACACCACCATTCCCAGCATGCGTTTGAAGTTTCAAGTGGCAAGATAAGCAAGCAGCCCCATTCTCTGTGCCTCTATGCGAACAGTGCCATGGGCAGATGAGGCTGAGCAACAGCTTTCCAGGCTAGCCCCTTCTGGCTGCCAGCTATCTGCAGACATTCGCATTTTCGGAGCAGTGCTGCGAAAGGGGCCTGGCTGGTACACCATCTTTCCCAGGCTACGTTTGAAGTTTGAGGTGTCAAGACAATCAAGCAGCCCCATTCTCTGTGCCTCTGTGCGAGCAGTGGCATGGGCAGATGAGGCTGAGCAACAGCTTTCCAGGCTAGCCCCTTCTGGCTGCCAGCTATCTGCAGACGTTCGCACTTTCGGAGCAGGGCTGCGAAAGGAGCCTGGCTGGGACACCATCTTTCCCAGGCTACGTTTGAAGTTTGAGGTGGCAAGACAAGCAAGCAGCCCCTAGTCTCTGGGCCTCTGTGCGAGCACTGCCATGGGCAGATGAGGATGAGCAACAGCATTCCAGGATACCCCCTTCTGGCTGCCAGCTATCTGCAGACGTTCGCACTTTCGGAGCAGGGCTGTGATAGGAGCCTGGCAGGGACACCACCATTCCCAGCATGCGTTTCAAGTTTCAACTGGCAAGATAAGCAAGCAGCCCCATTCTCTGTGCCTCTATGCGAACAGTGCCATGGGCAGATGAGGCTGAGCAACAGCTTTCCAGGCTAGCCCTTTCTGGCTGCCAGCTATCTGCAGACGTTCGCACTTTCGGAGCAGGGCTGCGAAAGGAGCCTGGCTGGGACACCAACTTTCCCAGGCTACCTTTGAAGTTTGAGGTGGCAAGACAAGCAAGGAGCCCCATTCTCTGTGCCTCTGTGCGAGCACTGCCATGGGCAGATGAGGCTGAGCAACAGCTTTCCAGGCTAGCCCCTTCTGGCTGCCAGCTATCTGCAGACATTCGCACTTTCGGAGCAGGGCTGTGATAGGAGCCTGGCAGGGACACCACCATTCCCAGCATGCGTTTGAAGTTTCAAGTGGCAAGATAAGCAAGCAGCCCCAGTCTCTGTGCCTCTGTGCGAGCACTGCCATGGGCAGATGAGGCTGAGCAACAGCTTTCGAGGCTAGCCCCTTCTGGCTGCCAGCTATCTGCAGACGTTCGCATTCTCAGAGCAGGGCTGCGAAAGGAGCCTGGCTGGGACACCACCATTCCCAGCATGTGTTTCAAGTTTCAAGTTGCAAGATAAGCAAGCAGCCCCATTCTGTGTGCCTCTGTGCGAGCAGTGCCATGGGCAGATGAGGCTGAGCAACAGCTTTCCAGGCTAGCACCTTCTGGCTGCCAGCTATCTGCAGACATTCCCATTTTCGGAGCAGGGCTGCGAAAGGAGCCTGGCAGGTACACCATCTTTCCCAGGCTACGTTTGAAGTTTGAGGTGGCAAGACAAGCAAGCAGCCCCTAGTCTCTGGGCCTCTGTGCGAGCACTGCCATGGGCAGATGAGGCTGAGCAACAGCTTTCCAGGCTAGCACCTTCTGGCTGCCAGCTATCTGCAGACGTTCGCACTTTCGGAGCAGGGCTGTGATAGGAGCCTGGCAGGGACACCACCATTCCCAGCATGCGTTTGAAGTTTCAAGTGGCAAGATAAGCAAGCAGCCCCATTCTCTGTGCCTCTATGCGAACAGTGCCATGGGCAGATGAGGCTGAGCAACAGCTTTCCAGGCTAGCCCCTTCTGGCTGCCAGCTATCTGCAGACGTTCGCACTTTCGGAGCAGGGCTGCGAAAGGAGCCTGGCTGGGACACCAACTTTCCCAGGCTACGTTTGAATTTTGAGGTGGCAAGACAAACAAGCAGCCCCATTCTCTGTGCCTCTGTGCGAGCACTGCCATGGGCAGATGAGGCTGAGCAACAGCTTTCCAGGATAGCCCCTTCTGGCTGCCAGCTATCTGCAGACATTCGCATTTTCGGAGCACGGCTGTGAAAGGAGCCTGGCTGGTACACCATCTTTCCCAGGCTACGTTTGAAGTTTGAGGTGTCAAGACAAGCAAGCAGCCCCATTCTCTGTGCCTCTGTGCGAACAGTGCCATGGGCAGATGAGGCTGAGCAACAGCTTTCCAGGCTAGCCCCTTCTGGCTGCCAGCTATCTGCAGACGTTCGCACTTTCGGAGCAGGGCTGTGATAGGAGCCTGGCAGGGACACCACCATTCCCAGCATGCGTTTGAAGTTTCAAGTGGCAAGATAAGCAAGCAGCCCCATTCTCTGTGCCTCTATGCGAACAGTGCAATGGGCAGATGAGGCTGAGCAACAGCTTTCCAGTCTAGCACCTCCTGGCTGCCAGCTATCTGCAGACGTTCGCACTTTCGGAGCAGGGCTGTGATAGGAGCCTAGCAGGGACACCACCATTCCCAGCATGCGTTTCAAGTTTCAAGTGGCAAGATAAGCAAGCAGCCCCATTCTCTGTGCCTCTATGCGAACAGTGCCATGGGCAGATGAGGCTGAGCAACAGCTTTCCAGGCTAGCCCCTTCTGGCTGCCAGCTATCTGCAGACGTTCGCACTTTCGGAGCAGGGCTGTGATAGGAGCCTGGCAGGGACACCACCATTCCCAGCATGCGTTTGAAGTTTCAAGTGGCAAGATAAGCAAGCAGCCCCATTCTCTGTGCCTCTATGCGAACAGTGCCATGGGCAGATGAGGCTGAGCAACAGCTTTCCAGGCTAGCCCCTTCTGGCTGCCAGCTATCTGCAGACGTTCGCACTTTCGGAGCAGTGCTGCGAAAGGGGCCTGGCTGGTACACCATCTTTCCCAGGCTACGTTTGAAGTTTGAGGTGTCAAGACAATCAAGCAGCCCCATTCTCTGTGCCTCTGTGCGAGCAGTGGCATGGGCAGATGAGGCTGAGCAACAGCTTTCCAGGCTAGCCCCTTCTGGCTGCCAGCTATCTGCAGACGTTCGCACTTTCGGAGCAGGGCTGCGAAAGGAGCCTGGCTGGGACACCATCTTTCCCAGGCTACGTTTGAAGTTTGAGGTGGCAAGACAAGCAAGCAGCCCCATTCTCTGTGCCTCTGTGCGAGCAGTGCCATGGGCAGATGAGGCTGAGCAACAGCTTTCCAGGCTAGCACCTTCTGGCTGCCAGCTATCTGCAGACGTTCGCACTTTCGGAGCAGGGCTGCGAAAGGAGCCTGGCTGGGACACCAACTTTCCCAGGCTACGTTTGAAGTTTGAGGTGGCAAGACAAGCAAGCAGCCCCTAGTCTCTGGGCCTCTGTGCGAGCACTGCCATGGGCAGATGAGGATGAGCAACAGCATTCCAGGATACCCCCTTCTGGCTGCCAGCTATCTGCAGACGTTCGCACTTTCGGAGCAGGGCTGTGATAGGAGCCTGGCAGGGACACCACCATTCCCAGCATGCGTTTCAAGTTTCAACTGGCAAGATAAGCAAGCAGCCCCATTCTCTGTGCCTCTATGCGAACAGTGCCATGGGCAGATGAGGCTGAGCAACAGCTTTCCAGGCTAGCCCCTTCTGGCTGCCAGCTATCTGCAGACATTCCCATTTTCGGAGCAGGGCTGCGAAAGGAGCCTGGCAGGTACACCATCTTTCCCAGGCTACGTTTGAAGTTTGAGGTGGCAAGACAAGCAAGCAGCCCCTAGTCTCTGGGCCTCTGTGCGAGCACTGCCATGGGCATATGAGGCTGAGCAACAGCTTTCCAGGCTAGCACCTTCTGGCTGCCAGCTATCTGCAGACGTTCGCACTTTCGGAGCAGGGCTGTGATAGGAGCCTGGCAGGGACACCACCATTCCCAGCATGCGTTTGAAGTTTCAAGTGGCAAGATAAGCAAGCAGCCCCATTCTCTGTGCCTCTATGCGAACAGTGCCATGGGCAGATGAGGCTGAGCAACAGCTTTCCAGGCTAGCCCCTTCTGGCTGCCAGCTATCTGCAGACGTTCGCATTTTCGGAGCAGGGCTGCGAAAGGAGCCTGGCTGGGACACCAACTTTCCCAGGCTACGTTTGAATTTTGAGGTGGCAAGACAAGCAAGCAGCCCCATTCTCTGTGCCTCTGTGCGAGCACTGCCATGGGCAGATGAGGCTGAGCAACAGCTTTCCAGGATAGCCCCTTCTGGCTGCCAGCTATCTGCAGACGTTCGCACTTTCAGAGCAGGGCTGCGAAAGGAGCCTGGCAGGGACACCACCATTCCCAGCATGCGTTTGAAGTTTCAAGTGGCAAGATAAGCAAGCAGCCCCAGTCTCTGTGCCTCTGTGCGAGCACTGCCATGGGCAGATGAGGCTGAGCAACAGCTTTCCAGGCTAGCCTCTTCTGGCTGCCAGCTATCTGCAGACGTTCGCACTTTCGGAGCAGGGCTGCGAAAGGAGCCTGGCTGGGACACCAACTTTCCCAGGCTACCTTTGAAGTTTGAGGTGTCAAGACAAGCAAGCAGCCCCATTCTCTGTGCCTCTATGCGAACAGTGCCATGGGCAGATGAGGCTGAGCAACAGCTTTCCAGGCTAGCCCCTTCTGGCTGCCAGCTATCTGCAGACGTTCGCACTTTCGGAGCAGGGCTGTGATAGGAGCCTGGCAGGGACACCACCATTCCCAGCATGCGTTTGAAGTTTCAAGTGGCAAGATAAGCAAGCAGCCCCATTCTCTGTGCCTCTATGCGAACAGTGCAATGGGCAGATGAGGCTGAGCAACAGCTTTCCAGGCTAGCACCTTCTGGCTGCCAGCTATCTGCAGACGTTCGCACTTTCGGAGCAGGGCTGTGATAGGAGCCTGGCAGGGACACCACCATTCCCAGCATGCGTTTCAAGTTTCAAGTGGCAAGATAAGCAAGCAGCCCCATTCTCTGTGCCTCTATGCGAACAGTGCCATGGGCAGATGAGGCTGAGCAACAGCTTTCCAGGCTAGCCCCTTCTGGCTGCCAGCTATGTGCAGACGTTCGCACTTTCGGAGCAGGGCTGTGATAGGAGCCTGGCAGGGACACCACAATTCCCAGCATGCGTTTCAAGTTTCAAGTGGCAAGACAATCAAGCAGCCCCATTCTCTGTGCCTCTGTGCGAGCAGTGGCATGGGCAGATGAGGCTGAGCAACAGTTTTCCAGGCTAGCACCTTCTGGCTGCCAGCTATCTGCAGACGTTCGCACTTTCGGAGCAGGGCTGCGAAAGGAGCCTGGCTGGGACACCAACTTTCCCAGGCTACGTTTGAAGTTTGAGGTGGCAAGACAAGCAAGCAGCCCCATTCTCTGTGCCTCTGTGCGAGCACTGCCATGGGCAGATGAGGCTGAGCAACAGCTTTCCAGGCTAGCCTCTTCTGGCTGCCAGCTATCTGCAGACGTTCGCACTTTCGGAGCAGGGCTGCGAAAGGAGTCTGGCTGGGACACCAAATTTCCCAGGCTACCTTTGAAGTTTGAGGTGGCAAGACAAGCAAGCAGCCCCTAGTCTCTGGGCCTCTGTGCGAGCACTGCCATGGGCAGATGAGGCTGAGCAACAGCATTCCAGGATACCCCCTTCTGGCTGCCAGCTATCTGCAGATGTTCGCACTTTCGGAGCAGGGCTGTGATAGGAGCCTGGCAGGGACACCACCATTCCCAGCATGCGTTTCAAGTTTCAACTGGCAAGATAAGCAAGCAGCCCCAGTCTCTGTGCCTCTATGCGAACAGTGCCATGGGCAGATGAGGCTGAGCAACAGCTTTCCAGGCTAGCACCTTCTGGCTGCCAGCTATCTGCAGACGTTCGCACTTTCGGAGCAGGGCTGCGAAAGGAGCCTGGCTGGGACACCAACTTTCCCAGGCTACGTTTGAAGTTTGAGGTGTCAAGACAAGCAAGCAGCCCCATTCTCTGTGCCTCTGTGCGAGCACTGCCATGGGCAGATGAGGCTGAGCAACAGCTTTCCAGGCTAGCCCCTTCTGGCTGCCAGCTATCTGCAGACGTTCGCACTTTCGGAGTAGGGCTGTGATAGGAGCCTGGC
This sequence comes from Opisthocomus hoazin, assembly GCF_030867145.1. Classification (NCBI taxonomy): domain Eukaryota; kingdom Metazoa; phylum Chordata; class Aves; order Opisthocomiformes; family Opisthocomidae; genus Opisthocomus; species Opisthocomus hoazin. The sequence goes on along the minus strand of NC_134447.1, from coordinate 1,982,317 downwards.
AGGGACACCACCATTCCCAGCATGCGTTTGAAGTTTCAAGTGGCAAGATAAGCAAGCAGCCCCAGTCTCTGTGCCTCTGTGCGAGCACTGCCATGGGCAGATGAGGCTGAGCAACAGCTTTCGAGGCTAGCCCCTTCTGGCTGCCGGCTATCTGCAGACGTTCGCATTCTCAGAGCAGGGCTGCGAAAGGAGCCTGGCAGGGACACCACCATTCCCAGCATGTGTTTCAAGTTTCAAGTTGCAAGATAAGCAAGCAGCCCCATTCTCTGTGCCTCTATGCGAACAGTGCCATGGGCAGATGAGGCTGAGCAACAGCTTTCCAGGCTAGCACCTTCTGGCTGCCAGCTATCTGCAGACATTCCCATTTTCGGAGCACGGCTGCGAAAGGAGCCTGGCAGGTACACCATCTTTCCCAGGCTACGTTTGAAGTTTGAGGTGGCAAGACAAGCAAGCAGCCCCTAGTCTCTGGGCCTCTGTGCGAGCACTGCCATGGGCATATGAGGCTGAGCAACAGCTTTCCAGGATACCCCCTTCTGGCTGCCAGCTATCTGCAGACGTTCGCACTTTCGGAGCAGGGCTGTGATAGGAGCCTGGCAGGGACACCACCATTCCCAGCATGCGTTTGAAGTTTCAAGTGGCAAGATAAGCAAGCAGCCCCAGTCTCTGTGCCTCTGTGCGAGCACTGCCATGGGCAGATGAGGCTGAGCAACAGCTTTCCAGGCTAGCACCTTCTGGCTGCCAGCTATCTGCAGACGTTCGCACTTTCGGAGCAGGGCTGCGAAAGGAGCCTGGCTGGGACACCAACTTTCCCAGGCTACCTTTGAAGTTTGAGGTGTCAAGACAAGCAAGCAGCCCCATTCTCTGTGCCTCTATGCGAACAGTGCCATGGGCAGATGAGGCTGAGCAACAGCTTTCCAGGCTAGCCCCTTCTGGCTGCCAGCTATCTGCAGACGTTCGCACTTTCGGAGCAGGGCTGTGATAGGAGCCTGGCAGGGACACCACCATTCCCAGCATGCGTTTGAAGTTTCAACTGGCAAGATAAGCAAGCAGCCCCATTCTCTGTGCCTCTATGCGAACAGTGCAATGGGCAGATGAGGCTGAGCAACAGCTTTCCAGGCTAGCACCTCCTGGCTGCCAGCTATCTGCAGACGTTCGCACTTTCGGAGCAGGGCTGTGATAGGAGCCTGGCAGGGACACCACCATTCCCAGCATGCGTTTCAAGTTTCAAGTGGCAAGATAAGCAAGCAGCCCCATTCTCTGTGCCTCTATGCGAACAGTGCCATGGGCAGATGAGGCTGAGCAACAGCTTTCCAGGCTAGCCCCTTCTGGCTGCCAGCTATGTGCAGACGTTCGCACTTTCGGAGCAGGGCTGTGATAGGAGCCTGGCAGGGACACCACCATTCCCAGCATGCGTTTCAAGTTTCAAGTGGCAAGACAATCAAGCAGCCCCATTCTCTGTGCCTCTGTGCGAGCAGTGGCATGGGCAGATGAGGCTGAGCAACAGTTTTCCAGGCTAGCACCTTCTGGCTGCCAGCTATCTGCAGACGTTCGCACTTTCGGAGCAGGGCTGCGAAAGGAGCCTGGCTGGGACACCAACTTTCCCAGGCTACGTTTGAAGTTTGAGGTGGCAAGACAAGCAAGCAGCCCCATTCTCTGTGCCTCTGTGCGAGCAGTGCCATGGGCAGATGAGGCTGAGCAACAGCTTTCCAGGCTAGCCTCTTCTGGCTGCCAGCTATCTGCAGACGTTCGCACTTTCGGAGCAGGGCTGCGAAAGGAGTCTGGCTGGGACACCAACTTTCCCAGGCTACCTTTGAAGTTTGAGGTGGCAAGACAAGCAAGCAGCCCCTAGTCTCTGGGCCTCTGTGCGAGCACTGCCATGGGCAGATGAGGCTGAGCAACAGCATTCCAGGACACCCCCTTCTGGCTGCCAGCTATCTGCAGACATTCGCACTTTCGGAGCAGGCCTGTGATAGGAGCCTGGCAGGGACACCACCATTCCCAGCATGCCTTTCAAGTTTCAACTGGCAAGATAAGCAAGCAGCCCCAGTCTCTGTGCCTCTATGCGAACAGTGCCATGGGCAGATGAGGCTGAGCAACAGCTTTCCAGGCTAGCACCTTCTGGCTGCCAGCTATCTGCAGACGTTCGCACTTTCGGAGCAGGGCTGCGAAAGGAGCCTGGCTGGGACACCAACTTTCCCAGGCTACGTTTGAAGTTTGAGGTGGCAAGACAAGCAAGGAGCCCCATTCTCTGTGCCTCTGTGCGAGCACTGCCATGGGCAGATGAGGCTGAGCAACAGCTTTCCAGGCTAGCCCCTTCTGGCTGCCAGCTATCTGCAGACGTTCGCACTTTCAGAGTAGGGCTGTGATAGGAGCCTGGCAGGGACACCACCATTCCCAGCATGCGTTTGAAGTTTCAAGTGGCAAGATAAGCAAGCAGCCCCAGTCTCTGTGCCTCTGTGCGAGCACTGCCATGGGCAGATGAGGCTGAGCAACAGCTTTCGAGGCTAGCCCCTTCTGGCTGCCAGCTATCTGCAGACGTTCGCATTCTCAGAGCAGGGCTGCGAAAGGAGCCTGGCAGGGACACCACCATTCCCAGCATGTGTTTCAAGTTTCAAGTTGCAAGATAAGCAAGCAGCCCCATTCTCTGTGCCTCTATGCGAACAGTGCCATGGGCAGATGAGGCTGAGCAACAGCTTTCCAGGCTAGCACCTTCTGGCTGCCAGCTATCTGCAGACATTCCCATTTTTGGAGCACGGCTGCGAAAGGAGCCTGGCAGGTACACCATCTTTCCCAGGCTACGTTTGAAGTTTGAGGTGGCAAGACAAGCAAGCAGCCCCTAGTCTCTGGGCCTCTGTGCGAGCACTGCCATGGGCATATGAGGCTGAGCAACAGCTTTCCAGGATACCCCCTTCTGGCTGCCAGCTATCTGCAGACGTTCGCACTTTCGGAGCAGGGCTGTGATAGGAGCCTGGCAGGGACACCACCATTCCCAGCATGCGTTTGAAATTTCAAGTGGCAAGATAAGCAAGCAGCCCCATTCTCTGTGCCTCTATGCGAACAGTGCCATGGGCAGATGAGGCTGAGCAACAGCTTTCCAGGCTAGCCCCTTCTGGCTGCCAGCTATCTGCAGACGTTCGCACTTTCGGAGCAGGGCTGCGAAAGGAGCCTGGCTGGGACACCAACTTTCCCAGGCTACGTTTGAAGTTTGAGGTGGCAAGACAAACAAGCAGCCCCATTCTCTGTGCCTCTGTGCGAGCAGTGCCATGGGCAGATGAGGCTGAGCAACAGCTTTCCAGGCTAGCCCCTTCTGGCTGCCAGCTATCTGCAGATGTTCGCACTTTCAGAGCAGGGCTGCGAAAGGAGCCTGGCAGGGACACCACCATTCCCAGCATGCGTTTGAAGTTTCAAGTGGCAAGATAAGCAAGCAGCCCCATTCTCTGTGCCTCTATGCGAACAGTGCCATGGGCAGATGAGGCTGAGCAACAGCTTTCCAGGCTAGCACCTTCTGGCTGCCAGCTATCTGCAGACGTTCGCACTTTCGGAGCAGGGCTGCGAAAGGAGCCTGGCTGGGACACCAACTTTCCCAGGCTACGTTTGAAGTTTGAGGTGGCAAGACAAACAAGCAGCCCCATTCTCTGTGCCTCTGTGCGAGCACTGCCATGGGCAGATGAGGCTGAGCAACAGCTTTCCAGGCTAGCACCTTCTGGCTGCCAGCTATCTGCAGACGTTCGCACTTTCGGAGCAGGGCTGCGAAAGGAGCCTGGCTGGGACACCAACTTTCCCAGGCTACGTTTGAAGTTTGAGGTGGCAAGACAAGCAAGCAGCCCCATTCTCTGTGCCTCTATGCGAACAGTGCCATGGGCAGATGAGGCTGAGCAACAGCTTTCCAGGCTAGCACCTTCTGGCTGCCAGCTATCTGCAGACGATCGCACTTCCGGAGCAGGGCTGTGATAGGAGCCTGGCAGGGACACCACCATTCCCAGCATGCGTTTGAAGTTTCAAGTGGCAAGATAAGCAAGCAGCCCCAGTCTCTGTGCCTCTGTGCGAGCACTGCCATGGGCAGATGAGGCTGAGCAACAGCTTTCGAGGCTAGCCCCTTCTGGCTGCCAGCTATCTGCAGACGTTCGCACTTTCGGAGCAGGGCTGCGAAAGGAGCCTGGCAGGGACACCACCATTCCCAGCATGCGTTTGAAGTTTCAAGTTGCAAGATAAGCAAGCAGCCCCATTCTCTGTGCCTCTATGCGAACAGTGCCATGGGCAGATGAGGCTGAGCAACAGCTTTCCAGGCTAGCACCTTCTGGCTGCCAGCTAACTGCAGACATTCCCATTTTCGGAGCAGGGCTGCGAAAGGAGCCTGGCAGGGACACCACCATTCCCAGCATGCGTTTGAAGTTTGAGGTGGCAAGACAAGCAAGCAGCCCCATTCTCTGTGTCTCTGTGCGAGCACTGCCATGGGCAGATGAGGCTGAGCAACAGCTTTCCAGGCTAGCCCCTTCTGGCTATCAGCTATCTGCAGACATTCGCACTTTCGGAGCAGGGCTGCGAAAGGAGCCTGGCAGGGACACCACCATTCCCAGCATGCGTTTGAAGTTTCAAGTGGCAAGATAAGCAAGCAGCCCCATTCTCTGTGCCTCTGTGTGAGCACTGCCATGGGCAGATGAGGCTGAGCAACAGCTTTCCAGGCTAGCCCCTTCTGGCTGCCAGCTATCTGCAGACGTTCGCACTTTCGGAGCAGGGCTGTGATAGGAGCCTGGCAGGGACTCCACCATTCCCAGCATGCGTTTCAAGTTTCAAGTGGCAAGATAAGCAAGCAGCCCCATTCTCTGTGCCTCTATGCGAACAGTGCCATGGGCAGATGAGGCTGAGCAACAGCTTTCCACGCTAGCCCCTTCTGCCTGCCAGCTATCTGCAGACTTTCGCATTTCAAGAGTAGGGCTGCGAAAGGAGCCTTGCAGGTACACCATCTTTCCCAGGCTACGTTTGAAGTTTGAGGTGGCAAGACAAGCAAGGAGCACCATTCTCTGTGCCTCTGTGTGAGCAGTGCCATGGGCAGATGAGGCTGAGCAACAGCTTTCCAGGCTAGCCCCTTCTGGCTGCAGGCTATCTGCAGACGTTCGCACTTTCGGAGCAGGGCTGTGATAGGAGTCTGGCTGGGACACCACCATTCCCAGCATGCGTTTGAAGTTTCAAGTGGCAAGATAAGCAAGCAGCCCCATTCTCTGTGCCTCTATGCGAACAGTGCAATGGGCAGATGAGGCTGAGCAACAGCTTTCCAGGCTAGCCCCTTCTGGCTGCCAGCTATCTGCAGACATTCGCACTTTCGGAGCAGGGCTGCGAAAGGAGCCTGGCTGGTACACCATCTTTCCCAGTCTACGTTTGAAGTTTGAGGTGGCAAGACAAGCAAGCAGCCCCTAATCTCTGGGCCTCTGTGCGAGCACTGTCATGGGCAGATGACGCTGAGCAACAGCTTTCCAGGATATCCCCTTCTGGCTGCCACCTATCTGCAGACGTTCGCACTTTCGGAGCAGGGCTGTGATAGGCGCCTGGCAGGGACACCACCGTTCCCAGCATGCGTTTCAAGTTTCAAGTGGCAAGATAAGCAAGCAGCCCCATTCTCTGTGCCTCTATGCGAACAGTGCCATGGGCAGATGAGGCTGAGCAACAGCTTTCCAGGCTAGCCCCTTCTGGCTGCCAGCTATCTGCAGACGTTCGCACTTTCGGAGCAGGGCTGCTAAAGTTGCCTGGCTGGGACACCAACTTTCCCAGGCTACGTTTGAAGTTTGAGGTGGCAAGACAAACAAGCAGCCCCATTCTCTGTGCCTCTGTGCGAGCAGTGCAATGGGCAGATGAGGCTGAGCAACAGCTTTCCAGGCTAGCCTCTTCTGGCTGCCAGCTATCTGCAGACGTTCGCACTTTCAGAGCAGGGCTGCGAAAGGAGCCTGGCAGGGACACCACCATTCCCAGCATGCGTTTGAAGTTTCAAGTGGCAAGATAAGCAAGCAGCCCCAGTCTCTGTGCCTCTGTGCGAGCACTGCCATGGGCAGATGAGGCTGAGCAACAGCTTTCCAGGCTAGCCTCTTCTGGCTGGCAGCTATCTGCAGACGTTCGCACTTTCGGAGCAGGGCTGCGAAAGGAGCCTGGCTGGGACACCAATTTCCCAGGCTACCTTTGAAGTTCGAGGTGGCAAGACAAGCAAGCAGCCCCAGTCTCTGTGCCTCTGTGCGAGCACTGCCATGGGCAGATGAGGCTGAGCAACAGCTTTCCAGGCTAGCACATTCTGGCTGCCAGCTATCTGCAGACGTTCGCACTTTCGGAGCAGGGCTGCGAAAGGAGCCTGGCTGGGACACCAACTTTCCCAGGCTACGTTTGAAGTTTGAGGTGGCAAGACAAGCAAGCAGCCCCATTCTCTGTGCCTCTATGCGAACAGTGCCATGGGCAGATGAGGCTGAGCAACAGCTTTCCAGGCTAGCACCTTCTGGCTGCCAGCTATCTGCAGACGTTCGCACTTTCGGAGCAGGGCTGCGAAAGGAGCCCTGCTGGGACACCAACTTTCCCAGGCTACGTTTGAAGTTTGAGGTGGCAAGACAAGCAAGGAGCCCCATTCTCTGTGCCTCTGTGCGAGCACTGCCATGGGCAGATGAGGCTGAGCAACAGCTTTCCAGGCTAGCCCCTTCTGGCTGCCAGCTATCTGCAGACGTTCGCACTTTCGGAGCAGGACTGTGATAGGAGCCTGGCAGGGACACCACCATTCCCAGCATGCGTTTGAGGTTTCAAGTGGCAAGATAAGCAAGCAGCCCCAGTCTCTGTGCCTCTGTGCGAGCATTGCCATGGGCAGATGAGGCTGAGCAACAGCTTTCGAGGCTAGCCCCTTCTGGCTGCCAGCTATCTGCAGACATTCGCACATTCGGAGCAGGGCTGCGAAAGGAGCCTGGCTGGGACACCACCATTCCCAGCATGCGTTTCAAGTTTCAAGTTGCAAGATAAGCAAGCAGCCCCATTCTCTGTGCCTCTATGCGAACAGTGCCATGGGCAGATGAGGCTGAGCAACAGCTTTCCAGGCTAGCACCTTCTGGCTGCCAGCTATCTGCAGACATTCCCATTTTCGGAGCACGGCTGCGAAAGGAGCCTGGCAGGTACACCATCTTTCCCAGGCTACGTTTGAAGTTTGAGGTGGCAAGACAAGCAAGCAGCCCCATTCTCTGTGCCTCTGTGCGAGCACTGCCATGGGCAGATGAGGCTGAGCAACAGCTTTCCAGGCTAGCCCCTTCTGGCTGCCAGCTATCTGCAGACGTTCGCACTTTCGGAGCAGGGCTGCGAAAGGAGCCTGGCAGGGACACCACCATTCCCAGCATGCGTTTGAAGTTTGAGGTGGCAAGACAAGCAAGCAGCCCCATTCTCTGGGCCTCTGGGCGAGCACTGCCATGGGCAGATGAGGCTGAGCAACAGCTTTCCAGGCTAGCCCCTTCTGGCTGCCACCTATCTGCAGACGTTCGCACTTTCGGAGCAGGGCTGTGATAGGAGCCTGGCAGGGACTCCACCATTCCCAGCATGCGTTTGAAGTTTCAAGTGGCAAGATAAGCAAGCAGCCCCATTCTCTGTGCCTCTATGCGAACAGTGCCATGGGCAGATGAGGCTGAGCAACAGCTTTCCAGGCTAGCCCCTTCTGGCTGCCAGCTATCTGCAGACTTTCGCATTTCAAGAGTAGGGCTGCGAAAGTAGCCTTGCAGGTACACCATCCTTCCCAGGCTACGTTTGAAGTTTGAGGTGGCAAGACAAGCAAGGAGCACCATTCTCTGTGCCTCTGTGTGAGCACTGCCATGGGCAGATGAGGCTGAGCAACAGCTTTCCAGGCTAGCCCCTTCTGGCTGCAGGCTATCTGCAGACGTTCGCACTTTCGGAGCAGGGCTGTAATAGGAGCCTGGCTGGGACACCACCATTCCCAGCATGCGTTTGAAGTTTCAAGTGGCAAGATAAGCAAGCAGCCCCAGTCTCTGTGCCTCTATGCGAACAGTGCCATGGGCAGATGAGGCTGAGCAACAGCTTTCCAGGCAACCCCCTTCTGGCTGCCAGCTATCTGCAGACGTTCGCATTTCAAGAGCAGGGTTGCGAAAGGACCCTAACAGGTACACCATCTTTCCCAGGCTACATTTGAAGTTTGAGGTGTCAAGACAAGCAAGCAGCCCCATTCTCTGTGCCTCTGTACGAGCACTGCCATGGGCAGATGAGGCTGAGCAACAGCTTTCCAGGCTAGCCTCTTCTGGCTGGCAGCTATCTGCAGACGTTCGCACTTTCGGAGCAGGGCTGCGAAAGGAGCCTGGCAGGGACACCAAATTTCCCAGGCTACCTTTTAAGTTTGAGGTGGCAAGACAAGCAAGCAGCCCCAGTCTCTGTGCCTCTGTGCGAGCACTGCCATGGGCAGATGAGGCTGAGCAACAGCTTTCCAGGCTAGCCCCTTCTGGCTGCCAGCTATCTGCAGACGTTCGCACTTTCGGAGCAGGGCTGTGATAGGAGCCTGGCTGGGACACCACGATTCCCAGCATGCGTTTGAAGTTTCAAGTGGCAAGATAAGCAAGCAGCCCCATTCTCTGTGCCTCTATGCGAACAGTGCCATGGGCAGATGAGGCTGAGCAACAGCTTTCCAGGCTAGCCTCTTCTGGCTGGCAGCTATCTGCAGACGTTCGCACTTTCGGAGCAGGGCTGCGAAAGGAGCCTGGCTCGGACACCAACTTTCCCAGGCTACCTTTGAAGTTTGAGGTGGCAAGACAAGCAAGCAGCCCCAGTCTCTGTGCCTCTGTGCGAGCACTGCCATGGGCAGATGAGGCTGAGCAACAGCTTTCCAGGCTAGCCCCTTCTGGCTGCCAGCTATCTGCAGACGTTCGCACTTTCGGAGCAGGGCTGCGAAAGGAGCCTGGCAGGGACACCACCATTCCCAGCATGCGTTTGAAGTTTGAGGTGGCAAGACAAGCAAGCAGCCCCATTCTCTGGGCCTCTGGGCGAGCACTGCCATGGGCAGATGAGGCTGAGCAACAGCTTTCCAGGCTAGCCCCTTCTGGCTGCCAGCTATCTGCAGACGTTCGCACTTTCGGAGCAGGGCTGTGATAGGAGCCTGGCAGGGACTCCACCATTCCCAGCATGCGTTTCAAGTTTCAAGTGGCAAGATAAGCAAGCAGCCCCATTCTCTGTGCCTCTATGCGAACAGTGCCATGGGCAGATGAGGCTGAGCAACAGCTTTCCAGGCTAGCCCCTTCTGGCTGCCAGCTATCTGCAGACTTTCGCATTTCAAGAGTAGGGCTGCGAAAGTAGCCTTGCAGGTACACCATCCTTCCCAGGCTACGTTTGAAGTTTGAGGTGGCAAGACAAGCAAGGAGCACCATTCTCTGTGCCTCTGTGTGAGCACTGCCATGGGCAGATGAGGCTGAGCAACAGCTTTCCAGGCTAGCCTCTTCTGGCTGCAGGCTATCTGCAGACGTTCGCACTTTCGGAGCAGGGCTGTGATAGGAGCCTGGCTGGGACACCACCATTCCCAGCATGCGTTTGAAGTTTCAAGTGGCAAGATAAGCAAGCAGCCCCAGTCTCTGTGCCTCTATGCGAACAGTGCCATGGGCAGATGAGGCTGAGCAACAGCTTTCCAGGCAACCCCCTTCTGGCTGCCAGCTATCTGCAGACGTTCGCATTTCAAGAGCAGGGTTGCGAAAGGACCCTAACAGGTACACCATCTTTCCCAGGCTACATTTGAAGTTTGAGGTGTCAAGACAAGCAAGCAGCCCCATTCTCTGTGCCTCTGTACGAGCACTGCCATGGGCAGATGAGGCTGAGCAACAGCTTTCCAGGCTAGCCTCTTCTGGCTGGCAGCTATCTGCAGACGTTCGCACTTTCGGAGCAGGGCTGCGAAAGGAGCCTGGCAGGGACACCACCATTCCCAGCATGCGTTTGAAGTTTCAAGTGGCAAGATAAGCAAGCAGCCCCAGTCTCTGTGCCTCTGTGCGAGCACTGCCATGGGCAGATGAGGCTGAGCAACAGCTTTCGAGGCTAGCCCCTTCTGGCTGCCAGCTATCTGCAGACGTTCGCACTTTCGGAGCAGGGCTGCGAAAGGAGCCTGGCTGGGACACCACCATTCCCAGCATGCGTTTCAAGTTTCAAGTTGCAAGATAAGCAAGCAGCCCCATTCTCTGTGGCTCTAGGCGAACAGTGCCATGGGCAGATGAGGCTGAGCAACAGCTTTCCAGGCTAGCACCTTCTGGCTGCCAGCTATCTGCAGACATTCCCATTTTCGGAGCACGGCTGCGAAAGGAGCCTGGCAGGGACACCACCATTCCCAGCATGCGTTTGAAGTTTCAAGTGGCAAGATAAGCAAGCAGCCCCAGTCTCTGTGCCTCTGTGCGAGCACTGCCATGGGCAGATGAGGCTGAGCAACAGCTTTCCAGGCTAGCACCTTCTGGCTGCCAGCTATCTGCAGACGTTCGCACTTTCGGAGCAGGGCTGTGATAGGAGCCTGGCAGGGACACCACCATTCCCAGCATGCGTTTGAAGTTTGAGGTGGCAAGACAAGCAAGCAGCCCCATTCTCTGTGCCTCTGTGCGAGCAGTGCCATGGGCAGATGAGGCTGAGCAACAGCTTTCCAGGCTAGCACCTTCTGGCTGCCAGCTATCTGCAGACATTCGCACTTTCGGAGCAGGGCTGCGAAAGGAGCCTGGCAGGGACACCACCATTCCCAGCATGCGTTTGAAGTTTCAAGTGGCAAGATAAGCAAGCAGCCCCATTCTCTGTGCCTCTGTGTGAGCACTGCCATGGGCAGATGAGGCTGAGCAACAGCTTTCCAGGCTAGCCCCTTCTGCCTGCCACCTATCTGCAGACGTTCGCACTTTCGGAGCAGGGCTGTGATAGGAGCCTGGCAGGGACTCCACCATTCCCAGCATGCGTTTGAAGTTTCAAGTGGCAAGATAAGCAAGCAGCCCCATTCTCTGTGCCTCTATGCGAACAGTGCCATGGGCAGATGAGGCTGAGCAACAGCTTTCCAGGCTAGCCCCTTCTGGCTGCCAGCTATCTGCAGACTTTCGCATTTCAAGAGTAGGGCTGCGAAAGGAGCCTTGCAGGTACACCATCTTTCCCAGGCTACATTTGAAGTTTGAGGTGGCAAGACAAGCAAGGAGCACCATTCTCTGTGCCTCTGTGTGAGCAGTGCCATGGGCAGATGAGGCTGAGCAACAGCTTTCCAGGCTAGCCCCTTCTGGCTGCCAGCTATCTGCAGACGTTCGCACTTTCGGAGCAGGGCTGTGATAGGAGCCTGGCTGGGACACCACCATTCCCAGCATGCGTTTGAAGTTTCAAGTGGCAAGATAAGCAAGCAGCCCCATTCTCTGTGCCTCTATGCGAACAGTGCCATGGGCAGATGAGGCTGAGCAACAGCTTTCCAGGCTAGCCCCTTCTGGCTGCCAGCTATCTGCAGACATTCGCACTTTCGGAGCAGGGCTGCGAAAGGAGCCTGGCTGGTACACCATCTTTCCCAGTCTACGTTTGAAGTTTGAGGTGGCAAGAGAAGCAAGCAGCCCCTAGTCTCTGGGCCTCTGTGCGAGCACTGCCATGGGCAGATGACGCTGAGCAACAGCTTTCCAGAATATCCCCTTCTGGCTGCCACCTATCTGCAGACGTTCGCACTTTCGGAGCAGGGCTGTGATAGGCGCCTGGCAGGGACACCACCGTTCCCAGCATGCTTTTCAAGTTTCAAGTGGCAAGATAAGCAAGCAGCCCCATTCTCTGTGCCTCTATGCGAACAGTGCCATGGGCAGATGAGGCTGAGCAACAGCTTTCCAGGCTAGCCCCTTCTGGCTGCCAGCTATCTGCAGACGTTCGCACTTTCGGAGCAGGGCTGCGAAAGGAGCCTGGCTGGGACACCAACTTTCCCAGGCTACGTTTGAAGTTTGAGGTGGCAAGACAAACAAGCAGCCCCATTCTCTGTGCCTCTATGCGAGCAGTGCCATGGGCAGATGAGGCTGAGCAACAGCTTTCCAGGCTAGCCCCTTCTGTCTGCCAGCTATCTGCAGACGTTCGCACTTTCAGAGCAGGGCTGCGAAAGGAGCCTGGCAGGGACACCACCATTCCCAGCATGCGTTTGAAGTTTCAAGTGGCAAGATAAGCAAGCAGCCCCAGTCTCTGTGCCTCTGTGCGAGCACTGCCATGGGCAGATGAGGCTGAGCAACAGCTTTCCAGGCTAGCTCCTTCTGGCTGCCAGCTATCTGCAGACGTTCGCACTTTCGGAGCAGGGCTGCGAAAGGAGCCTGGCTGGGACACCAACTTTCCCAGGCTACGTTTGAAGTTTGAGGTGGCAAGACAAGCAAGCAGCCCCAGTCTCTGTGCCTCTGTGCGAGCAGTGCCATGGGCAGATGAGGCTGAGCAACAGCTTTCCAGGCTAGCCCCTTCTGGCTGCCAGCTATCTGCAGACATTCCCATTTTCGGAGCAGGGCTGCGAAAGGAGCCTGGCAGGTACACAATCTTTCCCAGGCTACGTTTGAATTTTGAGGTGGCAAGACAAGCAAGCAGCCCCATTCTCTGTGCCTCTGTGTGAGCACTGCCATGGGCAGATGAGGCTGAGCAACAGCTTTCCAGGCTAGCCCCTTCTGCCTGCCAGCTATCTGCAGACGTTCGCACTTTCGGAGCAGGGCTGCGAAAGGAGCCTGGCAGGTCCACCACCATTCCCAGCATGCGTTTGAAGTTTCAAGTGGCAAGATAAGCAAGCAGCCCCAGTCTCTGTGCCTCTGTGCGAGCACTGCCATGGGCAGATGAGGCTGAGCAACAGCTTTCCAGGCTAGCCCCTTCTGGCTGCCAGCTATCTGCAGACGTTCGCACTTTCGGAGCACGGCTGCGAAAGGAGCCTGGCTGGGACACCAACTTTCCCAGGCTACGTTTGAAGTTTGAGGTGGCAAGACAAGCAAGGACCCCCAGTCTCTGTGCCTCTGTGCGAGCACTGCCATGGGCAGATGAGGCTGAGCAACACCTTTCCTTGCTAGCCCCTTCTGGCTGGCAGCTATCTGCAGACGTTCGCACTTTCGGAGCAGGGCTGCGAAAGGAGCCTGGCAGGGACACAAACTTTCCCAGGCTACGTTTGAAGTTTGAGGTGGCAAGACAAGCAAGCAGCCCCAGTCCCTGTGCCTCTGTGCGAGCAGTGCCATGAGCAGATGAGGCTGAGCAACAGCTTTCCAGGCTAGCCCCTTCTGGCTGGCAGCTATCTGCAGACGTTCGCACTTTCGGAGCAGGGCTGCGAAAGGAGCCTGGCTGGGACACCAACTTTCCCAGGCTACGTTTGAAGTTTGAGGTGGCAAGACAAGCAAGCAGACCCTAGTCTCTGGGTCTCTGTGCGAGCACTGCCATGGGCAGATGAGGCTGAGCAACAGCTTTCCAGGATAGCCCCTTCTGCCTGCCAGCTATCTGCAGACGTTCGCACTTTCGGAGCAGGGCTGTGATAGGAGCCTGGCAGGGACACCACCATTCCCAGCATGCGTTTGAAGTTTCAAGTGGCAAGATAAGCAAGCAGCCCCATTCTCTGTGCCTCTATGCGAACAGTGCCATGGGCAGATGAGGCTGAGCAACAGCTTTCCAGGCTAGCCCCTTCTGGCTGCCAGCTATCTGCAGACGTTCGCACTTTCGGAGCAGGGCTGCGAAAGGAGCCTGGCTGGGACACCAACTTTCCCAGGCTACGTTTGAAGTTTGAGGTGGCAAGACAAGCAAGCAGCCCCATTCTCTGTGCCTCTGTGCGAGCAGTGCCATGGGCAGATGAGGCTGAGCAACAGCTTTCCAGGCTAGCCCCTTCTGGCTGCCAGCTATCTGCAGACGTTCGCATTTCAAGAGTAGGGCTGCGAAAGTAGCCTTGCAGGTACACCATCTTTCCCAAGCTACGTTTGAAGTTTGAGGTGGCAAGAGAAGCAAGGAGCACCATTCTCTGTACCTCTGTGTGAGCAGTGCCATGTGCAGATGAGGCTGAGCAACAGCTTTCCAGGCTAGCCCCTTCTGGCTGCAGGCTATCTGCAGACGTTCGCACTTTCGGAGCAGGGCTGTGATAGGAGCCTGGCTGGGACACCACCATTCCCAGCATGCGTTTGAAGTTTCAAGTGGCAAGATAAGCAAGCAGACCCTAGTCTCTGGGCCTCTGTGCGAGCACTGCCATGGGCAGATGACGCTGAGCAACAGCTTTCCAGGATATCCCCTTCTGGCTGCCAGCTATCTGCAGACGTTCGCACTTTCGGAGCAGGGCTGTGATAGGAGCCTGGCAGGGACACCACCGTTCCCAGCATGCGTTTCAAGTTTCAAGTGGCAAGATAAGCAAGCAGCCCCAGTCTCTGTGCCTCTATGCGAACAGTGCCATGGGCAGATGAGGCTGAGCAACAGCTTTCCAGGCTAGCACCTTCTGGCTGCCAGCTATCTGCAGACGTTCGCATTTCAAGAGCAGGGTTGCGAAAGGACCCTAACAGGTACACCATCTTTCCCAGGCTACGTTTGAAGTTTGAGGTGTCAAGACAAGCAAGGAGCCCCATTCTCTGTGCCTCTGTGCGAGCAGTGCCATGGGCAGATGAGGCTGAGCAACAGCTTTCCAGGCTAGCCCCTTGTGGCTGCCAGCTATCTGCAGACGTTCGCACTTTCGGAGCAGGGCTGCGAAAGGAGCCTGGCTGGGACACCAACTTTCCCAGGCTACGTTTGAAGTTTGAGGTGGCAAGACAAGCAAGCAGCCCCAGTCTCTGTGCCTCTGTGCGAGCACTGCCATGGGCAGATGAGGCTGAGCAACAGCTTTCCAGGCTAGCACCTTCTGGCTGCCAGCTATCTGCAGACGTTCGCACTTTCGGAGCAGGGCTGTGATAGGAGCCTGGCAGGGACACCACCATTCCCAGCATGCGTTTCAAGTTTCAAGTGGCAAGATAAGCAAGCAGCCCCATTCTCTCTGCCTCTATGCGAACAGTGCCATGGGCAGATGAGGCTGAGCAACAGCTTTCCAGGCTAGCCCCTTCTGGCTGCCAGCTATCTGCAGACGTTCGCATTTCAAGAGCAGGGCTGCGAAAGGAGCCTAGCAGGTACACCATCTTTCCCAGGCTACGTTTGAAGTTTGAGGTGGCAAGACAAGCAAGGAGCCCCATTCTCTGTGCCACTGTGCGAGCACTGCCATGGGCAGATGAGGCTGAGCAACAGCTTTCCAGGCTAGCACCTTGTGGCTGCCAGCTATCTGCAGACGTTCGCACTTTCGGAGCAGGGCTGCGAAAGGAGCCTGGCTGGGACACCACCTTTCCCAGGCTACGTTTGAAGTTTGAGGTGGCAAGACAAGCAAGCAGCCCCATTCTCTGTGCCTCTGTGCGAGCACTGCCATGGGCAGATGAGACTGAGCAACAGCTTTCCAGGCTAGCCCCTTCTGGCTGCCAGCTATCTGCAGACGTTCGCACTTTCGGAGCAGGGCTGCGAAAGGAGCCTGGCTGGGACACCAACTTTCCCAGGCTACGTTTGAAGTTTGAGGTGGCAAGACAAGCAAGCAGCCCCATTCTCTGTGCCTCTGTGTGAGCACTGCCATGGGCAGATGAGGCTGAGCAACAGCTTTCCAGGCTAGCCCCTTCTGGCTGCCAGCTATCTGCAGACGTTCGCACTTTCGGAGCAGGGCTGTGATAGGAGCCTGGCAGAGACACCACCATTCCCAGCATGCGTTTGAAGTTTCAACTGGCAAGATAAGCAAGCAGCCCCATTCTCTGTGCCTCTATGCGAACAGTGCCATGGGCAGATGAGGCTGAGCAACAGCTTTCCAGGCTAGCACCTTCTGGCTGCCAGCTATCTGCAGACGTTCGCACTTTCGGAGCAGGGCTGTGATAGGAGCCTGGCAGGGACACCACCATTCCCAGCATGCGTTTCAAGTTTCAAGTTGCAAGATAAGCAAGCAGCCCCATTCTCTGTGCCTCTATGCGAACAGTGCCATGGGCAGATGAGGCTGAGCAACAGCTTTCCAGGCTAGCCCCTTCTGGCTGCCAGCTATCTGCAGACATTCGCACTTTCAGAGCAGGGCTGCAAAAGGAGCCTGGCTGGGACACCAACTTTCCCAGGCTACGTTTGAAGTTTCAGGTGGCAAGACAAACAAGCAGCCCCATTCTCTGTGCCTCTGTGCGAGCAGTGACATGGGCAGATGAGGCTGAGCAACAGCTTTCCAGGCTAGACCCTTCTGGCTGCCAGCGATCTGCAGACGTTCGCACTTTCGGAGCAGGGCTGCGAAAGGAGCCTGGCTGGGACACCAACTTTCCCAGGCTACGTTTGAAGTTTGAGGTGGCAAGAAAAGCAAGCAAGCAGACCCTAGTCTCTGGGCCTCTGTGCGAGCACTGCCATGGGCAGATGAGGCTGAGCAACAGCTTTCCAGGATACCCCCTTCTGGCTGCCAGCTATCTGCAGACGTTCGCACTTTCGGAGCAGGGCTGTGATAGGAGCCTGGCAGAGACACCACCATTCCCAGCATGCGTTTGAGGTTTCAAGTGTCAAGATAAGCAAGCAGCCCCATTCTCTGTGCCTCTATGCGAACAGTGCCATGGGCAGATGAGGCTGAGCAACAGCTTTCCAGGCTAGCCCCTTCTGGCTGCCAGCTATCTGCAGACGTTCGCACTTTCAGAGCAGGGCTGCGAAAGGAGCCTGGCAGGGACACCACCATTCCCAGCATGCGTTTGAAGTTTCAAGTGGCAAGATAAGCAAGCAGCCCCAGTCTCTGTGCCTCTGTGCGAGCACTGCCATGGGCAGATGAGGCTGAGCAACAGCTTTCCAGGCTAGCCCCTTCTGGCTGGCAGCTATCTGCAGACGTTCGCACTTTCGGAGCAGGGCTGCGAAAGGAGCCTGGCTGGGACACCAACTTTCCCAGGCTACGTTTGAAGTCTGAGGTGGCAAGACAAGCAAGCAGCCCCATTCTCTGTGCCTCTGTGCGAGCACGGCCATGGGCAGATGAGGCTGAGCAACAGCTTTCCAGGCTAGCCCCTTCTGGCTGCCAGCTATCTGCAGACGTTCGCACTTTCGGAGCAGGGCTGCGAAAGGAGCCTGGCTGGGACACCAACTTTCCCAGGTTACGTTTGAAGTTTGAGGTGGCAAGACAAGCAAGCAGCCCCATTCTCTGTGCCTCTATGCGAACAGTGCCATGGGCAGATGAGGCTGAGCAACAGCTTTCCAGGCTAGCACCTTCTGGCTGCCAGCTATCTGCAGACGTTCGCACTTTCGGAGCAGGGCTGCGAAAGGAGCCTGGCTGGGACACCAACATTCCCAGGCTACGTTTGAAGTTTGAGGTGGCAAGACAAGCAAGGAGCCCCATTCTCTGTGCCTCTGTGCGAGCACTGCCATGGGCAGATGAGGCTGAGCAACAGCTTTCCAGGCTAGCCCCTTCTGGCTGCCAGCTATCTGCAGACGTTCGCACTTTCGGAGCAGGGCTGTGATAGGAGCCTGGCAGGGACACCACCATTCCCAGCATGCGTTTCAAGTTTCAAGTGGCAAGATAAGCAAGCAGCCCCATTCTCTGTGCCTCTGTGCGAGCACTGCCATGGGCAGATGAGGCTGAGCAACAGCTTTCCAGGCTAGCCCCTTCTGGCTGCCAGCTATCTGCAGACGTTCGCACTTTCGGAGCAGGGCTGCAAAAGGAGCCTGGCTGGGACACCACCATTCCCAGCATGCGTTTCAAGTTTCAAGTTGCAAGACAAGCAAGCAGCCCCATTCTCTGTGCCTCTGTGTGAGCACTGCCATGGGCAGATGAGACTGAGAAACAGCTTTCCAGGCTAGCACCTTCTGGCTGCCAGCTATCTGCAGACGTTCGCACTTTCGGAGCAGGGCTGCGAAAGGAGCCTGGCAGGTACACCATCTTTCCCAGGCTACGTTTGAAGTTTGAGGTGGCAAGACAAGCAAGCAGCCCCATTCTCTGTGCCTCTATGCGAACAGTGCCATGGGCAGATGAGGCTGAGCAACAGCTTTCCAGGTGAGCACCTTCTGGCTGCCAGCTATCTGCAGAAGTTCGCACTTTCGGAGCAGGGCTGTGATAGGAGCCTGGCAGGGACACCACCATTCCCAGCATGCGTTTGAAGTTTGAGGTGGCAAGATAAGCAAGCAGCCCCATTCTCTGTGCCTCTATGCGAACAGTGCCATGGCCAGATGAGGCTGAGCAACAGCTTTCCAGGCTAGCACCTCTGGCTGCCAGCTATCTGCAGACATTCGCACTTTCGGAGCAGGGCTGCGAAAGGAGCCTGGCTGGGACACCAACTTTCCCAGGCTACGTTTGAAGTTTGAGGTGGCAAGACAAACAAGCAGCCCCATTCTCTGTGCCTCTGTGCGAGCAGTGACATGGGCAGATGAGGCTGAGCAACAGCTTTCCAGGCTAGCCCCTTCTGGCTGCCAGCGATCTGCAGACGTTCGCATTTTCGGAGCAGGGCTGCGAAAGGAGCATGGCTGGTACACCATCTTTCCCAGGCTACGTTTCAAGTTTGAGGTGGCAAGACAAGCAAGCAGCCCCAGTCTCTGTGCCTCTGTGCGAGCAGTGCCATGGGCAGATGAGGCTGAGCAACAGCTTTCCAGGCTAGCCCCTTCTGGCTGCCAGTTATCTGCAGACGTTCGCACTTTCAGAGCAGGGCTGCGAAAGGAGCCTGGCTGGGACACCAACTTTCCCAGGCTACGTTTGAACTTTGAGGTGGCAAGACAAGCAAGCAGCCCCATTCTCTGTGCCTCTGTGCGAGCAGTGCCATGGGCAGATGAGGCTGAGCAACAGCTTTCCAGGCTAGCCCCTTCTGGCTGCCAGCTATCTGCAGACGTTCGCACTTTCGGAGCAGGGCTGCGAAAGGAGCCTGGCTGGGACACCAACTTTCCCAGACTACGTTTGAAGTTTGAGGTGGCAAGACAAGCAAGCAGCCCCTAGTCTCTGGGCCTCTGTGCGAGCACTGCCATGGGCAGATGAGGCTGAGCAACAGCTTTCCAGGATACCCCCTTCTGGCTGCCAGCTATCTGCAGACGTTCGCACTTTCGGAGCAGGGCTGTGATAGGAGCCTGGCAGGGACACCACCATTCCCAGCATGCGTTTGAAGTTTCAAGTGGCAAGATAAGCAAGCAGCCCCATTCTCTGTGCCTCTATGCGAACAGTGCCATGGGCAGATGAGGCTGAGCAACAGCTTTCCAGGCTAGCCCCTTCTGGCTGCCAGCTATCTGCAGACGTTCGCACTTTCGGAGCAGGGCTGTGATAGGAGCCTGGCAGGGACACCACCATTCCCAGCATGCGTTTCAAGTTTCAAGTGGCAAGATAAGCAAGCAGCCCCATTCTCTCTGCCTCTATGCGAACAGTGCCATGGGCAGATGAGGCTGAGCAACAGCTTTCCAGGCTAGCCCCTTCTGGCTGCCAGCTATCTGCAGACGTTCGCATTTCAAGAGCAGGGCTGCGAAAGGAGCCTAGCAGGTACACCATCTTTCCCAGGCTACGTTTGAAGTTTGAGGTGGCAAGACAAGCAAGGAGCCCCATTCTCTGTGCCACTGTGCGAGCACTGCCATGGGCAGATGAGGCTGAGCAACAGCTTTCCAGGCTAGCACCTTGTGGCTGCCAGCTATCTGCAGACGTTCGCACTTTCGGAGCAGGGCTGCGAAAGGAGCCTGGCTGGGACACCACCTTTCCCAGGCTACGTTTGAAGTTTGAGGTGGCAAGACAAGCAAGCAGCCCCATTCTCTGTGCCTCTGTGCGAGCACTGCCATGGGCAGATGAGACTGAGCAACAGCTTTCCAGGCTAGCCCCTTCTGGCTGCCAGCTATCTGCAGACGTTCGCACTTTCGGAGCAGGGCTGCGAAAGGAGCCTGGCTGGGACACCAACTTTCCCAGGCTACGTTTGAAGTTTGAGGTGGCAAGACAAGCAAGCAGCCCCATTCTCTGTGCCTCTGTGTGAGCACTGCCATGGGCAGATGAGGCTGAGCAACAGCTTTCCAGGCTAGCCCCTTCTGGCTACCAGCTATCTGCAGACGTTCGCACTTTCGGAGCAGGGCTGTGATAGGAGCCTGGCAGAGACACCACCATTCCCAGCATGCGTTTGAAGTTTCAACTGGCAAGATAAGCAAGCAGCCCCATTCTCTGTGCCTCTATGCGAACAGTGCCATGGGCAGATGAGGCTGAGCAACAGCTTTCCAGGCTAGCACCTTCTGGCTGCCAGCTATCTGCAGACGTTCGCACTTTCGGAGCAGGGCTGTGATAGGAGCCTGGCAGGGACACCACCATTCCCAGCATGCGTTTCAAGTTTCAAGTTGCAAGATAAGCAAGCAGCCCCATTCTCTGTGCCTCTATGCGAACAGTGCCATGGGCAGATGAGGCTGAGCAACAGCTTTCCAGGCTAGCCCCTTCTGGCTGCCAGCTATCTGCAGACATTCGCACTTTCAGAGCAGGGCTGCAAAAGGAGCCTGGCTGGGACACCAACTTTCCCAGGCTACGTTTGAAGTTTCAGGTGGCAAGACAAACAAGCAGCCCCATTCTCTGTGCCTCTGTGCGAGCAGTGACATGGGCAGATGAGGCTGAGCAACAGCTTTCCAGGCTAGACCCTTCTGGCTGCCAGCGATCTGCAGACGTTCGCACTTTCGGAGCAGGGCTGCGAAAGGAGCCTGGCTGGGACACCAACTTTCCCAGGCTACGTTTGAAGTTTGAGGTGGCAAGAAAAGCAAGCAAGCAGACCCTAGTCTCTGGGCCTCTGTGCGAGCACTGCCATGGGCAGATGAGGCTGAGCAACAGCTTTCCAGGATACCCCCTTCTGGCTGCCAGCTATCTGCAGACGTTCGCACTTTCGGAGCAGGGCTGTGATAGGAGCCTGGCAGAGACACCACCATTCCCAGCATACGTTTGAGGTTTCAAGTGTCAAGATAAGCAAGCAGCCCCATTCTCTGTGCCTCTATGCGAACAGTGCCATGGGCAGATGAGGCTGAGCAACAGCTTTCCAGGCTAGCCCCTTCTGGCTGCCAGCTATCTGCAGACGTTCGCACTTTCAGAGCAGGGCTGCGAAAGGAGCCTGGCAGGGACACCACCATTCCCAGCATGCGTTTGAAGTTTCAAGTGGCAAGATAAGCAAGCAGCCCCAGTCTCTGTGCCTCTGTGCGAGCACTGCCATGGGCAGATGAGGCTGAGCAACAGCTTTCCAGGCTAGCCCCTTCTGGCTGGCAGCTATCTGCAGACGTTCGCACTTTCGGAGCAGGGCTGCGAAAGGAGCCTGGCTGGGACACCAACTTTCCCAGGCTACGTTTGAAGTTTGAGGTGGCAAGACAAGCAAGCAGCCCCATTCTCTGTGCCTCTGTGCGAGCACGGCCATGGGCAGATGAGGCTGAGCAACAGCTTTCCAGGCTAGCCCCTTCTGTCTGGCAGCTATCTGCAGACGTTCGCACTTTCGGAGCAGGGCTGCGAAAGGAGCCTGGCTGGGACACCAACTTTCCCA
Organism: Opisthocomus hoazin; assembly: GCF_030867145.1. Lineage (NCBI taxonomy): Eukaryota > Metazoa > Chordata > Aves > Opisthocomiformes > Opisthocomidae > Opisthocomus > Opisthocomus hoazin. The sequence goes on along the minus strand of NC_134447.1, from coordinate 1,960,898 downwards.
GGTTACGTTTGAAGTTTGAGGTGGCAAGACAAGCAAGCAGCCCCATTCTCTGTGCCTCTATGCGAACAGTGCCATGGGCAGATGAGGCTGAGCAACAGCTTTCCAGGCTAGCACCTTCTGGCTGCCAGCTATCTGCAGACGTTCGCACTTTCGGAGCAGGGCTGCGAAAGGAGCCTGGCTGGGACACCAACATTCCCAGGCTACGTTTGAAGTTTGAGGTGGCAAGACAAGCAAGGAGCCCCATTCTCTGTGCCTCTGTGCGAGCACTGCCATGGGCAGATGAGGCTGAGCAACAGCTTTCCAGGCTAGCCCCTTCTGGCTGCCAGCTATCTGCAGACGTTCGCACTTTCGGAGCAGGGCTGTGATAGGAGCCTGGCAGGGACACCACCATTCCCAGCATGCGTTTCAAGTTTCAAGTGGCAAGATAAGCAAGCAGCCCCATTCTCTGTGCCTCTGTGCGAGCACTGCCATGGGCAGATGAGGCTGAGCAACAGCTTTCCAGGCTAGCCCCTTCTGGCTGCCAGCTATCTGCAGACGTTCGCACTTTCGGAGCAGGGCTGCAAAAGGAGCCTGGCTGGGACACCACCATTCCCAGCATGCGTTTCAAGTTTCAAGTTGCAAGACAAGCAAGCAGCCCCATTCTCTGTGCCTCTGTGTGAGCACTGCCATGGGCAGATGAGGCTGAGAAACAGCTTTCCAGGCTAGCACCTTCTGGCTGCCAGCTATCTGCAGACGTTCGCACTTTCGGAGCAGGGCTGCGAAAGGAGCCTGGCAGGTACACCATCTTTCCCAGGCTACGTTTGAAGTTTGAGGTGGCAAGACAAGCAAGCAGCCCCATTCTCTGTGCCTCTATGCGAACAGTGCCATGGGCAGATGAGGCTGAGCAACAGCTTTCCAGGTGAGCACCTTCTGGCTGCCAGCTATCTGCAGAAGTTCGCACTTTCGGAGCAGGGCTGTGATAGGAGCCTGGCAGGGACACCACCATTCCCAGCATGCGTTTGAAGTTTGAGGTGGCAAGATAAGCAAGCAGCCCCATTCTCTGTGCCTCTATGCGAACAGTGCCATGGCCAGATGAGGCTGAGCAACAGCTTTCCAGGCTAGCACCTCTGGCTGCCAGCTATCTGCAGACATTCGCACTTTCGGAGCAGGGCTGCGAAAGGAGCCTGGCTGGGACACCAACTTTCCCAGGCTACGTTTGAAGTTTGAGGTGGCAAGACAAACAAGCAGCCCCATTCTCTGTGCCTCTGTGCGAGCAGTGACATGGGCAGATGAGGCTGAGCAACAGCTTTCCAGGCTAGCCCCTTCTGGCTGCCAGCGATCTGCAGACGTTCGCATTTTCGGAGCAGGGCTGCGAAAGGAGCATGGCTGGTACACCATCTTTCCCAGGCTACGTTTCAAGTTTGAGGTGGCAAGACAAGCAAGCAGCCCCAGTCTCTGTGCCTCTGTGCGAGCAGTGCCATGGGCAGATGAGGCTGAGCAACAGCTTTCCAGGCTAGCCCCTTCTGGCTGCCAGTTATCTGCAGACGTTCGCACTTTCAGAGCAGGGCTGCGAAAGGAGCCTGGCTGGGACACCAACTTTCCCAGGCTACGTTTGAACTTTGAGGTGGCAAGACAAGCAAGCAGCCCCATTCTCTGTGCCTCTGTGCGAGCAGTGCCATGGGCAGATGAGGCTGAGCAACAGCTTTCCAGGCTAGCCCCTTCTGGCTGCCAGCTATCTGCAGACGTTCGCACTTTCGGAGCAGGGCTGCGAAAGGAGCCTGGCTGGGACACCAACTTTCCCAGACTACGTTTGAAGTTTGAGGTGGCAAGACAAGCAAGCAGCCCCTAGTCTCTGGGCCTCTGTGCGAGCACTGCCATGGGCAGATGAGGCTGAGCAACAGCTTTCCAGGATACCCCCTTCTGGCTGCCAGCTATCTGCAGACGTTCGCACTTTCGGAGCAGGGCTGTGATAGGAGCCTGGCAGGGACACCACCATTCCCAGCATGCGTTTGAAGTTTCAAGTGGCAAGATAAGCAAGCAGCCCCATTCTCTGTGCCTCTATGCGAACAGTGCCATGGGCAGATGAGGCTGAGCAACAGCTTTCCAGGCTAGCCCCTTCTGGCTGCCAGTTATCTGCAGACGTTCGCACTTTCGGAGCAGGGCTGCGAAAGGAGCCTGGCAGGGACACCACCATTCCCAGCATGCGTTTGAAGTTTCAAGTGGCAAGATAAGCAAGCAGCCCCAGTCTCTGTGCCTCTGTGCGAGCACTGCCATGGGCAGATGAGGCTGAGCAACAGCTTTCCAGGCTAGCCTCTTCTGGCTGGCAGCTATCTGCAGACGTTCGCACTTTCGGAGCAGGGCTGCGAAAGGAGCCTGGCTGGGACACCAACTTTCCCAGGCTACGTTTGAAGTTTGAGGTGGCAAGACAAGCAAGCAGCCCCATTCTCTGTGCCTCTGTGCGAGCACGGCCATGGGCAGATGAGGCTGAGCAACAGCTTTCCAGGCTAGCCCCTTCTGGCTGCCAGCTATCTGCAGACGTTCGCACTTTCGGAGCAGGGCTGCGAAAGGAGCCTGGCTGGGACACCAACTTTCCCAGGCTACGTTTGAAGTTTGAGGTGGCAAGACAAGCAAGCAGCCCCATTCTCTGTGCCTCTATGCGAACAGTGCCATGGGCAGATGAGGCTGAGCAACAGCTTTCCAGGCTAGCCCCTTCTGGCTGCCAGCTATCTGCAGACGTTCGCACTTTCGGAGCAGGGCTGCGAAAGGAGCCTGGCTGGGACACCAACTTTCCCAGGCTACGTTTGAAGTTTGAGGTGGCAAGACAAGCAAGGAGCCCCATTCTCTGTGCCTCTGTGCGAGCACTGCCATGGGCAGATGAGGCTGAGCAACAGCTTTCCAGGCTAGCCCCTTCTGGCTGCCAGCTATCTGCAGACGTTCGCACTTTCGGAGCAGGGCTGTGATAGGAGCCTGGCAGGGACACCACCATTCCCAGCATGCGTTTGAAGTTTCAAGTGGCAAGATAAGCAAGCAGCCCCATTCTCTGTGCCTCTGTGCGAGCAGTGCCATGGGCAGATGAGGCTGAGCAACAGCTTTCCAGGCTAGCCCCTTCTGGCTGCCAGCTATCTGCAGACGTTCGCACTTTAGGAGCAGGGCTGCAAAAGGAGCCTGGCTGGGACACCACCATTCCCAGCATGCGTTTCAAGTTTCAAGTTGCAAGATAAGCAAGCAGCCCCATTCTCTGTGCCTCTATGCGAACAGTGCCATGGGCAGATGAGGCTGAGCAACAGCTTTCCAGGCTAGCACCTTCTGGCTGCCAGCTATCTGCAGACATTCCCATTTTCGGAGCAGGGCTGCGAAAGGAGCCTGGCAGGTACACCATCTTTCCCAGGCTACGTTTGAAGTTTGAGGTGGCAAGACAAGCAAGCAGCCCCATTCTCTGTGTCTCTGTGCGAGCACTGCCATGGGCAGATGAGGCTGAGCAACAGCTTTCCAGGCTAGCACCTTCTGGCTGCCAGCTATCTGCAGACGTTCGCACTTTCGGAGCAGGGCTGCGAAAGGAGCCTGGCAGGGACACCACCATTCCCAGCATGCGTTTGAAGTTTGAGGTGGCAAGACAAGCAAGCAGCCCCATTCTCTGTGCCTCTTTGCGAACAGTGCCATGGGCAGATGACGCTGAGCAACAGCTTTCCAGGCTAGCCCCTTCTGGCTGCCAGCTATCTGCAGACGTTCGCACTTTCGGAGCAGGGCTGCGAAAGGAGCCTGGCTGGGACACCAACTTTCCCAGGCTACGTTTGAAGTTTGAGGTGGCAAGACAAGCAAGCAGCCCCTAGTCTCTGGGCCTCTGTGCGAGCACTGCCATGGGCAGATGAGGCTGAGCAACAGCTTTCCAGGCTAGCACCTTCTGCCTGCCAGCCATCTGCAGACGTTCGCACTTTCGGAGCAGGGCTGCGAAAGGAGCCTGGCTGGGACACCAACTTTCCCAGGCTACGTTTGAAGTTTGAGGTGGCAAGACAAGCAAGCAGCCCCATTCTCTGTGCCTCTGTGCGAGCACTGCCATGGGCAGATGAGGCTGAGCAACAGCTTTCCAGGCTAGCCCCTTCTGCCTGCCAGCCATCTGCAGACGTTCGCACTTTCGGAGCAGGACTGCAAAAGGAGCCTGGCTGGGACACCAACTTTCCCAGGCTACGTTTGAAGTTTGAGGTGGCAAGACAAGCAAGCAGCCCCATTCTCTGTGCCTCTGTGTGAGCACTGCCATGGGCAGATGAGGCTGAGCAACAGCTTTCCAGGCTAGCCCCTTCTGGCTGCCAGCTATCTGCAGACGTTCGCACTTTCGGAGCAGGGCTGTGATAGGAGCCTGGCTGGTACACCACCATTCCCAGCATGAGTTTCAAGTTTCAACTGGCAAGATAAGCAAGCAGCCCCAGTCTCTGTACCTCTATGCGAACAGTGCCATGGGCAGATGAGGCTGAGCAACAGCTTTCCAGGCTAGCACCTTCTGGCTGCCAGCTATCTGCAGACGTTCGCACTTTCGGAGCAGGGCTGTGATAGGAGCCTGGCAGGGACACCACCATTCCCAGCATGCGTTTGAAGTTTCAAGTGGCAAGATAAGCAAGCAGCCCCATTCTCTGTGCCTCTATGCGAACAGTGCCATGGGCAGATGAGGCTGAGCAACAGCTTTCCAGGCTAGCCCCTTCTGGCTGCCAGCTATCTGCAGACATTCGCACTTTCGGAGCAGGGCTGCGAAAGGAGCCTGGCTGGGACACCAACTTTCCCAGGCTACGTTTGAAGTTTGAGGTGGCAAGACAAGCAAGCAGCCCCTAGTCTCTGTGCCTCTGTGCGAGCACTGCCATGGGCAGATGAGGCTGAGCAACAGCTTTCCAGGATACCCCCTTCTGGCTGCCAGCTATCTGCAGACGTTCGCACTTTCAGAGCAGGGCTGCGAAAGGAGCCTGGCAGGGACACCACCATTCCCAGCATGCGTTTGAAGTTTCAAGTGGCAAGATAAGCAAGCAGCCCCAGTCTCTGTGCCTCTGTGCGAGCACTGCCATGGGCAGATGAGGCTGAGCAACAGCTTTCCCGGCTAGCCCCTTCTGGCTGCCAGCTATCTGCAGACGTTCGCACTTTCGGAGCAGGGCTGCAAAAGGAGCCTGGCTGGGACACCAACTTTCCCAGGCTACGTTTGAAGTTTGAGGTGGCAAGACAAGCAAGCAGCCCCAGTCTCTGTGCCTCTGTGCGAGCAGTGCCATGGGCAGATGAGGCTGAGCAACAGCTTTCCAGGCTAGCCCCTTCTGGCTGCCAGTTATCTGCAGACGTTCGCACTTTCAGAGCAGGGCTGCGAAAGAAGCCTGGCTGGGACACCAACTTTCCCAGGCTACGTTTGAACTTTGAGGTGGCAAGACAAGCAAGCAGCCCCATTCTCTGTGCCTCTATGCGAACAGTGCCATGGGCAGATGAGGCTGAGCAACAGCTTTCCAGGCTAGCCCCTTCTGGCTGCCAGCTATCTGCAGACGTTCGCACTTTCGGAGCAGGGCTGTGATAGGAGCCTAGCAGGGACACCACCATTCCCAGCATGCGTTTGAAGTTTCAAGTGGCAAGATAAGCAAGCAGCCCCATTCTCTGTGCCTCTATGCGAACAGTGCAATGGGCAGATGAGGCTGAGCAACAGCTTTCCAGGCTAGGCCCTTCTGGCTACCAGCTATCTGCAGACGTTTGCACTTTCGGAGCAGGGCTGTGATAGGAGCCTAGCAGGGACACCACCATTCCCAGCATGCGTTTGAAGTTTCAAGTGGCAAGATAAGCAAGCAGCCCCATTCTCTGTGCCTCTATGCGAACAGTGCCATGGGCAGATGAGGCTGAGCAACAGCTTTCCAGGCTAGCCCCTTCTGCCTGCCAGCTATCTGCAGACATTCGCATTTTGGGAGCAGGGCTGCGAAAGGAGCCTGGCTGGTACACCATCTTTCGCAGGCTACGTTTGAAGTTTCAAGTGGCAAGATAAGCAAGCAGCCCCATTCTCTGTGCCTCTGTGTGAGCACTGCCATGGGCAGATGAGGCTGAGCAACAGCTTTCCAGGCTAGCCCCTTCTGCCTGCCAGCTATCTGCAGACGTTCGCACTTTCGGAGCAGGGCTGCGAAAGGAGCCTGGCAGGTACACCACCATTCCCAGCATGCGTTTGAAGTTTCAAGTGGCAAGATAAGCAAGCAGCCCCAGTCTCTGTGCCTCTGTGCGAGCACTGCCATGGGCATATGAGGCTGAGCAACAGCTTTCCAGGCTAGCACCTTCTGGCTGCCAGCTATCTGCAGACGTTCGCACTTTCGGAGCAGGGCTGCGAAAGGAGCCTGGCTGGGACACCAACTTTCCCAGTCTACGTTTGAAGTTTCAACTGGCAATACAAGCAAGGACCCCCATTCTCTGTGCCTCTGTGCGAGCACTGCCATGGGCAGATGAGGCTGAGCAACAGCTTTCCAGGCTAGCCCCTTCTGGCTGCCAGCTATCTGCAGACGTTTGCACTTTCGGAGCAGGGCTGCGAAAGGAGCCTGGCAGGGACACCAACTTTCCCAGGCTACGTTTGAAGTTTGAGGTGGCAAGACAAGCAAGCAGCCCCAGTCCCTGTGCCTGTGTGCAAGCAGTGCTATGAGCAGATGAGGCTGAGCAACAGCTTTCCAGGCTAGCCCCTTCTGGCTGCCAGCTATCTGCAGACGTTCGCACTTTCTGAGCAGGGCTGTGATAGGAGCCTGGCAGGGACACCACCATTCCCAGCATGCGTTTGAAGTTTCAAGTGGCAAGATAAGTAAGCAGCCCCATTCTCTGTGCCTCTATGCGAACAGTGCCATGGGCAGATGAGGATGAGCAACAGCTTTCCAGGCTAGGCCCTTCTGGCTACCAGCTATCTGCAGACGTTCGCACTTTCGGAGCAGGGCTGTGATAGGAGCCTAGCAGGGACACCACCATTCCCAGCATGCGTTTGAAGTTTCAAGTGGCAAGATAAGCAAGCAGCCCCATTCTCTGTGCCTCTATGCGAACAGTGCCATGGGCAGATGAGGCTGAGCAACAGCTTTCCAGGCTAGCCCCTTCTGCCTGCCAGCTATCTGCAGACATTCGCATTTTGGGAGCAGGGCTGCGAAAGGAGCCTGGCTGGTACACCATCTTTCCCAGGCTACATTTGAAGTTTCAAGTGGCAAGATAAGCAAGCAGCCCCAGTCTCTGTGCCTCTGTGCGAGCACTGCCATGGGCAGATGAGGCTGAGCAACAGCTTTCCAGGCTAGCACCTTCTGGCTGCCAGCTATCTGCAGACGTTCGCACTTTCGGAGCAGGGCTGCGAAAGGAGCCTGGCTGGGATACCAACTTTCCCAGGCTACGTTTGAAGTTTGAGGTGGCAAGACAAGCAAGGACCCCCAGTCTCTGTGCCTCTGTGCGAGCACTGCCATGGGCAGATGAGGCTGAGCAACAGCTTTCCAGGCTAGCCCCTTCTGGCTGCCAGCTATCTGCAGACGTTTGCACTTTCGGAGCAGGGCTGCGAAAGGAGCCTGGCAGGGACACCAACTTTCCCAGGCTACGTTTGAAGTTTGAGGTGGCAAGACAAGCAAGCAGCCCCAGTCCCTGTGCCTCTGTGCGAGCAGTGCCATGAGCAGATGAGGCTGAGCAACAGCTTTCCAGGCTAGCCCCTTCTGGCTGCCAGCTATCTGCAGACGTTCGCACTTTCGGAGCAGGGCTGTGATAGGAGCCTGGCAGGGACACCACCATTCCCAGCATGCGTTTGAAGTTTCAAGTGGCAAGATAAGTAAGCAGCCCCATTCTCTGTGCCTCTATGCGAACAGTGCCATGGGCAGATGAGGCTGAGCAACAGCTTTCCAGGCTAGCCCCTTCTGGCTGCCAGCTATCTGCAGACGTTCGCACTTTCGGAGCAGGGCTGTGATAGGAGCCTGGCAGGGACACCACCATTCCCAGCATGCATTTGAAGTTTCAAGTGGCAAGACAAGCAAGCAGCCCCAGTCCCTGTGCCTCTGTGCGAGCAGTGCCATGAGCAGATGAGGCTGAGCAACAGCTTTCCAGGCTAGCCCCTTCTGCCTGCCAGCTATCTGCAGACGTTCGCACTTTCGGAGCTGGGCTGCGAAAGGAGCCTGGCTGGGACACCAACTTTCCCAGTCTACGTTTGAAGTTTGAGGTGGCAAGACAAGCAAGCAGCCCCTAGTCTCTGGGTCTCTGTGCGAGCACTGCCATGGGCAGATGAGGCTGAGCAACAGCTTTCCAGGATACCCCCTTCTGGCTGCCAGCTATCTGCAGACGTTCGCACTTTCGGAGCAGGGCTGTGATAGGAGCCTGGCAGGGACACCACCATTCCCAGCATGCGTTTGAAGTTTCAAGTGGCAAGATAAGCAAGCAGCCCCAGTCTCTGTGCCTCTATGCGAACAGTGCCATGGGCAGATGAGGCTGAGCAACAGCTTTCCAGGCTAGCCCCTTCTGGCTGCCAGCTATCTGCAGACGTTCGCAATTTCGGAGCAGGGCTGCGAAAGGAGCCTGGCTGGGACACCAACTTTCCCAGGCTACGTTTGAAGTTTGAGGTGTCAAGACAAGCAAGCAGCCCCATTCTCTGTGCCTCTATGCGAACAGTGCCATGGGCAGATGAGGCTGAGCAACAGCTTTCCAGGCTAGCACCTTCTGGCTGCCAGCTATCTGCAGACATTCGCACTTTCGGAGCAGGGCTGCGGAAGGAGCCTGGCTGGGACACCAACTTTCCCAGGCTACGTTTGAAGTTTGAGGTGGCAAGACAAGCAAGCAGCCCCATTCTCTGTGCCTCTGTGCGAGCACTGCCATGGGCAGATGAGGCTGAGCAACAGCTTTCCAGGCTAGCCCCTTCTGGCTGCCAGCTATCTGCAGACGTTCGCACTTTCGGAGCAGGGCTGTGATAGGAGCCTGGCAGGGACACCACCATTCCCAGCATGCGTTTGAAGTTTCAAGTGGCAAGATAAGCAAGCAGCCCCATTCTCTGTGCCTCTGTGCGAGCACTGCCATGGGCAGATGAGGCTGAGCAACAGCTTTCCAGGCTAGGCCCTTCTGGCTACCAGCTATCTGCAGACGTTCGCACTTTCGGAGCAGGGCTGCGAAAGGAGCCTGGGTGGGACACCACCATTCCCAGCATGCGTTTCAAGTTTCAAGTTGCAAGATAAGCAAGCAGCCCCATTCTCTGTGCCTCTATGCGAACAGTGCCATGGGCAGATGAGGCTGAGCAACAGCTTTCCAGGCTAGCACCTTCTGGCTGCCAGCTATCTGCAGACATTCCCATTTTCGGAGCAGGGCTGCGAAAGGAGCCTGGCAGGTACACAATCTTTCCCAGGCTACGTTTGAAGTTTGAGGTGGCAAGACAAGCAAGCAGCCCCATTCTCTGTGCCTCTGTGCGAGCACTGCCATGGGCAGATGAGGCTGAGCAACAGCTTTCCAGGCTAGCACCTTCTGGCTGCCAGCTATCTGCAGACGTTCGCACTTTCGGAGCAGGGCTGCGAAAGGAGCCTGGCTGGGACACCAACTTTCCCAGGCTACGTTTGAAGTTTGAGGTGGCAAGACAAGCAAGCAGCCCCTAGTCTCTGGGCCTCTGTGCGAGCACTGCCATGGGCAGATGAGGCTGAGCAACAGCTTTCCAGGCTAGCCCCTTCTGGCTGCCAGCTATCTGCAGACGTTCGCACTTTCGGAGCAGGGCTGTGATAGGAGCCTGGCAGGGACACCACCGTTCCCAGCATGCGTTTGAAGTTTCAAGTGGCAAGATAAGCAAGCAGCCCCATTCTCTGTGCCTCTGTGCGAGCAGTGCCATGGGCAGATGAGGCTGAGCAACAGCTTTCCAGGCTAGCACCTTCTGGCTGCCAGCTATCTGCAGACGTTCGCACTTTCGGAGCTGGGCTGTGATAGGAGCCTGGCAGGGACACCACCATTCCCAGCATGCGTTTCAAGTTTCAAGTGGCAAGATAAGCAAGCAGCCCCATTCTCTGTGCCTCTATGCAAACAGTGCCATGGGCAGATGAGGCTGAGCAACAGCTTTCCAGGCTAGCCCCTTCTGCCTGCCAGCTATCTGCAGACGTTCGCACTTTCGGAGCAGGGCTGTGATAGGAGCCTGGCAGGGACACCACCATTCCCAGCATGCATTTGAAGTTTCAAGTGGCAAGATAAGCAAGCAGCCCCATTCTCTGTGCCTCTATGCAAACAGTGCCATGGGCAGATGAGGCTGAGCAACAGCTTTCCAGGCTAGCCCCTTCTGGCTGCCAGCTATCTGCAGACGTTCGCACTTTCGGAGCAGGGCTGTGATAGGAGCCTGGCAGGGACACCACCATTCCCAGCATGCGTTTGAAGTTTCAAGTGGCAAGATAAGCAAGCAGCCCCAGTCTCTGTGCCTCTATGCGAACAGTGCCATGGGCAGATGAGGCTGAGCAACAGCTTTCCAGGCTAGCACCTTCTGGCTGCCAGCTATCTGCAGACGTTCGCACTTTCGGAGCTGGGCTGTGATAGGAGCCTGGCAGGGACACCACCATTCCCAGCATGCGTTTCAAGTTTCAAGTGGCAAGATAAGCAAGCAGCCCCATTCTCTGTGCCTCTATGCGAACAGTGCCATGGGCAGATGAGGCTGAGCAACAGCTTTCCAGGCTAGCCCCTTCTGGCTGCCAGCTATCTGCAGACGTTCGCACTTTCGGAGCAGGGCTGTGATAGGAGCCTGGCAGGGACACCACCATTCCCAGCATGCATTTGAAGTTTCAAGTGGCAAGATAAGCAAGCAGCCCCATTCTCTGTGCCTCTATGCAAACAGTGCCATGGGCAGATGAGGCTGAGCAACAGCTTTCCAGGCTAGCCCCTTCTGGCTGCCAGCTATCTGCAGACATTCGCATTTTCGGAGCAGGGCTGCGAAAGGAGCCTGGCTGGTACACCATCTTTCCCAGGCTACGTTTGAAGTTTGAGGTGGGAAGACAAGCAAGCAGCCCCATTCTCTGTGACTCTGTGTGAGCACTTCCATGGGCAGATGAGGCTGAGCAACAGCTTTCCAGGCTAGCCCCTTCTGGCTACCAGCTATCTGCAGACGTTCGCACTTTCGGAGCAGGGCTGTGATAGGAGCCTGGCAGGGACACCACCATTCCCAGCATGCGTTTGAAGTTTCAAGTGGCAAGATAAGCAAGCAGCCCCATTCTCTGTGCCTCTATGCGAACAGTGCCATGGGCAGATGAGGCTGAGCAACAGCTTTCCAGGATAGCCCCTTCTGGCTGCCAGCTATCTGCAGACGTTCGCACTTTCGGAGCAGGGCTGCGAAAGGAGCCTGGCTGGGACACCAACTTTCCCAGGCTACGTTTGAAGTTTGAGGTGGCAAGACAAGCAAGCAGCCCCATTCTCTGTGCCTCTGTGTGAGCAGTGCCATGGGCAGATGAGGCTGAGCAACAGCTTTCCAGGCTAGCCCCTTCTGGCTGCCAGCTATCTGCAGACGTTCGCACTTTCGGAGCAGGGCTGCGAAAGGAGCCTGGCAGGGACACCACCATTCCCAGCATGCGTTTGAAGTTTCAAGTGGCAAGATAAGCAAGCAGCCCCTGTCTCTGTGCCTCTGTGCGAGCACTGCCATGGGCAGATGAGGCTGAGCAACAGCTTTCCAGGCTAGCCCCTTCTGGCTGCCAGCTATCTGCAGACGTTCGCACTTTCGGAGCAGGGCTGCGAAAGGAGCCTGGCTGGGACACAAACTTTCCCAGGCTACGTTTGAAGTTTGAGGTGGCAAGACAAGCAAGCAGCTCCATTCTCTGTGCCTCTGTGCGAGCACTGCCATGGGCAGATGAGGCTGAGCAACAGCTTTCCAGGCTAGCACCTTCTGGCTGCCAGCTATCTGGAGACGTTCGCACTTTCAGAGCAGGGCTGCGAAAGGAGCCTGGCTGGGACACCAACTTTCCCAGGCTACGTTTGAACTTTGAGGTGGCAAGACAAGCAAGCAGCCCCATTCTCTGTGCCTCTATGCGAACAGTGCCATGGGCAGATGAGGCTGAGCAACAGCCTTCCAGGCTAGCACCTTCTGGCTGCCAGCTATCTGCAGACATTCGCACTTTCGGAGCAGGGCTGCGAAAGGAGCCTGGCTGGGACACCAACTTTCCCAGGCTACGTTTGAAGTTTGAGGTGGCAAGACAAGCAAGCAGCCCCATTCTCTGTGCCTCTGTGCGAGCACTGCCATGGGCAGATGAGGCTGAGCAACAGCTTTCCAGGCTAGGCCCTTCTGGCTACCACCTATCTGCAGACGTTCGCACTTTCGGAGCAGGGCTGTGATAGGAGCCTGGCAGGGACACCACCATTCCCAGCATGCGTTTGAAGTTTCAAGTGGCAAGATAAGCAAGCAGTCCCATTCTCTGTGCCTCTGTGCGAACAGTGCCATGGGCAGATGAGGCTGAGCAACAGCTTTCCAGGCTAGGCCCTTCTGGCTACCAGCTATCTGCAGACGTTTGCACTTTCGGAGCAGGGCTGTGATAGGAGCCTAGCAGGGACACCACCATTCCCAGCATGCGTTTGAAGTTTCAAGTGGCAAGATAAGCAAGCAGCCCCATTCTCTGTGCCTCTATGCGAACAGTGCCATGGGCAGATGAGGCTGAGCAACAGCTTTCCAGGCTAGCCCCTTCTGGCTGCCAGCTATCTGCAGACATTCGCATTTTGGGAGCAGGGCTGCGAAAGGAGCCTGGCTGGTACACCATCTTTCCCAGGCTACGTTTGAAGTTTCAAGTGGCAAGATAAGTAAGCAGCCCCATTCTCTGTGCCTCTGTGTGAGCACTGCCATGGGCAGATGAGGCTGAGCAACAGCTTTCCAGGCTAGCCCCTTCTGGCTGCCAGCTATCTGCAGACGTTCGCACTTTCGGAGCAGGGCTGCGAAAGGAGCCTGGCAGGTACACCACCATTCCCAGCATGCGTTTGAAGTTTCAAGTGGCAAGATAAGCAAGCAGCCCCATTCTCTGTGCCTCTGTGCGAGCACTGCCATGGGCAGATGAGGCTGAGCAACAGCTTTCCAGGCTAGCACCTTCTGGCTGCCAGCTATCTGCAGACGTTCGCACTTTCGGAGCAGGGCTGCGAAAGGAGCCTGGCTGGGACACCAACTTTCCCAGTCTACGTTTGAAGTTTGAGGTGGCAAGACAAGCAAGGACCCCCATTCTCTGTGCCTCTGTGCGAGCACTGCCATGGGCAGATGAGGCTGAGCAACAGCTTTCCAGGCTAGCCCCTTCTGGCTGCCAGCTATCTGCAGACGTTTGCACTTTCGGAGCAGGGCTGCGAAAGGAGCCTGGCAGGGACACCAACTTTCCCAGGCTACGTTTGAAGTTTGAGGTGGCAAGACAAGCAAGCAGCCCCAGTCCCTGTGCCTCTGTGCGAGCAGTGCCATGAGCAGATGAGGCTGAGCAACAGCTTTCCAGGCTAGCCCCTTCTGGCTGCCAGCTATCTGCAGACGTTCGCACTTTCGGAGCAGGGCTGTGATAGGAGCCTGGCAGGGACACCACCATTCCCAGCATGCGTTTGAAGTTTCAAGTGGCAAGATAAGTAAGCAGCCCCATTCTCTGTGCCTCTATGCGAACAGTGCCATGGGCAGATGAGGCTGAGCAACAGCTTTCCAGGCTAGCACCTTCTGGCTGCCAGCTATCTGCAGACGTTCGCACTTTCGGAGCAGGGCTGTGATAGAAGCCTAGCAGGGACACCACCATTCCCAGCATGCGTTTGAAGTTTCAAGTGGCAAGATAAGCAAGCAGCCCCATTCTCTGTGCCTCTATGCGAACAGTGCCATGGGCAGATGAGGCTGAGCAACAGCTTTCCAGGCTAGCACCTTCTGGCTGCCAGCTATCTGCAGACATTCGCACTTTCGGAGCAGGGCTGCGAAAGGAGCCTGGCTGGGACACCAACTTTCCCAGGCTACGTTTGAAGTTTGAGGTGGCAAGACAAGCAAGCAGCCCCTAGTCTCTGTGCCTCTGTGCGAGCACTGCCATGGGCAGATGAGGCTGAGCAACAGCTTTCCAGGATACCCCCTTCTGGCTGCCAGCTATCTGCAGACGTTCGCACTTTCAGAGCAGGGCTGCGAAAGGAGCCTGGCTGGGACACCAACTTTCCCAGGCTACGTTTGAACTTTGAGGTGGCAAGACAAGCAAGCAGCCCCATTCTCTGTGCCTCTGTGCGAGCAGTGCCATGGGCAGATGAGGCTGAGCAACAGCTTTCCAGGCTAGCCCCTTCTGGCTGCCAGCTATCTGCAGACGTTCGCACTTTCGGAGCAGGGCTGCGAAAGGAGCCTGGCTGGGACACCAACTTTCCCAGACTACGTTTGAAGTTTGAGGTGGCAAGACAAGCAAGCAGCCCCTAGTCTCTGGGCCTCTGTGCGAGCACTGCCATGGGCAGATGAGGCTGAGCAACAGCTTTCCAGGATACCCCCTTCTGCCTGCCAACTATCTGCAGACGTTCGCACTTTCGGAGCTGGGCTGTGATAGGAGCCTGGCAGGGACACCACCATTCCCAGCATGCGTTTCAAGTTTCAAGTGGCAAGATAAGCAAGCAGCCCCATTCTCTGTGCCTCTATGCGAACAGTGCCATGGGCAGATGAGGCTGAGCAACAGCTTTCCAGGCTAGCACCTTCTGGCTGCCAGCTATCTGCAGACGTTCGCACTTTCGGAGCAGGGCTGCGAAAGGAGCCTGGCTGGTATACCATCTTTCCCAGGCTACTTTTGAAGTTTGAGGTGTCAAGACAAGCAAGCAGCCCCATTCTCTGTGCCTCTGTGTGAGCACTTCCATGGGCAGATGAGGCTGAGCAACAGCTTTCCAGGCTAGCCCCTTCTGGCTGCCAGCTATCTGCAGACGTTCGCACTTTCGGAGCTGGGCTGTGATAGGAGCCTGGCAGGGACACCACCATTCCCAGCATGCGTTTGAAGTTTCAAGTGGCAAGATAAGCAAGCAGCCCCAGTCTCTGTGCCTCTATGCGAACAGTGCCATGGGCAGATGAGGCTGAGCAACAGCTTTCCAGGCTAGCACCTTCTGGCTGCCAGCTATCTGCAGACGTTCGCACTTTCGGAGCTGGGCTGTGATAGGAGCCTGGCAGGGACACCACCATTCCCAGCATGCGTTTGAAGTTTCAAGTGGCAAGATAAGCAAGCAGCCCCATTCTCTGTGCCTCTATGCGAACAGTGCCATGGGCAGATGAGGCTGAGCAACAGCTTTCAAGGCTAGCCCCTTCTGGCTGCCAGCTATCTGCAGACGTTCGCACTTTCGGAGCAGGGCTGTGATAGGAGCCTGGCAGGGACACCACCATTCCCAGGCTACGTTTGAAGTTTGAGGTGACAAGATAAGCAAGCAGCCCCATTCTCTGTGCCTCTATGCAAACAGTGCCATGGGCAGATGAGGCTGAGCAACAGCTTTCCAGGCTAGCCCCTTCTGCCTGCCAGCTATCTGCAGACATTCGCATTTTCGGAGCAGGGCTGCGAAAGGAGCCTGGCTGGTACACCATCTTTCCCAGGCTACGTTTGAAGTTTGAGGTGTCAAGACAAGCAAGCAGCCCCATTCTCTGTGCCTCTGTGTGAGCACTGCCATGGGCAGATGAGGCTGAGCAACAGCTTTCCAGGCTAGCCCCTTCTGGCTACCAGCTATCTGCAGACGTTCGCACTTTCGGAGCAGGGCTGTGATAGGAGCCTAGCAGGGACACCACCATTCCCAGCATGCGTTTGAAGTTTCAAGTGGCAAGATAAGCAAGCAGCCCCATTCTCTGTGCCTCTATGCGAACAGTGCCATGGGCAGATGAGGATGAGCAACAGCTTTCCAGGCTAGGCCCTTCTGGCTACCAGCTATCTGCAGACGTTCGCACTTTCGGAGCAGGGCTGTGATAGGAGCCTAGCAGGGACACCACCATTCCCAGCATGCGTTTGAAGTTTCAAGTGGCAAGATAAGCAAGCAGTCCCATTCTCTGTGCCTCTATGCGAACAGTGCCATGGGCAGATGAGGCTGAGCAACAGCTTTCCAGGCTAGCCCCTTCTGCCTGCCAGCTATCTGCAGACATTCGCATTTTGGGAGCAGGGCTGCGAAAGGAGCCTGGCTGGTACACCATCTTTCCCAGGCTACGTTTGAAGTTTCAAGTGGCAAGATAAGCAAGCAGCCCCATTCTCTGTGCCTCTGTGTGAGCACTGCCATGGGCAGATGAGGCTGAGCAACAGCTTTCCAGGCTAGCCCCTTCTGGCTGCCAGCTATCTGCAGACGTTCGCACTTTCGGAGCAGGGCTGCGAAAGGAGCCTGGCAGGTACACCACCATTCCCAGCATGCGTTTGAAGTTTCAAGTGGCAAGATAAGCAAGCAGCCCCAGTCTCTGTGCCTCTGTGCGAGCACTGCCATGGGCAGATGAGGCTGAGCAACAGCTTTCCAGGCTAGCACCTTCTGGCTGCCAGCTATCTGCAGACGTTCGCACTTTCGGAGCAGGGCTGCGAAAGGAGCCTGGCTGGGACACCAACTTTCCCAGGCTACGTTTGAAGTTTGAGGTGGCAAGACAAGCAAGCAGCCCCTAGTCTCTGTGCCTCTGTGCGAGCACTGCCATGGGCAGATGAGGCTGAGCAACAGCTTTCCAGGCTAGCCCCTTCTGGCTGCCAGCTATCTGCAGACGTTCGCACTTTCGGAGCAGGGCTGCGAAAGGAGCCTGGCTGGGACACCAACTTTCCCAGACTACGTTTGAAGTTTGAGGTGGCAAGACAAGCAAGCAGCCCCTAGTCTCTGGGCCTCTGTGCGAGCACTGCCATGGGCAGATGAGGCTGAGCAACAGCTTTCCAGGATACCCCCTTCTGCCTGCCAACTATCTGCAGACGTTCGCACTTTCGGAGCTGGGCTGTGATAGGAGCCTGGCAGGGACACCACCATTCCCAGCATGCGTTTCAAGTTTCAAGTGGCAAGATAAGCAAGCAGCCCCATTCTCTGTGCCTCTATGCGAACAGTGCCATGGGCAGATGAGGCTGAGCAACAGCTTTCCAGGCTAGCACCTTCTGGCTGCCAGCTATCTGCAGACGTTCGCACTTTCGGAGCAGGGCTGCGAAAGGAGCCTGGCTGGTACACCATCTTTCCCAGGCTACTTTTGAAGTTTGAGGTGTCAAGACAAGCAAGCAGCCCCATTCTCTGTGCCTCTGTGTGAGCACTTCCATGGGCAGATGAGGCTGAGCAACAGCTTTCCAGGATAGCCCCTTCTGGCTGCCAGCTATCTGCAGACGTTCGCACTTTCGGAGCTGGGCTGTGATAGGAGCCTGGCAGGGACACCACCATTCCCAGCATGCGTTTGAAGTTTCAAGTGGCAAGATAAGCAAGCAGCCCCAGTCTCTGTGCCTCTATGCGAACAGTGCCATGGGCAGATGAGGCTGAGCAACAGCTTTCCAGGCTAGCACCTTCTGGCTGCCAGCTATCTGCAGACGTTCGCACTTTCGGAGCTGGGCTGTGATAGGAGCCTGGCAGGGACACCACCATTCCCAGCATGCGTTTGAAGTTTCAAGTGGCAAGATAAGCAAGCAGCCCCATTCTCTGTGCCTCTATGCGAACAGTGCCATGGGCAGATGAGGCTGAGCAACAGCTTTCCAGGCTAGCCCCTTCTGGCTGCCAGCTATCTGCAGACATTCGCATTTTCGGAGCAGGGCTGCGAAAGGAGCCTGGCTGGTACACCATCTTTCCCAGGCTACGTTTGAAGTTTGAGGTGTCAAGACAAGCAAGCAGCCCCATTCTCTGTGCCTCTGTGTGAGCACTGCCATGGGCAGATGAGGCTGAGCAACAGCTTTCCAGGCTAGCCCCTTCTGGCTACCAGCTATCTGCAGACGTTCGCACTTTCGGAGCAGGGCTGTGATAGGAGCCTAGCAGGGACACCACCATTCCCAGCATGCGTTTGAAGTTTCAAGTGGCAAGATAAGCAAGCAGCCCCATTCTCTGTGCCTCTATGCGAACAGTGCCATGGGCAGATGAGGATGAGCAACAGCTTTCCAGGCTAGGCCCTTCTGGCTACCAGCTATCTGCAGACGTTCGCACTTTCGGAGCAGGGCTGTGATAGGAGCCTAGCAGGGACACCACCATTCCCAGCATGCGTTTGAAGTTTCAAGTGGCAAGATAAGCAAGCAGTCCCATTCTCTGTGCCTCTATGCGAACAGTGCCATGGGCAGATGAGGCTGAGCAACAGCTTTCCAGGCTAGCCCCTTCTGCCTGCCAGCTATCTGCAGACATTCGCATTTTGGGAGCAGGGCTGCGAAAGGAGCCTGGCTGGTACACCATCTTTCCCAGGCTACGTTTGAAGTTTCAAGTGGCAAGATAAGCAAGCAGCCCCATTCTCTGTGCCTCTGTGTGAGCACTGCCATGGGCAGATGAGGCTGAGCAACAGCTTTCCAGGCTAGCCCCTTCTGGCTGCCAGCTATCTGCAGACGTTCGCACTTTCGGAGCAGGGCTGCGAAAGGAGCCTGGCAGGTACACCACCATTCCCAGCATGCGTTTGAAGTTTCAAGTGGCAAGATAAGCAAGCAGCCCCAGTCTCTGTGCCTCTGTGCGAGCACTGCCATGGGCAGATGAGGCTGAGCAACAGCTTTCCAGGCTAGCACCTTCTGGCTGCCAGCTATCTGCAGACGTTCGCACTTTCGGAGCAGGGCTGCGAAAGGAGCCTGGCTGGGACACCAACTTTCCCAGGCTACGTTTGAAGTTTGAGGTGGCAAGACAAGCAAGGACCCCCAGTCTCTGTGCCTCTGTGCGAGCACTGCCATGGGCAGATGAGGCTGAGCAAGAGCTTTCCAGGCTAGCCCCTTCTGGCTGCCAGCTATCTGCAGACGTTTGCACTTTCGGAGCAGGGCTGCGAAAGGAGCCTGGCAGGGACACCAACTTTCCCAGGCTACGTTTGAAGTTTGAGGTGGCAAGACAAGCAAGCAGCCCCAGTCCCTGTGCCTCTGTGCGAGCAGTGCCATGAGCAGATGAGGCTGAGCAACAGCTTTCCAGGCTAGCCCCTTCTGGCTGCCAGCTATCTGCAGACGTTCGCACTTTCGGAGCAGGGCTGTGATAGGAGCCTGGCAGGGACACCACCATTCCCAGCATGCGTTTGAAGTTTCAAGTGGCAAGATAAGTAAGCAGCCCCATTCTCTGTGCCTCTATGCGAACAGTGCCATGGGCAGATGAGGCTGAGCAACAGCTTTCCAGGCTAGCCCCTTCTGGCTGCCAGCTATCTGCAGACGTTCGCACTTTCGGAGCAGGGCTGTGATAGGAGCCTGGCAGGGACACCACCATTCCCAGCATGCATTTGAAGTTTCAAGTGGCAAGACAAGCAAGCAGCCCCAGTCCCTGTGCCTCTGTGCGAGCAGTGCCATGAGCAGATGAGGCTGAGCAACAGCTTTCCAGGCTAGCCCCTTCTGGCTGCCAGCTATCTGCAGACGTTCGCACTTTCGGAGCAGGGCTGCGAAAGGAGCCTGGCTGGGACACCAACTTTCCCAGTCTACGTTTGAAGTTTGAGGTGGCAAGACAAGCAAGCAGCCCCTAGTCTTTGGGTCTCTGTGCGAGCACTGCCATGGGCAGATGAGGCTGAGCAACAGCTTTCCAGGATACCCCCTTCTGGCTGCCAGCTATCTGCAGACGTTCGCACTTTCGGAGCAGGGCTGTGATAGGAGCCTGGCAGGGACACCACCACTCCCAGCATGCGTTTGAAGTTTCAAGTGGCAAGATAAGCAAGCAGCCCCATTCTCTGTGCCTCTATGCGAACAGTGCCATGGACAGATGAGGCTGAGCAACAGCTTTCCAGGCTAGCCCCTTCTGGCTGCCAGCTATCTGCAGACGTTCGCACTTTCGGAGCAGGGCTGCGAAAGGAGCCTGGCTGGGACACCAACTTTCCCAGGCTACGTTTGAAGTTTGAGGTGGCAAGACAAGCAAGCAGCCCCATTCTCTGTGCCTCTATGCGAACAGTGCCATGGGCAGATGAGGCTGAGCAACAGCTTTCCAGGCTAGCCCCTTCTGGCTGCCAGCTATCTGCAGACATTCGCACTTTCGGAGCAGGGCTGCGAAAGGAGCCTGGCTGGGACACCAACTTTCCCAGGCTACGTTTGAAGTTTGAGGTGGCAAGACAAGCAAGCAGCCCCATTCTCTGTGCCTCTATGCAAACAGTGCCATGGGCAGATGAGGCTGAGCAACAGCTTTCCAGGCTAGCCCCTTCTGGCTGCCAGCTATCTGCAGACATTCGCATTTTCGGAGCAGGGCTGCGAAAGGAGCCTGGCTGGTACAGCATCTTTCCCAGGCTACGTTTGAAGTTTGAGGTGGCAAGACAAGCAAGCAGCCCAATTCTCTGTGCCTCTGTGTGAGCACTGCCATGGGCAGATGAGGCTGAGCAACAGCTTTCCAGGCTAGCCCCTTCTGGCTACCAGCTATCTGCAGACGTTCGCACTTTCGGAGCAGGGCTGTGATAGGAGCCTGGCAGGGACACCACCATTCCCAGCATGCGTTTGAAGTTTCAAGTGGCAAGATAAGCAAGCAGCCCCATTCTCTGTGCCTCTATGCGAACAGTGCCATGGGCAGATGAGGCTGAGCAACAGCTTTCCAGGCTAGCCCCTTCTGGCTGCCAGCTATCTGCAGACATTCGCATTTTCGGAGCAGGGCTGCGAAAGGAGCCTGGCTGGTACACCATCTTTCCCAGGCTACGTTTGAAGTTTCAAGTGGCAAGATAAGCAAGCAGCCCCATTCTCTGTGCCTCTGTGTGAGCACTGCCATGGGCAGATGAGGCTGAGCAACAGCTTTCCAGGCTAGCCCCTTCTGCCTGCCAGCTATCTGCAGACGTTCGCACTTTCGGAGCAGGGCTGCGAAAGGAGCCTGGCAGGTCCACCACCATTACCAGCATGCGTTTGAAGTTTCAAGTGGCAAGATAAGCAAGCAGCCCCAGTCTCTGTGCCTCTGTGCGAGCACTGCCATGGGCAGATGAGGCTGAGCAACAGCTTTCCAGGCTAGCCCCTTCTGGCTGCCAGCTATCTGCAGACGTTCGCACTTTCGGAGCAGGGCTGCGAAAGGAGCCTGGCTGGGACAACAACTTTCCCAGGCTACGTTTGAAGTTTGAGGTGGCAAGACAAGCAAGGACCCCCAGTCTCTGTGCCTCTGTGCGAGCACTGCCATGGGCAGATGAGGCTCAGCAACACCTTTACTTGCTAGCCCCTTCTGGCTGGCAGCTATCTGCAGACGTTCGCACTTTCGGAGCAGGGCTGCGAAAGGAGCCTGGCTGGGACACCAACTTTCCCAGGCTACGTTTGAAGTTTGAGGTGGCAAGACAAGCAAGCAGCCCCATTCTCTGTGCCTCTGTGTGAGCACTGCCATGGGCAGATGAGGCTGAGCAACAGCTTTCCAGGCTAGCCCCTTCTGGCTGCCAACCATCTGCAGACGTTCGCACTTTCGGAGCAGGGCTGTGATAGGAGCCTGGCAGGGACACCACCATTCCCAGCATGCATTTGAAGTTTCAAGTGGCAAGATAAGCAAGCAGCCCCATTCTCTGTGCCTCTATGCAAACAGTGCCATGGGCAGATGAGGCTGAGCAACAGCTTTCCAGGCTAGCCCCTTCTGGCTGCCAGCTATCTGCAGACATTCGCATTTTCGGAGCAGGGCTGCGAAAGGAGCCTGGCTGGTACAGCATCTTTCCCAGGCTACGTTTGAAGTTTGAGGTGGCAAGACAAGCAAGCAGCCCAATTCTCTGTGCCTCTGTGTGAGCACTGCCATGGGCAGATGAGGCTGAGCAACAGCTTTCCAGGCTAGCCCCTTCTGGCTACCAGCTATCTGCAGACGTTCGCACTTTCGGAGCAGGGCTGTGATAGGAGCCTGGCAGGGACACCACCATTCCCAGCATGCGTTTGAAGTTTCAAGTGGCAAGATAAGCAAGCAGCCCCATTCTCTGTGCCTCTATGCGAACAGTGCCATGGGCAGATGAGGCTGAGCAACAGCTTTCCAGGCTAGCCCCTTCTGGCTGCCAGCTATCTGCAGACATTCGCATTTTCGGAGCAGGGCTGCGAAAGGAGCCTGGCTGGTACACCATCTTTCCCAGGCTACGTTTGAAGTTTCAAGTGGCAAGATAAGCAAGCAGCCCCATTCTCTGTGCCTCTGTGTGAGCACTGCCATGGGCAGATGAGGCTGAGCAACAGCTTTCCAGGCTAGCCCCTTCTGCCTGCCAGCTATCTGCAGACGTTCGCACTTTCGGAGCAGGGCTGCGAAAGGAGCCTGGCAGGTCCACCACCATTACCAGCATGCGTTTGAAGTTTCAAGTGGCAAGATAAGCAAGCAGCCCCAGTCTCTGTGCCTCTGTGCGAGCACTGCCATGGGCAGATGAGGCTGAGCAACAGCTTTCCAGGCTAGCCCCTTCTGGCTGCCAGCTATCTGCAGACGTTCGCACTTTCGGAGCAGGGCTGCGAAAGGAGCCTGGCTGGGACACCAACTTTCCCAGGCTACGTTTGAAGTTTGAGGTGGCAAGACAAGCAAGGACCCCCAGTCTCTGTGCCTCTGTGCGAGCACTGCCATGGGCAGATGAGGCTCAGCAACACCTTTACTTGCTAGCCCCTTCTGGCTGGCAGCTATCTGCAGACGTTCGCACTTTCGGAGCAGGGCTGCGAAAGGAGCCTGGCAGGGACACCAACTTTCCCAGGCTACGTTTGAAGTTTGAGGTGGCAAGACAAGCAAGCAGCCCCAGTCCCTGTGCCTCTGTGCGAGCAGTGCCATGAGCAGATGAGGCTGAGCAACAGCTTTCCAGGCTAGCCCCTTCTGCCTGCCAGCTATCTGCAGACGTTCGCACTTTCGGAGCAGGGCTGTGATAGGAGCCTGGCACGGACACCACCATTCCCAGCATGCGTTTGAAGTTTCAAGTGGCAAGATAAGTAAGCAGCCCCATTCTCTGTGCCTCTATGCGAACAGTGCCATGGGCAGATGAGGCTGAGCAACAGCCTTCCAGGCTAGCCCCTTCTGGCTGCCAGCTATCTGCAGACATTCGCATTTTCGGAGCAGGGCTGCGAAAGGAGCCTGGCTGGTACACCATCTTTCCCAGGCTACGTTTGAAGTTTGAGGTGGGAAGACAAGCAAGCAGCCCCATTCTCTGTGACTCTGTGTGAGCACTTCCATGGGCAGATGAGGCTGAGCAACAGCTTTCCAGGCTAGCCCCTTCTGGCTGCCAGCTATCTGCAGACGTTCGCACTTTCGGAGCAGGGCTGTGATAGGAGCCTGGCAGGGACACCACCATTCCCAGCATGCGTTTGAAGTTTCAAGTGGCAAGATAAGCAAGCAGCCCCATTCTCTGTGCCTCTATGCGAACAGTGCCATGGGCAGATGAGGCTGAGCAACAGCTTTCCAGGCTAGCCCCTTCTGCCTGCCAGCTATCTGCAGACGTTCGCACTTTCGGAGCAGGGCTGCGAAAGGAGCCTGGCTGGGACACCAACTTTCCCAGGCTACGTTTGAAGTTTGAGGTGGCAAGACAAGCAAGCAGCCCCATTCTCTGTGCCTCTGTGTGAGCAGTGCCATGGGCAGATGAGGCTGAGCAACAGCTTTCCAGGCTAGCCCCTTCTGGCTGCCAGCTATCTGCAGACGTTCGCACTTTCAGAGCAGGGCTGCGAAAGGAGCCTGGCAGGGACACCACCATTCCCAGCATGCGTTTGAAGTTTCAAGTGGCAAGATAAGCAAGCAGCCCCAGTCTCTGTGCCTCTGTGCGAGCACTGCCATGGGCAGATGAGGCTGAGCAACAGCTTTCCAGGCTAGCCCCTTCTGGCTGCCAGCTATCTGCAGACGTTCGCACTTTCGGAGCAGGGCTGCGAAAGGAGCCTGGCTGGGACACAAACTTTCCCAGGCTACGTTTGAAGTTTGAGGTGGCAAGACAAGCAAGCAGCCCCATTCTCTGTGCCTCTGTGCGAGCACTGCCATGGGCAGATGAGGCTGAGCAACAGCTTTCCAGGCTAGCCCCTTCTGGCTGCCAGCTATCTGCAGACGTTCGCACTTTCGGAGCAGGGCTGCGAAAGGAGCCTGGCTGGGACACCAACTTTCACAGGCTACGTTTGAAGTTTGAGGTGGCAAGACAAGCAAGCAGCCCCATTCTCTGTGCCTCTATGCGAACAGTGCCATGGGCAGATGAGGCTGAGCAACAGCTTTCCAGGCTAGCACCTTCTGGCTGCCAGCTATCTGCAGACATTCGCACTTTCGGAGCAGGGCTGCGAAAGGAGCCTGGCTGGGACACCAACTTTCCCAGGCTACGTTTGAAGTTTGAGGTGGCAAGACAAGCAAGCAGCCCCATTCTCTGTGCCTCTGTGCGAGCACTGCCATGGGCAGATGAGGCTGAGCAACAGCTTTCCAGGCTAGGCCCTTCTGGCTACCAGCTATCTGCAGACGTTCGCACTTTCGGAGCAGGGCTGTGATAGGAGCCTGGCAGGGACACCACCATTCCCAGCATGCGTTTGAAGTTTCAAGTGGCAAGATAAGCAAGCAGCCCCATTCTCTGTGCCTCTATGCGAACAGTGCCATGGGCAGATGAGGCTGAGCAACAGCTTTCCAGGCTAGCGCCTTCTGGCTGCCAGCTATCTGCAGACGTTCTCACTTTCGGAGCAGGGCTGCGAAAGGAGCCTGGCTGGGACACCAACTTTCCCAGGCTACGTTTGAGGTTTGAGGTGGCAAGACAAGCAAGCAGCCCCATTCTCTGTGCCTCTGTGTGAGCACTGCCATGGGCAGATGAGGCTGAGCAACAGCTTTCCAGGCTAGCCCCTTCTGCCTGCCAGCTATCTGCAGACGTTCGCACTTTCGGAGCTGGGCTGTGATAGGAGCCTGGCAGGGACACCACCATTCCCAGCATGCGTTTGAAGTTTCAAGTGGCAAGATAAGCAAGCAGCCCCATTCTCTGTGCCTCTATGCGAACAGTGCCATGGGCAGATGAGGCTGAGCAACAGCTTTCCAGGCTAGCCCCTTCTGGCTGCCAGCTATCTGCAGACGTTCGCACTTTCGGAGCAGGGCTGCGAAAGGAGCCTGGCTGGTACACCATCTTTCCCAGGCTACTTTTGAAGTTTGAGGTGTCAAGACAAGCAAGCAGCCCCATTCTCTGTGCCTCTGTGTGAGCACTTCCATGGGCAGATGAGGCTGAGCAACAGCTTTCCAGGCTAGCCCCTTCTGGCTGCCAGCTATCTGCAGACGTTCGCACTTTCGGAGCAGGGCTGTGATAGGAGCCTGGCAGGGACACCACCATTCCCAGCATGCGTTTGAAGTTTCAAGTGGCAAGATAAGCAAGCAGCCCCAGTCTCTGTGCCTCTATGCGAACAGTGCCATGGGCAGATGAGGCTGAGCAACAGCTTTCCAGGCTAGCACCTTCTGGCTGCCAGCTATCTGCAGACGTTCGCACTTTCGGAGCTGGGCTGTGATAGGAGCCTGGCAGGGACACCACCATTCCCAGCATGCGTTTCAAGTTTCAAGTGGCAAGATAAGCAAGCAGCCCCATTCTCTGTGCCTCTATGCGAACAGTGCCATGGGCAGATGAGGCTGAGCAACAGCTTTCAAGGCTAGCCCCTTCTGGCTGCCAGCTATCTGCAGACGTTCGCACTTTCGGAGCAGGGCTGTGATAGGAGCCTGGCAGGGACACCACCATTCCCAGTATGCATTTGAAGTTTCAAGTGACAAGATAAGCAATCAGCCCCATTCTCTGTGCCTCTATGCAAACAGTGCCATGGGCAGATGAGGCTGAGCAACAGCTTTCCAGGCTAGCCCCTTCTGGCTGCCAGCTATCTGCAGACATTCGCATTTTCGGAGCAGGGCTGCGAAAGGAGCCTGGCTGGTACACCATCTTTCCCAGGCTACGTTTGAAGTTTGAGGTGTCAAGACAAGCAAGCAGCCCAATTCTCTGTGCCTCTGTGTGAGCACTGCCATGGGCAGATGAGGCTGAGCAACAGCTTTCCAGGCTAGCCCCTTCTGGCTACCAGCTATCTGCAGACGTTCGCACTTTCGGAGCAGGGCTGTGATAGGAGCCTAGCAGGGACACCACCATTCCCAGCATGCGTTTGAAGTTTCAAGTGGCAAGATAAGCAAGCAGCCCCATTCTCTGTGCCTCTATGCGAACAGTGCCATGGGCAGATGAGGATGAGCAACAGCTTTCCAGGCTAGGCCCTTCTGGCTACCAGCTATCTGCAGACGTTCGCACTTTCGGAGCAGGGCTGTGATAGGAGCCTAGCAGGGACACCACCATTCCCAGCATGCGTTTGAAGTTTCAAGTGGCAAGATAAGCAAGCAGCCCCATTCTCTGTGCCTCTATGCGAACAGTGCCATGGGCAGATGAGGCTGAGCAACAGCTTTCCAGGCTAGCCCCTTCTGCCTGCCAGCTATCTGCAGACATTCGCATTTTGGGAGCAGGGCTGCGAAAGGAGCCTGGCTGGTACACCATCTTTCCCAGGCTACGTTTGAAGTTTCAAGTGGCAAGATAAGCAAGCAGCCCCATTCTCTGTGCCTCTGTGTGAGCACTGCCATGGGCAGATGAGGCTGAGCAACAGCTTTCCAGGCTAGCCCCTTCTGCCTGCCAGCTATCTGCAGACGTTCGCACTTTCGGAGCAGGGCTGCGAAAGGAGCCTGGCAGGTACACCACCATTCCCAGCATGCGTTTGAAGTTTCAAGTGGCAAGATAAGCAAGCAGCCCCAGTCTCTGTGCCTCTGTGCGAGCACTGCCATGGGCAGATGAGGCTGAGCAACAGCTTTCCAGGCTAGCCCCTTCTGGCTGCCAGCTATCTGCAGACGTTCGCACTTTCGGAGCAGGGCTGCGAAAGGAGCCTGGCTGGGACACCAACTTTCCCAGGATACGTTTGAAGTTTGAGGTGGCAAGACAAGCAAGGACCCCCAGTCTCTGTGCCTCTGTGCGAGCACTGCCATGGGCAGATGAGGCTGAGCAACAGCTTTCCAGGCTAGCCCCTTCTGGCTGCCAGCTATCTGCAGACGTTTGCACTTTCGGAGCAGGTCTGTGATAGGAGCCTGGCAGGGACACCAACTTTACCAGGCTACGTTTGAAGTTTGAGGTGGCAAGACAAGCAAGCAGCCCCAGTCCCTGTGCCTCTGTGCGAGCAGTGCCATGAGCAGATGAGGCTGAGCAACAGCTTTCCAGGCTAGCCCCTTCTGGCTGCCAGCTATCTGCAGACGTTCGCACTTTCGGAGCAGGGCTGTGATAGGAGCCTGGCAGGGACACCACCATTCCCAGCATGCGTTTGAAGTTTCAAGTGGCAAGATAAGTAAGCAGCCCCATTCTCTGTGCCTCTATGCGAACAGTGCCATGGGCAGATGAGGCTGAGCAACAGCTTTCCAGGCTAGCCCCTTCTGGCTGCCAGCTATCTGCAGACGTTCGCACTTTCGGAGCAGGGCTGTGATAGGAGCCTGGCAGGGACACCACCATTCCCAGCATGCATTTGAAGTTTCAAGTGGCAAGACAAGCAAGCAGCCCCAGTCCCTGTGCCTCTGTGCGAGCAGTGCCATGAGCAGATGAGGCTGAGCAACAGCTTTCCAGGCTAGCCCCTTCTGGCTGCCAGCTATCTGCAGACGTTCGCACTTTCGGAGCAGGGCTGCGAAAGGAGCCTGGCTGGGACACCAACTTTCCCAGTCTACGTTTGAAGTTTGAGGTGGCAAGACAAGCAAGCAGCCCCTAGTCTCTGGGTCTCTGTGCGAGCACTGCCATGGGCAGATGAGGCTGAGCAACAGCTTTCCAGGATACCCCCTTCTGGCTGCCAGCTATCTGCAGACGTTCGCACTTTCGGAGCAGGGCTGTGATAGGAGCCTGGCAGGGACACCACCATTCCCAGCATGCGTTTGAAGTTTCAAGTGGCAAGATAAGCAAGCAGCCCCATTCTCTGTGCCTCTATGCGAACAGTGCCATGGGCAGATGAGGCTGAGCAACAGCTTTCCAGGCTAGCCCCTTCTGGCTGCCAGCTATCTGCAGACGTTCGCACGTTCGGAGCAGGGCTGCGAAAGGAGCCTGGCTGGGACACCAACTTTCCCAGGCTACGTTTGAAGTTTAAGGTGGCAAGACAAGCAAGCAGCCCCATTCTCTGTGCCTCTATGCGAACAGTGCCATGGGCAGATGAGGCTGAGCAACAGCTTTCCAGGCTAGCACCTTCTGGCTGCCAGCTATCTGCAGACATTCGCACTTTCGGAGCAGGGCTGCGAAAGGAGCCTGGCTGGGACACCAACTTTCCCAGGCTACGTTTGAAGTTTGAGGTGGCAAGACAAGCAAGCAGCCCCATTCTCTGTGCCTCTGTGCGAGCACTGCCATGGGCAGATGAGGCTGAGCAACAGCTTTCCAGGCTAGCCCCTTCTGGCTGCCAGCTATCTGCAGACGTTCGCACTTTCGGAGCAGGGCTGGGAAAGGAGCCTGGCAGGGACACCACCATTCCCAGCATGCGTTTGAAGTTTGAGGTGGCAAGACAAGCAAGCAGCCCCATTCTCTGTGCCTCTGTGCGAGCACTGCCATGGGCAGATGAGGCTGAGCGACAGCTTTCCAGGCTAGCCCCTTCTGGCTGCCAGCTATCTGCAGACATTCGCACTTTCGGAGCAGGGCTGTGATAGGAGCCTGGCAGGGACACCACCATTCCCAGCATGCGTTTGAAGTTTCAAGTGGCAAGATAAGCAAGCAGCCCCATTCTCTGTGCCTCTGTGTGAGCACTGCCATGGGCAGATGAGGCTGAGCAACAGCTTTCCAGGCTAGCCCCTTCTGGCTGCCAGCTATCTGCAGACGTTCGCACTTTCGGAGCAGGGCTGTGATAGGAGCCTGGCAGGGACTCCACCATTCCCAGCATGCGTTTGAAGTTTCAAGTGGCAAGATAAGCAAGCAGCCCCATTCTCTGTGCCTCTATGCGAACAGTGCCATGGGCAGATGAGGCTGAGCAACAGCTTTCCAGGCTAGCCCCTTCTGGCTGCCAGCTATCTGCAGACGTTCGCATTTTCGGAGCAGGGCTGCGAAAGGAGCCTGGCTGGTACACCATCTTTCCCAGGCTACGTTTCAAGTTTGAGGTGGCAAGACAAGCAAGCAGCCCCAGTCTCTGTGCCTCTATGCGAACAGTGCCATGGGCAGATGAGGCTGAGCAACAGCTTTCCAGGCTAGCCCCTTCTGGCTGCCAGCTATCTGCAGACGTTCGCACTTTCGGAGCTGGGCTGTGATAGGAGCCTGGCAGGGACACCACCATTCCCAGCATGCGTTTCAAGTTTCAAGTGGCAAGATAAGCAAGCAGCCCCAGTCTCTGTGCCTCTATGCGAACAGTGCCATGGGCAGATGAGGCTGAGCAACAGCTTTCCAGGCTAGCCCCTTCTGGCTGCCAGCTATCTGCAGACGTTCGCACTTTCGGAGCAGGGCTGTGATAGGAGCCTGGCAGGGACACCACCATTCCCAGCATGCGTTTGAAGTTTCAAGTGGCAAGATAAGCAAGCAGCCCCATTCTCTGTGCCTCTATGCAAACAGTGCCATGGGCAGATGAGGCTGAGCAACAGCTTTCCAGGCTAGCACCTTCTGGCTGCCAGCTATCTGCAGACGTTCGCACTTTCGGAGCTGGGCTGTGATAGGAGCCTGGCAGGGACACCACCATTCCCAGCATGCGTTTCAAGTTTCAAGTGGCAAGATAAGCAAGCAGCCCCAGTCTCTGTGCCTCTATGCGAACAGTGCCATGGGCAGATGAGGCTGAGCAACAGCTTTCCAGGCTAGCCCCTTCTGGCTGCCAGCTATCTGCAGACGTTCGCACTTTCGGAGCAGGGCTGTGATAGGAGCCTGGTAGGGACACCACCATTCCCAGCATGCATTTGAAGTTTCAAGTGGCAAGATAAGCAAGCAGCCCCATTCTCTGTGCCTCTATGCAAACAGTGCCATGGGCAGATGAGGCTGAGCAACAGCTTTCCAGGCTAGCCCCTTCTGGCTGCCAGCTATCTGCAGACGTTCGCACTTTCGGAGCAGGGCTGTGATAGGAGCCTGGCAGGGACACCACCATTCCCAGCATGCGTTTGAAGTTTCAAGTGGCAAGATAAGCAAGCAGCCCCAGTCTCTGTGCCTCTATGCGAACAGTGCCATGGGCAGATGAGGCTGAGCAACAGCTTTCCAGGCTAGCACCTTCTGGCTGCCAGCTATCTGCAGACGTTCGCACTTTCGGAGCTGGGCTGTGATAGGAGCCTGGCAGGGACACCACCATTCCCAGCATGCGTTTGAAGTTTCAAGTGGCAAGATAAGCAAGCAGCCCCATTCTCTGTGCCTCTATGCGAACAGTGCCATGGGCAGATGAGGCTGAGCAACAGCTTTCCAGGCTAGCCCCTTCTGGCTGCCAGCTATCTGCAGACGTTCGCACTTTCGGAGCAGGGCTGTGATAGGAGCCTGGCAGGGACACCACCATTCCCAGCATGCATTTGAAGTTTCAAGTGGCAAGATAAGCAAGCAGCCCCATTCTCTGTGCCTCTATGCAAACAGTGCCATGGGCAGATGAGGCTGAGCAACAGCTTTCCAGGCTAGCCCCTTCTGGCTGCCAGCTATCTGCAGACATTCGCATTTTCGGAGCAGGGCTGCGAAAGGAGCCTGGCTGGGACACCAACTTTCCCAGGCTACGTTTGAAGTTTGAGGTGGCAAGACAAGCAAGCAGCCCAATTCTCTGTGCCTCTGTGTGAGCACTGCCATGGGCAGATGAGGCTGAGCAACAGCTTTCCAGGCTAGGCCCTTCTGGCTACCAGCTATCTGCAGACGTTCGCACTTTCGGAGCAGGGCTGTGATAGGAGCCTGGCAGAGACACCACCATTCCCAGCATGCGTTTGAAGTTTCAAGGGGCAAGATAAGCAAGCAGCCCCATTCTCTGTGCCTCTATGCGAACAGTGCCATGGGCAGATGAGGCTGAGCAACAGCTTTCCAGGCTAGCCCCTTCTGGCTGCCAGCTATCTGCAGACGTTCGCACTTTCGGAGCTGGGCTGTGATAGGAGCCTGGCAGGGACACCACCATTCCCAGCATGCGTTTCAAGTTTCAAGTGGCAAGATAAGCAAGCAGCCCCATTCTCTGTGCCTCTATGCGAACAGTGCCATGGGCAGATGAGGCTGAGCAACAGCTTTCCAGGCTAGCCCCTTCTGGCTGGCAGCTATCTGCAGACGTTCTCACTTTCGGAGCAGGGCTGCGAAAGGAGCCTGGCAGGTACACCATCTTTCCCAGGCTACGTTTGAAGTTTGAGGTGGCAAGACAAGCAAGCAGCCCCATTCTCTGTGCCTCTGTGCGAGCAGTGCCATGGGCAGATGAGGCTGAGCAACAGCTTTCCAGGCTAGCCCCTTCTGGCTGCCAGCTATCTGCAGACGTTCGCACTTTCGGAGCAGGGCTGTGATAGGAGCCTGGCAGGGACACCAACATTCCCAGCATGCGTTTGAAGTTTCAAGTGGCAAGATAAGCAAGCAGCCCCATTCTCTGTGCCTCTATGCGAACAGTGCCATGGGCAGATGAGGCTGAGCAACAGCTTTCCAGGCTAGCACCTTCTGGCTGCCAGCTATCTGCAGACGTTCGCACTTTCGGAGCACGGCTGTGAAAGGAGCCTGGCTGGGACACCAACTTTCCCAGGCTACGTTTGAAGTTTGAGGTGGCAAGACAAGCAAGCAGCCCCATTCTCTGTGCCTCTGTGCGAGCAGTGCCATGGGCAGATGAGGCTGAGCAACAGCTTTCCAGACTAGCCCCTTCTGGCTGCCAGCTATCTGCAGACGTTCGCACTTTCAAGAGCAGGGCTGTGATAGGAACCTGGCAGGGACACCACCATTCCCAGCATGCGTTTGAAGTTTCAAGTGGCAAGATAAGCAAGCAGCCCCATTCTCTGTGCCTCTGTGCGAACAGTGCCATGGGCAGATGAGGCTGAGCAACAGCTTTCCAGGCTAGCCCCTTCTGGCTGCCAGCTATCTGCAGACGTTCGCATTTCAAGAGCAGGTCTGCGAAAGGAGCCTGGCAGGGACACCACCATTCCCAGCATGCCTTTGAAGTTTCAAGTTGCAAGACAAGCAAGCAGCCCCATTCTCTGTGCCTCTGTGCGAACAGTGCCATGGGCAGATGAGGCTGAGCAACAGCTTTCCAGGCTAGCCCCTTCTGGCTGCCAGCTATCTGCAGACGTTCGCACTTTCGGAGCAGGGCTGCGAAAGGAGCCTGGCTGGGACACCAACTTTCCCAGGCTACGTTTGAAGTTTGAGGTGGCAAGACAAGCAAGCAGCCCCATTCTCTGTGCCTCTGTGCGAGCACTGCCATGGGCAGATGAGGCTGAGCAACAGCTTTCCAGGCTAGCGCCTTCTGGCTGCCAGCTATCTGCAGACGTGCGCACTTTCGGAGCAGGGCTGCGAAAGGAGCCTGGCAGGGACACCAACTTTCCCAGGCTACGTTTGAAGTTTGAGGTGGCAAGACAAGCAAGCAGCCCCATTCTCTGTGCCTCTGTGCGAGCACTGCCATGGGCAGATGAGGCTGAGCAACAGCTTTCCAGGCTAGCCCCTTCTGCCTGCCAGCTATCTGCAGACGTTCGCACTTTCGGAGCAGGGCTGCGAAAGGAGCCTGGCAGGGACACCAACTTTCCCAGGCTACGTTTGAAGTTTGAGGTGGCAAGATAAGCAAGCAGCCCCATTCTCTGTGCCTCTATGCGAACAGTGCCATGGGCAGATGAGGCTGAGCAATAGCTTTCCAGGCTAGCCCCTTCTGGCTGCCAGCTATCTGCAGACGTTCGCATTTCAAGAGCAGGGTTGCGAAATGAGCCTAGCAGGTACACCATCTTTCCCAGGCTACGTTTGAAGTTTGAGGTGGCAAGACAAGCAAGCAGCCCCATTCTCTGTGTCTCTCTGCGAGCAGTACCATGGGCAGATGAGGCTGAGCAACAGCTTTCCAGGCTAGCACCTTCTGGCTGCCAGCTATCTGCAGACGTTCGCACTTTCGGAGCAGGGCTGCGAAAGGAGCCTGGCTGGGACACCAACTTTCCCAGGCTACATTTGAAGTTTGAGGTGGCAAGACAAGCAAGCAGCCCCATTCTCTGTGCCTCTGTGCGAGCACTGCCATGGGCAGATGAGGCTGAGCAACAGCTTTCCAGGCTAGCCCCTTCTGGCTGCCAGCTATCTGCAGACGTTCGCACTTTCGGAGCAGGGCTGCGAAAGGAGCCTGGCAGGGACACCAACTTTCCCAGGCTACGTTTGAAGTTTGAGGTGGCAAGACAAGCAAGCAGCCCCATTCTCTGTGCCTCTGTGCGAGCAGTGCCATGGGCAGATGAGGCTGAGCAACAGCTTTCCAGGCTAGCCCCTTCTGACTGCCAGCTATCTGCAGACGTTCGCACTTTCGGAGCAAGGCTGTGAAAGGAGCCTGGCTGGGACACCATCTTTCCCAGCATGCGTTTGAAGTTTCAAGTGGCAAGATAAGCAAGCAGCCCCATTCTCTGTGCCTCTATGCGAACAGTGCCATGGGCAGATGAGGCTGAGCAATAGCTTTCCAGGCTAGCACCTTCTGGCTGCCAGCTATCTGCAGACGTTCGCATTTCAAGAGCAGGGTTGCGAAAGGAGCCTAGCAGGTACACCATCTTTCCCAGGCTACGTTTGAAGTTTGAGGTGGCAAGACAAGCAAGGAGCTCCATTCTCTGTGCGAGCAGTGCCATGGGCAGATGAGGCTGAGCAACAGCTTTCCAGGCTAGCCCCTTCTGGCTGCCAGCTATCTGCAGACGTTCGCACTTTCGGAGCAGGGCTGTGATAGGAGCATGGCAGGGTCACCGACATTCCCAGCATGCGTTTGAAGTTTCAAGTGGCAAGATAAGCAAGCAGCCCCATTGTCTGTGCCTCTATGCGAACAGTGCCATGGGCAGATGAGGCTGAGCAACAGCTTTCCAGGCTAGCGCCTTGTGGCTGCCAGCTATCTGCAGACGTTCGCACTTTCGGAGCAGGGCTGCGAAAGGAGCCTGGCTGGGACACCAACTTTCCCAGGCTACGTTTGAAGTTTGAGGTGGCAAGACAAGCAAGCAGCCCCATTCTCTGTGCCTCTGTGCGAGCACTGCCATGGGCAGATGAGGCTGAGCAACAGCTTTCCAGGATAGCCCCTTCTGGCTGCCAGCTATCTGCAGACGTTCGCACTTTCGGAGCAGGGCTGTGATAGGAGCCTGGCAGGGTCACCAACTTTCCCAGCATGCGTTTGAAGTTTGAGGTGGCAAAACAAGCAAGGAGCCCCATTCTCTGTGCCTCTATGCGAGCACTGCCATGGGCAGATGAGGCTGAGCAACAGCTTTCCAGGCTAGCACCTTCTGGCTGCCAGCTATCTGCAGACGTTCGCACTTTCGGAGCAGGGCTGCGAAAGGAGCCTGGCTGAGACACCAACTTTCCAGGCTACGTTTGAAGTTTGAGGTGGCAAGACAAGCAAGCAGCCCCATTCTCTGTGCCTCTGTGCGAGCACTGCCATGGGCAGATGAGGCTGAGCAACAGCTTTCCAGGCTAGCCCCTTCTGGCTGCCAGCTATCTGCAGACGTTCGCACTTTCGGAGCAGGGCTGCGAAAGGAGCCTGGCTGGGACACCAACTTTCCCAGGCTACGTTTGAAGTTTGAGGTGGCAAGACAAGCAAGCAGCCCCATTCTCTGTGCCTCTGTGCGAGCAGTGCCATGGGCAGATGAGGCTGAGCAACAGCTTTCCAGGCTAGCCCCTTCTGGCTGCCAGCTATCTGCAGACGTTCGCACTTTCGGAGCAAGGCTGTGATAGGAGCCTGGCTGGGACACCATCTTTCCCAGCATGCGTTTGAAGTTTCAAGTGGCAAGATAAGCAAGCAGCCCCATTCTCTGTGCCTCTATGCGAACAGTGCCATGGGCAGATGAGGCTGAGCAATAGCTTTCCAGGCTAGCACCTTCTGGCTGCCAGCTATCTGCAGACGTTCGCATTTCAAGAGCAGGGTTGCGAAAGGAGCCTAGCAGGTACACCATCTTTCCCAGGCTACGTTTGAAGTTTGAGGTGGCAAGACAAGCAAGGAGCCCCATTCTCTGTGCGAGCAGTGCCATGGGCAGATGAGGCTGAGCAACAGCTTTCCAGGCTAGCCCCTTCTGGCTGCCAGCTATCTGCAGACGTTCGCACTTTCGGAGCAGGGCTGTGATAGGAGCCTGGCAGGGTCACCAACATTCCCAGCATGCGTTTAAAGTTTCAAGTGGCAAGATAAGCAAGCAGCCCCATTCTCTGTGCCTCTATGCAAACAGTGCCATGGGCAGATGAGGCTGAGCAACAGCTTTCCAGGCTAGCGCCTTCTGGCTGCCAGCTATCTGCAGACGTTCGCACTTTCGGAGCACGGCTGCGAAAGGAGCCTGGCTGGGACACCAACTTTCCCAGGCTACGTTTGAAGTTTGAGGTGGCAAGACAAGCAAGCAGCCCCATTCTCTGTGCCTCTGTGCGAGCACTGCCATGGGCAGATGAGGCTGAGCAACAGCTTTCCAGGATAGCACCTTGTGGCTGCCAGCTATCTGCAGACGTTCGCACTTTCGGAGCAAGGCTGTGATAGGAGCATGGCAGGGACACCACCATTCCCAGCATGCTTTTGAAGTTTCAAGTGGCAAGATAAGCAAGCAGCCCCATTCTCTGTGCCTCTTTGCGAACAGTGCCATGGGCAGATGAGGCTGAGCAACAGCTTTCCAGGCTAGCCCCTTCTGGCTGCCAGCTATCTGCAGACGTTCGCACTTTCGGAGCAGGGCTGCGAAAGGAGCCTGGCTGGGACACCAACTTTCCCAGCATGCGTTTGAAGTTTGAGGTGGCAAGACAAGCAAGCAGCCCCATTCTCTGTGCCTCTATGCGAGCACTGCCATGGGCAGATGAGGCTGAGCAACAGCTTTCCAGGATAGCCCCTTCTGGCTGCCAGCTATCTGCAGACGTTCGCACTTTCGGAGCAGGGCTGTGATAGGAGCCTGGCAGGGTCACCACCATTCCCAGCATGCCTTTGAAGTTTGAGGTGGCAAAACAAGCAAGGAGCCCCATTCTCTGTGCCTCTATGCGAGCACTGCCATGGGCAGATGAGGCTGAGCAACAGCTTTCCAGGCTAGCCCCTTCTGGCTGCCAGCTATCTGCAGACGTTCGCACTTTCGGAGCAGGGCTGCGAAAGGAGCCTGGCTGGGACACCAACTTTCCCAGGCTACGTTTGAAGTTTGAGGTGGCAAGACAAGCAAGCAGCCCCATTCTCTGTGCCTCTGTGCGAGCAGTGCCATGGGCAGATGAGGCTGAGCAATAGCTTTCCAGCCTAGCACCTTCTGGCTGCCAGCTATCTGCAGACGTTCGCACTTTCGGAGCAGGGCTGTGATAGAAGCCTAGCAGGGACACCACCATTCCCAGCATGCGTTTAAAGTTTCAAGTGGCAAGATAAGCAAGCAGCCCCATTCTCTGTGCCTCTATGCGAACAGTGCCATGGGCAGATGAGGCTGAGCAACAGCTTTCCAGGCTAGCACCTTCTGGCTGCCAGCTATCTGCAGACGTTCGCACTTTCGGAGCACGG
Organism: Opisthocomus hoazin; assembly: GCF_030867145.1. Taxonomy (NCBI): domain Eukaryota; kingdom Metazoa; phylum Chordata; class Aves; order Opisthocomiformes; family Opisthocomidae; genus Opisthocomus; species Opisthocomus hoazin. Next base: position 1,924,509 of record NC_134447.1, on the reverse strand, counting down.
CTGTGAAAGGAGCCTGGCTGGGACACCAACTTTCCCAGGCTACGTTTGAAGTTTGAGGTGGCAAGACAAGCAAGCAGCCCCATTCTCTGTGCCTCTGTGCGAGCACAGCCATGGGCAGATGAGGCTGAGCAACAGCTTTCCAGACTAGCCCCTTCTGGCTGCCAGCTATCTGCAGACGTTCGCATTTCAAGAGCAGGTCTGCGAAAGGAGCCTGGCAGGGACACCACCATTCCCAGCATGCCTTTGAAGTTTCAAGTTGCAAGACAAGCAAGCAGCCCCATTCTCTGTGCCTCTGTGCGAACAGTGCCATGGGCAGATGAGGCTGAGCAACAGCTTTCCAGGCTAGCCCCTTCTGGCTGCCAGCTATCTGCAGACGTTCGCACTTTCGGAGCAGGGCTGTGATAGGAGCCTGGCAGGGACACCAACTTTCACAGGCTACGTTTGAAGTTTGAGGTGGCAAGACAAGCAAGCAGCCCCATTCTCTGTGCCTCTGTGCGAGCACTGCCATGGGCAGATGAGGCTGAGCAACAGCTTTCCAGGATAGCCCCTTCTGGCTGCCAGCTATCTGCAGACGTTCGCACTTTCGGAGCAGGGCTGTGATAGGAGCCTGGCAGGAACACCACCATTCCCAGCATGCGTTTGAAGTTTCAAGTGGCAAGATAAGCAAGCAGCCCCATTCTCTGTGCCTCTATGCGAACAGTGCCATGGGCAGATGAGGCTGAGCAACAGCTTTCCAGGATAGCACCTTCTGGCTGCCAGCTATCTGCAGACGTTCGCACTTTCGGAGCAGGGCTGCGAAAGGAGCCTGGCAGGGACACCAAATTTCCCAGGCTACGTTTGAAGTTTGAGGTGGCAAGACAAGCAAGCAGCCCCATTCTCTGTGCCTCTGTGCGAGCAGTGCCATGGGCAGATGAGGCTGAGCAACAGCTTTCCAGGCTAGCCCCTTCTGGCTGCCAGCTATCTGCAGACGTTCGCACTTTTGGAGCAGGGCTGTGATAGGAGCCTGGCAGGGTCACCAACATTCCCAGCATGCGTTTGAAGGTTCAAGTGGCAAGATAAGCAAGCAGCCCCATTCTCTGTGCCTCTATGCGAACAGTGCCATGGGCAGATGAGGCTGAGCAACAGCTTTCCAGGCTAGCACCTTCTGGCTGCCAGCTATCTGCAGACGTTCGCATTTCAAGAGCAGGGTTGCGAAAGGAGCCTAGCAGGTACACCATCATTCCCAGGCTACGTTTGAAGTTTGAGGTGGCAAGACAAGCAAGCAGCCCCATTCTGGTGCGAGCAGTGCCATGGGCAGATGAGGCTGAGAAACAGCTTTCCAGGCTAGCACCTTCTGGCTGCCAGCTATCTGCAGACGTTCGCACTTTCGGAGCAGGGCTGCGAAACGAGCCTGGCAGGTACACCATCTTTCCCAGGCTACGTTTGAAGTTTGAGGTGGCAAGACAAGCAAGCAGCCCCATTCTCTGTGCCTCTATGCGAACAGTGCCATGGGCAGATGAGGCTGAGCAACAGCTTTCCAGGCTAGCCCCTTCTGGCTGCCAGCTATCTGCAGACGTTCGCACTTTCGGAGCAGAGCTGTGATAGGAACCTGGCAGGGACACCACCATTCCCAGCATGCGTTTGAAGTTTCAAGGGGCAAGATAAGCAAGCAGCCCCATTCTCTGTGCCTCTTTGCGAACAGTGCCATGGGCAGATGAGGCTGAGCAACAGCTTTCCAGGCTAGCCCCTTCTGGCTGCCAGCTATCTGCAGACGTTCGCATTTCAAGAGCAGGGCTGCGAAAGGAGCCTGGCTGGGACACCAACTTTCCCAGGCTACGTTTGAAGTTTGAGGTGGCAAGACAAGCAAGCAGCCCCATTCTCTGTGCCTCTGTGCGAGCACTGCCATGGGCAGATGAGGCTGAGCAACAGCTTTCCAGGATAGCACCTTCTGGCTGCCAGCTATCTGCAGACGTTTGCACTTTCGGAGCAGGGCTGTGATAGGAGCCTGGCAGGAACACCACCATTCCCAGCATGCGTTTGAAGTTTCAAGTGGCAAGATAAGCAAGCAGCCCCATTCTCTGTGCCTCTATGCGAACAGTGCCATGGGCAGATGAGGCTGAGCAACAGCTTTCCAGGCTAGCCCCTTCTGGCTGCCAGCTATCTGCAGACGTTCGCATTTCAAGAGCAGGTCTGCGAAACGAGCCTGGCAGGGACACCACCATTCCCAGCATGCCTTTGAAGTTTCAAGTTGCAAGACAAGCAAGCAGCCCCATTCTCTGTGCCTCTGTGCGAACAGTGCCATGGGCAGATGAGGCTGAGCAACAGCTTTCCAGGCTAGCCCCTTCTGGCTGCCAGCTATCTGCAGACGTTCGCACTTTCGGAGCAGGGCTTCGAAAGGAGCCTGGCTGGGACACCAACTTTCCGAGGCTACGTTTGAAGTTTGAGGTGGCAAGACAAGCAAGCAGCCCCATTCTCTGTGCCTCTGTGCGAGCACTGCCATGGGCAGATGAGGCTGAGCAACAGCTTTCCAGGCTAGCACCTTCTGGCTGCCAGCTATCTGCAGACGTTCGCATTTCAAGAGCAGGGTTGCGAAAGGAGCCTAGCAGGTACACCATCATTCCCAGGCTACGTTTGAAGTTTGAGGTGGCAAGACAAGCAAGCAGCCCCATTCTGGTGCGAGCAGTGCCATGGGCAGATGAGGCTGAGAAACAGCTTTCCAGGCTAGCACCTTCTGGCTGCCAGCTATCTGCAGACGTTCGCACTTTCGGAGCAGGGCTGCGAAAGGAGCCTGGCAGGTACACCATCTTTCCCAGGCTACGTTTGAAGTTTGAGGTGGCAAGACAAGCAAGCAGCCCCATTCTCTGTGCCTCTATGCGAACAGTGCCATGGGCAGATGAGGCTGAGCAACAGCTTTCCAGGCTAGCCCCTTCTGGCTGCCAGCTATCTGCAGACGTTCGCACTTTCGGAGCAGGGCTGTGATAGGAGCCTGGCAGGGTCACCAACATTCCCAGCATGCGTTTGAAGTTTCAAGTGGCAAGATAAGCAAGCAGCCCCATTCTCTGTGCCTCTGTGCGAGCAGTGCCATGGGCAGATGAGGCTGAGCAACAGCTTTCCAGGCTAGCACCTTCTGGCTGCCAGCTATCTGCAGACGTTCGCACTTTCGGAGCACGGCTGTGAAAGGAGCCTGGCTGGGACACCAACTTTCCCAGGCTACGTTTGAAGTTTGAGGTGGCAAGACAAGCAAGCAGCCCCATTCTCTGTGCCTCTGTGCGAGCACTGCCATGGGCAGATGAGGCTGAGCAACAGCTTTCCAGGATAGCACCTTGTGGCTGCCAGCTATCTGCAGACGTTCGCACTTTCAAGAGCAGGGCTGTGATAGGAACCTTGCAGGGACACCACCATTCCCAGCATGCGTTTGAAGTTTCAAGTGGCAAGATAAGCAAGCAGCCCCATTCTCTGTGCCTCTTTGCGAACAGTGCCATGGGCAGATGAGGCTGAGCAACAGCTTTCCAGGATAGCACCTTGTGGCTGCCAGCTATCTGCAGACGTTCGCACTTTCGGAGCAAGGCTGTGATAGGAGCATGGCAGGGACACCACCATTCCCAGCATGCTTTTGAAGTTTCAAGTGGCAAGATAAGCAAGCAGCCCCATTCTCTGTGCCTCTTTGCGAACAGTGCCATGGGCAGATGAGGCTGAGCAACAGCTTTCCAGGCTAGCCCCTTCTGGCTGCCAGCTATCTGCAGACGTTCGCACTTTCGGAGCAGGGCTGCGAAAGGAGCCTGGCTGGGACACCAACTTTCCCAGGCTACGTTTGAAGTTTGAGGTGGCAAGACAAGCAAGCAGCCCCATTCTCTGTGCCTCTGTGCGAGCACTGCCATGGGCAGATGAGGCTGAGCAACAGCTTTCCAGGATAGCCCCTTCTGGCTGCCAGCTATCTGCAGACGTTCGCACTTTCGGAGCAGGGCTGTGATAGGAGCCTGGCAGGGTCACCACCATTCCCAGCATGCCTTTGAAGTTTGAGGTGGCAAAACAAGCAAGGAGCCCCATTCTCTGTGCCTCTATGCGAGCACTGCCATGGGCAGATGAGGCTGAGCAACAGCTTTCCAGGCTAGCCCCTTCTGGCTGCCAGCTATCTGCAGACGTTCGCACTTTCGGAGCAGGGCTGCGAAAGGAGCCTGGCTGGGACACCAACTTTCCCAGGCTACGTTTGAAGTTTGAGGTGGCAAGACAAGCAAGCAGCCCCATTCTCTGTGCCTCTGTGCGAGCACTGCCATGGGCAGATGAGGCTGAGCAATAGCTTTCCAGGCTAGCCCCTTCTGACTGCCAGCTATCTGCAGACGTTCGCATTTCAAGAGCAGGGTTGCGAAAGGAGCCTAGCAGGTACACCGTCTTTCCCAGGCTACGTTTGAAGTTTGAGGTGGCAAGACAAGCAAGGAGCCCCATTCTCTGTGCGAGCAGTGCCATGGGCAGATGAGGCTGAGCAACAGCTTTCCAGGCTAGCCCCTTCTGGCTGCCAGCTATCTGCAGACGTTCGCACTTTCGGAGCACGGCTGCGAAAGGAGCCTGGCAGGTACACCATCTTTCCCAGGCTACGTTTGAAGTTTGAGGTGGCAAGACAAGCAAGCAGCCCCATTCTCTGTGCCTCTGTGCGAGCAGTGCCATGGGCAGATGAGGCTGAGCAACAGCTTTCCAGGCTAGCACCTTCTGGCTGCCAGCTATCTGCAGACGTTCGCACTTTCGGAGCAGGGCTGTGATAGGAGCCTGGCAGGGACACCAACATTCCCAGCATGCCTTTGAAGTTTCAAGTGGCAAGATAAGCAAGCAGCCCCATTCTCTGTGCCTCTATGCGAACAGTGCCATGGGCAGATGAGGCTGAGCAACAGCTTTCCAGGCTAGCACCTTCTGGCTGCCAGCTATCTGCAGACGTTCGCACTTTCGGAGCACGGCTGTGAAAGGAGCCTGGCTGGGACACCAACTTTCCCAGGCTACGTTTGAAGTTTGAGGTGGCAAGACAAGCAAGCAGCCCCATTCTCTGTGCCTCTGTGCGAGCAGTGCCATGGGCAGATGAGGCTGAGCAACAGCTTTCCAGACTAGCCCCTTCTGGCTGCCAGCTATCTGCAGACGTTCGCACTTTCAAGAGCAGGGCTGTGATAGGAACCTGGCAGGGACACCACCATTCCCAGCATGCGTTTGAAGTTTCAAGTTTCAAGATAAGCAAGCAGCCCCATTCTCTGTGCCTCTTTGCGAACAGTGCCATGGGCAGATGAGGCTGAGCAACAGCTTTCCAGGCTAGCCCCTTCTGGCTGCCAGCTATCTGCAGACGTTCGCATTTCAAGAGCAGGTCTGCGAAAGGAGCCTGGCAGGGACACCACCATTCCCAGCATGCCTTTGAAGTTTCAAGTGGCAAGACAAGCAAGCAGCCCCATTCTCTGTGCCTCTGTGCGAACAGTGCCATGGGCAGATGAGGCTGAGCAACAGCTTTCCAGGCTAGCCCCTTCTGGCTGCCAGCTATCTGCAGACGTTCGCACTTTCGGAGCAGGGCTGTGATAGGAGCCTGGCAGGGACACCAACTTTCCCAGGCTACGTTTGAAGTTTGAGGTGGCAAGACAAGCAAGCAGCCCCATTCTCTGTGCCTCTGTGCGAGAACTGCCATGGGCAGATGAGGCTGAGCAACAGCTTTCCAGGATAGCACCTTGTGGCTGCCAGCTATCTGCAGACGTGCGCACTTTCGGAGCAGGGCTGTGATAGGAGCCTGGCAGGGACACCAACTTTCCCAGCATGCGTTTGAAGTTTCAAGTGGCAAGATAAGCAAGCAGCCCCATTCTCTGTGCCACTTTGCGAACAGTGCCATGGGCAGATGAGGCTGAGCAACAGCTTTCCAGGCTAGCCCCTTCTGGCTGCCAGCTATCTGCAGACGTTCGCACTTTCGGAGCAGGGCTGCGAAAGGAGCCTGGCTGGGACACCAACTTTCCCAGGCTACGTTTGAAGTTTGAGGTGGCAAGACAAGCAAGCAGCCCCATTCTCTGTGCCTCTGTGCGAGCACTGCCATGGGCAGATGAGGCTGAGCAACAGCTTTCCAGGCTAGCGCCTTCTGGCTGCCAGCTATCTGCAGACGTTCGCACTTTCGGAGCAGGGCTGCGAAAGGAGCCTGGCAGGGACACCATCTTTCCCAGGCTACGTTTGAAGTTTGAGGTGGCAAGACAAGCAAGCAGCCCCATTCTCTGTGCCTCTGTGCGAGCACTGCCATGGGCAGATGAGGCTGAGCAACAGCTTTCCAGGCTAGCCCCTTCTGGCTGCCAGCTATCTGCAGACGTTCGCACTTTCGGAGCAAGGCTGTGATAGGAGCCTGGCTGGGACACCACCATTCCCAGCATGCGTTTGAAGTTTCAAGTGGCAAGATAAGCAAGCAGCCCCATTCTCTGTGCCTCTATGCGAACAGTGCCATGGGCAGATGAGGCTGAGCAATAGCTTTCCAGGCTAGCACCTTCTGGCTGCCAGCTATCTGCAGACGTTCGCATTTCAAGAGCAGGGTTGCGAAAGGAGCCTAGCAGGTACACCATCTTTCCCAGGCTACGTTTGAAGTTTGAGGTGGCAAGACAAGCAAGCAGCCCCATTCTCTGTGCCTCTCTGCGAGCAGTACCATGGGCAGATGAGGCTGAGCAACAGCTTTCCAGGCTAGCACCTTCTGGCTGCCAGCTATCTGCAGACGTTCGCACTTTCGGAGCAGGGCTGCGAAAGGAGCCTGGCTGGGACACCAACTTTCCCAGGCTACGTTTGAAGTTTGAGGTGGCAAGACAAGCAAGCAGCCCCATTCTCTGTGCCTCTGTGCGAGCACTGCCATGGGCAGATGAGACTGAGCAACAGCTTTCCAGGATAGCCCCTTCTGGCTGCCAGCTATCTGCAGACGTTCGCACTTTCGGAGCAGGGCTGTGATAGGAGCCTGGCAGGAACACCACCATTCCCAGCATGCGTTTGAAGTTTCAAGTGGCAAGATAAGCAAGCAGCCCCATTCTCTCTGCCTCTATGCGAACAGTGCCATGGGCAGATGAGGCTGAGCAACAGCTTTCCAGGCTAGCCCATTCTGGCTGCCAGCTATCTGCAGACGTTCGCATTTCAAGAGCAGGGCTGCGAAAGGAGCCTGGCAGGGACACCACCATTCCCAGCATGCCTTTGAAGTTTCAAGTTGCAAGACAAGCAAGCAGCCCCATTCTCTGTGCCTCTGTGCGAACAGTGCCATGGGCAGATGAGGCTGAGCAACAGCTTTCCAGGCTAGCCCCTTCTGGCTGCCAGCTATCTGCAGACGTTCGCACTTTCGGAGCAGGGCTGTGATAGGAGCCTGGCTGGCACACCAACTTTCCCAGGCTACGTTTGAAGTTTGAGGTGGCAAGACAAGCAAGCAGCCCCATTCTCTGTGCCTCTGTGCGAGCACTGCCATGGGCAGATGAGGCTGAGCAACAGCTTTCCAGGATAGCACCTTCTGGCTGCCAGCTATCTGCAGACGTTCGCACTTTCGGAGCAGGGCTGCGAAAGGAGCCTGGCAGGGACACCAAATTTCCCAGGCTACGTTTGAAGTTTGAGGTGGCAAGACAAGCAAGCAGCCCCATTCTCTTTGCCTCTGTGCGAGCAGTGCCATGGGCAGATGAGGCTGAGCAACAGCTTTCCAGGCTAGCACCTTCTGGCTGCCAGCTATCTGCAGACGTTCGCACTTTTGGAGCAGGGCTGTGATAGGAGCCTGGCAGGGTCACCAACTTTCCGAGGCTACGTTTGAAGTTTGAGGTGGCAAAACAAGCAAGAAGCCCCATTCTCTGTGCCTCTGTGCGAGCACTGCCATGGGCAGATGAGGCTGAGCAACAGCTTTCCAGGCTAGCACCTTCTGGCTGCCAGCTATCTGCAGACGTTCGCACTTTCGGAGCAGGGCTGCGAAAGGAGCCTGGCAGGGACACCAAATTTCCCAGGCTACGTTTGAAGTTTGAGGTGGCAAGACAAGCAAGCAGCCCCATTCTCTGTGCCTCTGTGCGAGCAGTGCCATGGGCAGATGAGGCTGAGCAACAGCTTTCCAGGCTAGCCCCTTCTGGCTGCCAGCTATCTGCAGACGTTCGCACTTTTGGAGCAGGGCTGTGATAGGAGCCTGGCAGGGTCACCAACATTCCCAGCATGCGTTTGAAGGTTCAAGTGGCAAGATAAGCAAGCAGCCCCATTCTCTGTGCCTCTATGCGAACAGTGCCATGGACAGATGAGGCTGAGCAACAGCTTTCCAGGCTAGCACCTTCTGGCTGCCAGCTATCTGCAGACGTTCGCACTTTCGGAGCAGGGCTGCGAAAGGAGCCTGGCTGGGACACCAACTTTCCCAGGCTACGTTTGAAGTTTGAGGTGGCAAGACAAGCAAGCAGCCCCATTCTCTGTGCCTCTGTGCGAGCACTGCCATGGGCAGATGAGGCTGAGCAACAGCTTTCCAGGATAGCACCTTGTGGCTGCCAGCTATCTGCAGACGTTCGCACTTTCGGAGCAGGGCTGTGATAGGAACCTGGCAGGGACACCACCATTCCCAGCATGCGTTTGAAGTTTCAAGGGGCAAGATAAGCAAGCAGCCCCATTCTCTGTGCCTCTTTGCGAACAGTGCCATGGGCAGATGAGGCTGAGCAACAGCTTTCCAGGCTAGCCCCTTCTGGCTGCCAGCTATCTGCAGACGTTCGCATTTCAAGAGCAGGGCTGCGAAAGGAGCCTGGCTGGGACACCAACTTTCCCAGGCTACGTTTGAAGTTTGAGGTGGCAAGACAAGCAAGCAGCCCCATTCTCTGTGCCTCTGTGCGAGCACTGCCATGGGCAGATGAGGCTGAGCAACAGCTTTCCAGGATAGCACCTTCTGGCTGCCAGCTATCTGCAGACGTTCGCACTTTCGGAGCAGGGCTGTGATAGGAGCCTGGCAGGAACACCACCATTCCCAGCATGCGTTTGAAGTTTCAAGTGGCAAGATAAGCAAGCAGCCCCATTCTCTGTGCCTCTATGCGAACAGTGCCATGGGCAGATGAGGCTGAGCAACAGCTTTCCAGGCTAGCCCCTTCTGGCTGCCAGCTATCTGCAGACGTTCGCATTTCAAGAGCAGGTCTGCGAAAGGAGCCTGGCAGGGACACCACCATTCCCAGCATGCCTTTGAAGTTTGAAGTTGCAAGACAAGCAAGCAGCCCCATTCTCTGTGCCTCTGTGCGAACAGTGCCATGGGCAGATGAGGCTGAGCAACAGCTTTCCAGGCTAGCCCCTTCTGGCTGCCAGCTATCTGCAGACGTTCGCACTTTCGGAGCAGGTCTGCGAAAGGAGCCTGGCTGGGACACCAACTTTCCGAGGCTACGTTTGAAGTTTGAGGTGGCAAGACAAGCAAGCAGCCCCATTCTCTGTGCCTCTGTGCGAGCACTGCCATGGGCAGATGAGGCTGAGCAATAGCTTTCCAGGCTAGCACCTTCTGGCTGCCAGCTATCTGCAGACGTTCGCATTTCAAGAGCAGGGTTGCGAAAGGAGCCTAGCAGGTACACCATCTTTCCCAGGCTACGTTTGAAGTTTGAGGTGGCAAGACAAGCAAGCAGCCCCATTCTGGTGCGAGCAGTGCCATGGGCAGATGAGGCTGAGAAACAGCTTTCCAGGCTAGCACCTTCTGGCTGCCAGCTATCTGCAGACGTTCGCACTTTCGGAGCAGGGCTGCGAAAGGAGCCTGGCAGGTACACCATCTTTCCCAGGCTACGTTTGAAGTTTGAGGTGGCAAGACAAGCAAGCAGCCCCATTCTCTGTGCCTCTATGCGAACAGTGCCATGGGCAGATGAGGCTGAGCAACAGCTTTCCAGGCTAGCCCCTTCTGGCTGCCAGCTATCTGCAGACGTTCGCACTTTCGGAGCAGGGCTGTGATAGGAGCCTGGCAGGGTCACCAACATTCCCAGCATGCGTTTGAAGTTTCAAGTGGCAAGATAAGCAAGCAGCCCCATTCTCTGTGCTCTGTGCGAGCAGTGCCATGGGCAGATGAGGCTGAGCAACAGCTTTCCAGGCTAGCACCTTCTGGCTGCCATCTATCTGCAGACGTTCGCACTTTCGGAGCACGGCTGTGAAAGGAGCCTGGCTGGGACACCAACTTTCCCAGGCTACGTTTGAAGTTTGAGGTGGCAAGACAAGCAAGCAGCCCCATTCTCTGTGCCTCTGTGCGAGCACTGCCATGGGCAGATGAGGCTGAGCAACAGCTTTCCAGGATAGCACCTTGTGGCTGCCAGCTATCTGCAGACGTTCGCACTTTCAAGAGCAGGGCTGTGATAGGAACCTGGCAGGGACACCACCATTCCCAGCATGCGTTTGAAGTTTCAAGTGGCAAGATAAGCAAGCAGCCCCATTCTCTGTGCCTCTTTGCGAACAGTGCCATGGGCAGATGAGGCTGAGCAACAGCTTTCCAGGCTAGCCCCTTCTGGCTGCCAGCTATCTGCAGACGTTCGCACTTTCGGAGCAGGGCTGCGAAAGGAGCCTGGCTGGGACACCAACTTTCACAGGCTACGTTTGAAGTTTGAGGTGGCAAGACAAGCAAGCAGCCCCATTCTCTGTGCCTCTGTGCGAGCACTGCCATGGGCAGATGAGGCTGAGCAATAGCTTTCCAGGCTAGCACCTTCTGGCTGCCAGCTATCTGCAGACGTTCGCATTTCAAGAGCAGGGTTGCGAAAGGAGCCTAGCAGGTACACCATCTTTCCCAGGCTACGTTTGAAGTTTGAGGTGGCAAGACAATCAAGCAGCCCCATTCTCTGTGCCTCTGTGCGAGCAGTGCCATGGGCAGATGAGGCTGAGCAACAGCTTTCCAGGCTAGCCCCTTCTGGCTGCCAGCTATCTGCAGACGTTCGCACTTTCGGAGCAGGGCTGTGATAGGAGCCTGGCAGGGACACCACCATTCCCAGCATGCGTTTGAAGTTTCAAGTGGCAAGATAAGCAAGCAGTCCCATTCTCTCTGCCTCTATGCGAACAGTGCCATGGGCAGATGAGGCTGAGCAATAGCTTTCCAGGCTAGCCCCTTCTGGCTGCCAGCTATCTGCAGACGTTCGCACTTTCGGAGCAGGGCTGTGATAGGAGCCTGTCAGGGTCACCAACTTTCCCAGCATGCGTTTGAAGTTTCAAGTGGCAAGATAAGCAAGCAGCCCCATTCTCTGTGCCTCTATGCGAACAGTGCCATGGGCAGATGAGGCTGAGCAACAGCTTTCCAGGCTAGCACCTTCTGGCTGCCAGCTATCTGCAGACGTTCGCACTTTCGGAGCACGGCTGTGAAAGGAGCCTGGCTGGGACACCAACTTTCCCAGGCTACGTTTGAAGTTTGAGGTGGGAAGACAAGCAAGCAGCCCCATTCTCTGTGCCTCTGTGCGAGCACTGCCATGGGCAGATGAGGCTGAGCAACAGCTTTCCAGGCTAGCCCCTTCTGGCTGCCAGCTATCTGCAGACGTTCGCACTTTCAAGAGCAGGGCTGTGATAGGAACCTGGCAGGGACACCACCATTCCCAGCATGCGTTTGAAGTTTCAAGTGGCAAGATAAGCAAGCAGCCCCATTCTCTGTGCCTCTGTGCGAGCACTGCCATGGGCAGATGAGGCTGAGCAACAGCTTTCCAGGCTAGCGCCTTCTGGCTGCCAGCTATCTGCAGACGTTCGCATTTCAAGAGCAGGGTTGCGAAAGGAGCCTAGCAGGTACACCATCTTTCCCAGGCTACGTTTGAAGTTTGAGGTGGCAAGACAAGCAAGCAGCCCCATTCTCTGTGCCTCTGTGCGAGCAGTACCATGGGCAGATGAGGCTGAGCAACAGCTTTCCAGGCTATCCCCTTCTGGCTGCCAGCTATCTGCAGACGTTCGCACTTTCGGGGCAGGGCTGCGAAAGGAGCCTGGCTGGGACACCAACTTTCCCAGGCTACGTTTGAAGTTTGAGGTGGCAAGACAAGCAAGCAGCCCCATTCTCTGTGCCTCTGTGCGAGCACTGCCATGGGCAGATGAGGCTGAGCAACAGCTTTCCAGGATACCCCCTTCTGGCTGCCAGCTATCTGCAGACGTTCGCACTTTCAGAGCAGGGCTGCGAAAGGAACCTGGCAGGGACACCACCATTCCCAGCATGCGTTTGAAGTTTCAAGTGGCAAGATAAGCAAGCAGCCCCATTCTCTGTGCCTCTTTGCGAACAGTGCCATGGGCAGATGAGGCTGAGCAACAGCTTTCCAGGCTAGCCCCTTCTGCCTGCCAGCTATCTGCAGACGTTCGCATTTCAAGAGCAGGGCTACGAAAGGAGCCTGGCTGGGACACCAACTTTCACAGGCTACGTTTGAAGTTTGAGGTGGCAAGACAAGCAAGCAGCCCCATTCTCTGTGCCTCTGTGCGAGCACTGCCATGGGCAGATGAGGCTGAGCAACAGCTTTCCAGGATAGCCCCTTCTGGCTGCCAGCTATCTGCAGACGTTCGCATTTCAAGAGCAGGTCTGCGAAAGGAGCCTGGCAGGGACACCACCATTCCCAGCATGCCTTTGAAGTTTCAAGTTGCAAGACAAGCAAGCAGCCCCATTCTCTCTGCCTCTGTGCGAACAGTGCCATGGGCAGATGAGGCTGAGCAACAGCTTTCCAGGCTAGCCCCTTCTGGCTGCCAGCTATCTGCAGACGTTCGCACTTTCGGAGCAGGGCTGTGATAGGAGCCTGGCAGGGACACCAACTTTCCCAGGCTACGTTTGAAGTTTGAGGTGGCAAGACAAGCAAGCAGCCCCATTCTCTGTGCCTCTGTGCGAGAACTGCCATGGGCAGATGAGGCTGAGCAACAGCTTTCCAGGATAGCACCTTGTGGCTGCCAGCTATCTGCAGACGTTCGCACTTTCGGAGCAGGGCTGTGATAGGAGATTGGCAGGAACACCAACTTTCCCAGCATGCGTTTGAAGTTTCAAGTGGCAAGATAAGCAAGCAGCCCCATTCTCTGTGCCACTTTGCGAACAGTGCCATGGGCAGATGAGGCTGAGCAACAGCTTTCCAGGCTAGCCCCTTCTGGCTGCCAGCTATCTGCAGACGTTCGCACTTTCGGAGCAGGGCTGCGAAAGGAGCCTGGCAGGGACACCAACTTTCCCAGGCTACGTTTGAAGTTTGAGGTGGCAAGACAAGCAAGCAGCCCCATTCTCTGTGCCTCTGTGCGAGCACTGCCATGGGCAGATGAGGCTGAGCAACAGCTTTCCAGGCTAGCCCCTTCTGGCTGCCAGCTATCTGCAGACGTTCGCACTTTCGGAGCAAGGCTGTGATAGGAGCCTGGCTGGGACACCACCATTCCCAGCATGCGTTTGAAGTTTCAAGTGGCAAGACAAGCAAGCAGCCCCATTCTGGTGCGAGCAGTGCCATGGGCAGATGAGGCTGAGCAACAGCTTTCCAGGCTAGCACCTTCTGGCTGCCAGCTATCTGCAGACGTTCGCACTTTCGGAGCAGGGCTGCGAAAGGAGCCTGGCAGGTACACCATCTTTCCCAGGCTACGTTTGAAGTTTGAGGTGGCAAGACAAGCAAGCAGCCCCATTCTCTGTGTCTCTGTGCGAGCAGTACCATGGGCAGATGAGGCTGAGCAACAGCTTTCCAGGCTAGCCCCTTCTGGCTGCCAGCTATCTGCAGACGTTCGCACTTTCGGAGCAGGGCTGTGATAGGAGCCTGTCAGGGTCACCAACTTTCCCAGCATGCGTTTGAAGTTTCAAGTGGCAAGATAAGCAAGCAGCCCCATTCTCTGTGCCTCTATGCGAACAGTGCCATGGGCAGATGAGGCTGAGCAACAGCTTTCCAGGCTAGCACCTTCTGGCTGCCAGCTATCTGCAGACGTTCGCACTTTCGGAGCACGGCTGTGAAAGGAGCCTGGCTGGGACACCAACTTTCCCAGGCTACGTTTGAAGTTTGAGGTGGGAAGACAAGCAAGCAGCCCCATTCTCTGTGCCTCTGTGCGAGCACTGCCATGGGCAGATGAGGCTGAGCAACAGCTTTCCAGGCTAGCCCCTTCTGGCTGCCAGCTATCTGCAGACGTTCGCACTTTCAAGAGCAGGGCTGTGATAGGAACCTGGCAGGGACACCACCATTCCCAGCATGCGTTTGAAGTTTCAAGTGGCAAGATAAGCAAGCAGCCCCATTCTCTGTGCCTCTTTGCGAACAGTGCCATGGGCAGATGAGGCTGAGCAACAGCTTTCCAGGCTAGCCCCTTCTGGCTGCCAGCTATCTGCAGACGTTCGCATTTCAAGAGCAGGTCTGCGAAAGGAGCCTGGCAGGGACACCACCATTCCCAGCATGCCTTTGAAGTTTCAAGTTGCAAGACAAGCAAGCAGCCCCATTCTCTGTGCCTCTGTGCGAGCACTGCCATGGGCAGATGAGGCTGAGCAACAGCTTTCCAGGCTAGCGCCTTCTGGCTGCCAGCTATCTGCAGACGTTCGCACTTTCGGAGCACGGCTGTGAAAGGAGCCTGGCAGGGACACCAACTTTCCCAGGCTACGTTTGAAGTTTGAGGTGGCAAGACAAGCAAGCAGCCCCATTCTCTGTGCCTCTGTGCGAGCACTGCCATGGGCAGATGAGGCTGAGCAACAGCTTTCCAGGATACCCCTTCTGGCTGCCAGCTATCTGCAGACGTTCGCACTTTCGGAGCAAGGCTGTGATAGGAGCCTGGCTGGGACACCACCATTCCCAGCATGCGTTTGAAGTTTCAAGTGGCAAGATAAGCAAGCAGCCCCATTCTCTGTGCCTCTATGCGAACAGTGCCATGGGCAGATGAGGCTGAGCAATAGCTTTCCAGGCTAGCACCTTCTGGCTGCCAGCTATCTGCAGACGTTCACATTTCAAGAGCAGGGTTGCGAAACGAGCCTAGAAGGTACACCATCTTTCCCAGGCTATGTTTGAAGTTTGAGGTGGCAAGACAAGCAAGCAGCCCCATTCTCTGTGCCTCTGTGCGAGCAGTACCATGGGCAGATGAGGCTGAGCAACAGCTTTCCAGGCTAGCACCTTCTGGCTGCCAGCTATCTGCAGACGTTCGCACTTTCGGGGCAGGGCTGCGAAAGGAGCCTGGCTGGGACACCAACTTTCCCAGGCTACGTTTGAAGTTTGAGGTGGCAAGACAAGCAAGCAGCCCCATTCTCTGTGCCTCTGTGCGAGCACTGCCATGGGCAGATGAGGCTGAGCAACAGCTTTCCAGGATACCCCCTTCTGGCTGCCAGCTATCTGCAGACGTTCGCACTTTCGGAGCAGGGCTGTGATAGGAACCTGGCAGGGACACCACCATTCCCAGCATGCGTTTGAAGTTTCAAGTGGCAAGATAAGCAAGCAGCCCCATTCTCTGTGCCTCTTTGCGAACAGTGCCATGTGCAGATGAGGCTGAGCAACAGCTTTCCAGGCTAGCCCCTTCTGCCTGCCAGCTATCTGCAGACGTTCGCATTTCAAGAGCAGGGCTGCGAAAGGAGCCTGGCTGGGACACCAACTTTCCCAGGCTACGTTTGAAGTTTGAGGTGGCAAGACAAGCAAGCAGCCCCATTCTCTGTGCCTCTATGCGAGCACTGCCATGGGCAGATGAGGCTGAGCAACAGCTTTCCAGGATAGCCCCTTCTGGCTGCCAGCTATCTGCAGACGTTCGCACTTTCGGAGCAGGGCTGTGATAGGAGCCTGGCAGGAACACCACCATTCCCAGCATGCGTTTGAAGTTTCAAGTGGCAAGATAAGCAAGCAGCCCCATTCTCTGTGCCTCTATGCGAACAGTGCCATGGGCAGATGAGGCTGAGCAACAGCTTTCCAGGCTAGCCCCTTCTGGCTGCCAGCTATCTGCAGACGTTCGCATTTCAAGAGCAGGTCTGCGAAAGGAGCCTGGCAGGGACACCACCATTCCCAGCATGCCTTTGAAGTTTCAAGTTGCAAGACAAGCAAGCAGCCCCATTCTCTGTGCCTCTGTGCGAACAGTGCCATGGGCAGATGAGGCTGAGCAACAGCTTTCCAGGCTAGCCCCTTCTGGCTGCCAGCTATCTGCAGACGTTCGCACTTTCGGAGCAGGGCTGTGATAGGAGCCTGGCTGGGACACCAACTTTCCCAGGCTACGTTTGAAGTTTGAGGTGACAAGACAAGCAAGCAGCCCCATTCTCTGTGCCTCTGTGCGAGCACTGCCATGGGCAGATGAGGCTGAGCAACAGCTTTCCAGGATAGCACCTTCTGGCTGCCAGCTATCTGCAGACGTTCGCACTTTCGGAGCAGGGCTGTGATAGGAGCCTGGCTGGGACACCAACTTTCCCAGGCTACGTTTGAAGTTTGAGGTGGCAAAACAAGCAAGGAGCCCCATTCTCTGTGCCTCTGTGCGAGCACTGCCATGGGCAGATGAGGCTGAGCAACAGCTTTCCAGGCTAGCACCTTCTGGCTGCCAGCTAACTGCAGACGTTCGCACTTTCGGAGCAGGGCTGCGAAAGGAGCCTGGCAGGGACACCAAATTTCCCAGGCTACGTTTGAAGTTTGAGGTGGCAAGACAAGCAAGCAGCCCCATTCTCTGTGCCTCTGTGCGAGCAGTGCCATGGGCAGATGAGGCTGAGCAACAGCTTTCCAGCCTAGCCCCTTTTGGCTGCCAGCTATCTGCAGACGTTCGCACTTTCGGAGCAAGGCTGTGATAGGAGCCTGGCTGGGACACCACCATTCCCAGCATGCGTTTGAAGTTTCAAGTGGCAAGATAAGCAAGCAGTCCCATTCTCTCTGCCTCTATGCGAACAGTGCCATGGGCAGATGAGGCTGAGCAATAGCTTTCCAGGCTAGCCCCTTCTGGCTGCCAGCTATCTGCAGACGTTCGCATTTCAAGAGCAGGGTTGCGAAAGGAGCCTAGCAGGTACACCATCTTTCCCAGGCTACGTTTGAAGTTTGAGGTGGCAAGACAAGCAAGCAGCCCCATTCTCTGTGCGAGCACTGCCATGGGCAGATGAGGCTGAGAAACAGCTTTCCAGGCTAGCCCCTTCTGGCTGCCAGCTATCTGCAGACGTTCGCACTTTCGGAGCAGGGCTGCGAAAGGAGCCTGGCTGGGACACCAACTTTCCCAGGCTACGTTTGAAGTTTGAGGTGGCAAGACAAGCAAGCAGCCCCATTCTCTGTGCCTCTGTGCGAGCACTGCCATGGGCAGATGAGGCTGAGCAACAGCTTTCCAGGATAGCACCTTGTGGCTGCCAGCTATCTGCAGACGTTCGCACTTTCAAGAGCAGGGCTGTGATAGGAACCTGGCAGGGACACCACCATTCCCAGCATGCGTTTGAAGTTTCAAGTGGCAAGATAAGCAAGCAGCCCCATTCTCTGTGCCTCTTTGCGAACAGTGCCATGGGCAGATGAGGCTGAGCAACAGCTTTCCAGGCTAGCCCCTTCTGGCTGCCAGCTATCTGCAGACGTTCGCATTTCAAGAGCAGGGCTGCGAAAGGAGCCTGGCTGGGACACCAACTTTCACAGGCTACGTTTGAAGTTTGAGGTGGCAAGACAAGCAAGCAGCCCCATTCTCTGTGCCTCTGTGCGAGCACTGCCATGGGCAGATGAGGCTGAGCAACAGCTTTCCAGGATAGCCCCTTCTGGCTGCCAGCTATCTGCAGACGTTCGCATTTCAAGAGCAGGTCTGCGAAAGGAGCCTGGCAGGGACACCACCATTCCCAGCATGCCTTTGAAGTTTCAAGTTGCAAGACAAGCAAGCAGCCCCATTCTCTGTGCCTCTGTGCGAACAGTGCCATGGGCAGATGAGGCTGAGCAACAGCTTTCCAGGCTAGCCCCTTCTGGCTGCCAGCTATCTGCAGACGTTCGCACTTTCGGAGCAGGGCTGTGATAGGAGCCTGGCAGGGACACCAACTTTCCCAGGCTACGTTTGAAGTTTGAGGTGGCAAGACAAGCAAGCAGCCCCATTCTCTGTGCCTCTGTGCGAGAACTGCCATGGGCAGATGAGGCTGAGCAACAGCTTTCCAGGATAGCACCTTGTGGCTGGCAGCTATCTGCAGACGTTCGCACTTTCGGAGCAGGGCTGTGATAGGAGCCTGGCAGGAACACCAACTTTCCCAGCATGCGTTTGAAGTTTCAAGTGGCAAGATAAGCAAGCAGCCCCATTCTCTGTGCCACTTTGCGAACAGTGCCATGGGCAGATGAGGCTGAGCAACAGCTTTCCAGGCTAGCCCCTTCTGGCTGCCAGCTATCTGCAGACGTTCGCATTTCAAGAGCAGGGCTGCGAAAGGAGCCTGGCAGGGACACCAACTTTCCCAGGCTACGTTTGAAGTTTGAGGTGGCAAGACAAGCAAGCAGCCCCATTCTCTGTGCCTCTGTGCGAGCACTGCCATGGGCAGATGAGGCTGAGCAACAGCTTTCCAGGCTAGCCCCTTCTGGCTGCCAGCTATCTGCAGACGTTCGCACTTTCGGAGCAAGGCTGTGATAGGAGCCTGGCTGGGACACCACCATTCCCAGCATGCGTTTGAAGTTTCAAGTGGCAAGATAAGCAAGCAGCCCCATTCTCTGTGCCTCTATGCGAACAGTGCCATGGGCAGATGAGGCTGAGCAATAGCTTTCCAGGCTAGCACCTTCTGGCTGCCAGCTATCTGCAGACGTTCGCATTTCAAGAGCAGGGCTGCGAAAGGAGCCTAGCAGGTACACCATCTTTCCCAGGCTACGTTTGAAGTTTGAGGTGGCAAGACAAGCAAGCAGCCCCATTCTCTGTGCCTCTGTGCGAGCAGTACCATGGGCAGATGAGGCTGAGCAACAGCTTTCCAGGCTAGCCCCTTCTGGCTGCCAGCTATCTGCAGACGTTCGCACTTTCGGAGCAGGGCTGTGATAGGAGCCTGGCAGGGTCACCAACATTCCCAGCATGCGTTTGAAGTTTCAAGTGGCAAGATAAGCAAGCAGCCCCATTCTCTGTGCCTCTATGCGAACAGTGCCATGGGCAGATGAGGCTGAGCAACAGCTTTCCAGGCTAGCACCTTCTGGCTGCCAGCTATCTGCAGACGTTCGCACTTTCGGAGCAGGGCTGCGAAAGGAGCCTGGCTGGGACACCAACTTTCCCAGGCTACGTTTGAAGTTTGAGGTGGCAAGACAAGCAAGCAGCCCCCTTCTCTGTGCCTCTGTGCGAGCACTGCCATGGGCAGATGAGGCTGAGCAACAGCTTTCCAGGCTAGCCCCTTCTGGCTGCCAGCTATCTGCAGACGTTCGCACTTTCGGAGCAGGGCTGTGATAGGAACCTGGCAGGGACACCACCATTCCCAGCATGCGTTTGAAGTTTCAAGTGGCAAGATAAGCAAGCAGCCCCATTCTCTGTGCCTCTTTGCGAACAGTGCCATGTGCAGATGAGGCTGAGCAACAGCTTTCCAGGCTAGCCCCTTCTGGCTGCCAGCTATCTGCAGACGTTCGCATTTCAAGAGCAGGGCTGCGAAAGGAGCCTGGCTGGGACACCAACTTTCACAGGCTACGTTTGAAGTTTGAGGTGGCAAGACAAGCAAGCAGCCCCATTCTCTGTGCCTCTGTGCGAGAACTGCCATGGGCAGATGAGGCTGAGCAACAGCTTTCCAGGATAGCACCTTGTGGCTGCCAGCTATCTGCAGACGTTCGCACTTTCGGAGCAGGGCTGTGATAGGAGCCTGGCAGGAACACCAACTTTCCCAGCATGCGTTTGAAGTTTCAAGTGGCAAGATAAGCAAGCAGCCCCATTCTCTGTGCCACTTTGCGAACAGTGCCATGGGCAGATGAGGCTGAGCAACAGCTTTCCAGGCTAGCCCCTTCTGGCTGCCAGCTATCTGCAGACGTTCGCACTTTCGGAGCAGGGCTGCGAAAGGAGCCTGGCAGGGACACCAACTTTCCCAGGCTACGTTTGAAGTTTGAGGTGGCAAGACAAGCAAGCAGCCCCATTCTCTGTGCCTCTGTGCGAGCACTGCCATGGGCAGATGAGGCTGAGCAACAGCTTTCCAGGCTAGCCCCTTCTGGCTGCCAGCTATCTGCAGACGTTCGCACTTTCGGAGCAAGGCTGTGATAGGAGCCTGGCTGGGACACCACCATTCCCAGCATGCGTTTGAAGTTTCAAGTGGCAAGATAAGCAAGCAGCCCCATTCTCTGTGCCTCTATGCGAACAGTGCCATGGGCAGATGAGGCTGAGCAATAGCTTTCCAGGCTAGCACCTTCTGGCTGCCAGCTATCTGCAGACGTTCGCATTTCAAGAGCAGGGCTGCGAAAGGAGCCTAGCAGGTACACCATCTTTCCCAGGCTACGTTTGAAGTTTGAGGTGGCAAGACAAGCAAGCAGCCCCATTCTCTGTGCCTCTGTGCGAGCAGTACCATGGGCAGATGAGGCTGAGCAACAGCTTTCCAGGCTAGCCCCTTCTGGCTGCCAGCTATCTGCAGACGTTCGCACTTTCGGAGCAGAGCTGTGATAGGAGCCTGGCAGGGTCACCAACATTCCCAGCATGCGTTTGAAGTTTCAAGTGGCAAGATAAGCAAGCAGCCCCATTCTCTGTGCCTCTATGCGAACAGTGCCATGGGCAGATGAGGCTGAGCAACAGCTTTCCAGGCTAGCACCTTCTGGCTGCCAGCTATCTGCAGACGTTCGCACTTTCGGAGCAGGGCTGCGAAAGGAGCCTGGCTGGGACACCAAATTTCCCAGGCTACGTTTGAAGTTTGAGGTGGCAAGACAAGCAAGCAGCCCCCTTCTCTGTGCCTCTGTGCGAGCACTGCCATGGGCAGATGAGGCTGAGCAACAGCTTTCCAGGCTAGCCCCTTCTGGCTGCCAGCTATCTGCAGACGTTCGCATTTCAAGAGCAGGGCTGCGAAAGGAGCCTGGCTGGGACACCAACTTTCCCAGGCTACGTTTGAAGTTTGAGGTGGCAAGACAAGCAAGCAGCCCCATTCTCTGTGCCTCTGTGCGAGCACTGCCATGGGCAGATGAGGCTGAGCAACAGCTTTCCAGGATAGCCCCTTCTGGCTGCCAGCTATCTGCAGACGTTCGCACTTTCGGAGCAGGGCTGTGATAGGAGCCTGGCAGGAACACCACCATTCCCAGCATGCGTTTGAAGTTTCAAGTGGCAAGATAAGCAAGCAGCCTCATTCTCTGTGCCTCTATGCGAACAGTGCCATGGGCAGATGAGGCTGAGCAACAGCTTTCCAGGCTAGCCCCTTCTGGCTGCCAGCTATCTGCAGACGTTCGCATTTCAAGAGCAGGTCTGCTAAAGGAGCCTGGCAGGGACACCACCATTCCCAGCATGCCTTTGAAGTTTCAAGTTGCAAGACAAGCAAGCAGCCCTATTCTCTGTGCCTCTGTGCGAACAGTGCCATGGGCAGATGAGGCTGAGCAACAGCTTTCCAGGCTAGCCCCTTCTGGCTGCCAGCTATCTGCAGACGTTCGCACTTTCGGAGCAGGGCTGTGATAGGAGCCTGGCTGGGACACCAACATTCCCAGGCTACGTTTGAAGTTTGAGGTGGCAAGACAAGCAAGCAGCCCCATTCTCTGTGCCTCTGTGCGAGCAGTGCCATGGGCAGATGAGGCTGAGCAACAGCTTTCCAGGATAGCACCTTCTGGCTGCCAGCTATCTGCAGACGTTCGCACTTTCGGAGCAGGGCTGTGATAGGAGCCTGGCTGGGACACCAACTTTCCCAGGCTACGTTTGAAGTTTGAGGTGGCAAAACAAGCAAGGAGCCCCATTCTCTGTGCCTCTGTGCGAGCACTGCCATGGGCAGATGAGGCTGAGCAACAGCTTTCCAGGCTAGCACCTTGTGGCTGCCAGCTATCTGCAGACGTTCGCATTTCAAGAGCAGGGTTGCGAAAGGAGCCTAGCAGGTACACCATCTTTCCCAGGCTACGTTTGAAGTTTGAGGTGGCAAGACAAGCAAGCAGCCCCATTCTCTGTGCGAGCAGTGCCATGGGCAGATGAGGCTGAGCAACAGCTTTCCAGGCTAGCCCCTTCTGGCTGCCAGCTATCTGCAGTCGTTCGCACTTTCGGAGCAGGGCTGCGAAAGGAGCCTGGCAGGTACACCATCTTTCCCAGGCTACGTTTGAAGTTTGAGGTGGCAAGACAAGCAAGCAGCCCCATTCTCTGTGCCTCTGTGCGAGCACTGCCATGGGCAGATGAGGCTGAGCAACAGCTTTCCAGGCTAGCCCCTTCTGGCTGCCAGCTATCTGCAGACGTTCGCACTTTCGGAGCAGGGCTGTGATAGGAGCCTGGCAGGGACACCACCATTCCCAGCATGCGTTTGAAGTTTCAAGTGGCAAGATAAGCAAGCAGCCCCATTCTCTGTGCCTCTATGCGAACAGTGCCATGGGCAGATGAGGCTGAGCAATAGCTTTCCAGGCTAGCCCCTTCTGGCTGCCAGCTATCTGCAGACGTTCGCACTTTCGGAGCAGGGCTGCGAAAGGAGCCTGGCTGGGACACCAACTTTCCCAGGCTACGTTTGAAGTTTGAGGTGGCAAGACAAGCAAGCAGCCCCATTCTCTGTGCCTCTATGCGAACAGTGCCATGGGCAGATGAGGCTGAGCAATAGCTTTCCAGGCTAGCACCTTCTGGCTGCCAGCTATCTGCAGACGTTCGCATTTCAAGAGCAGGGCTGCGAAAGGAGCCTAGCAGGTACACCATCTTTCCCAGGCTACGTTTGAAGTTTGAGGTGGCAAGACAAGCAAGCAGCCCCATTCTCTGTGCGAGCAGTGCCATGGGCAGATGAGGCTGAGCAACAGCTTTCCAGGCTAGCCCCTTCTGGCTGCCAGCTATCTGCAGACGTTCGCATTTCAAGAGCAGGGCTGCGAAAGGAGCCCAGCAGGTACACCATCTTTCCCAGGCTACGTTTGAAGTTTGAGGTGGCAAGACAAGCAAGCAGACCCATTCTCTGTGCCTCTGTGCGAGCAGTACCATGGGCAGATGAGGCTGAGCAACAGCTTTCCAGGCTAGCCCCTTCTGGCTGCCAGCTATCTGCAGACGTTCGCATTTCAAGAGCAGGTCTGCGAAAGGAGCCTGGCAGGGACACCACCATTCCCAGCATGCCTTTGAAGTTTCAAGTTGCAAGACAAGCAAGCAGCCCCATTCTCTGTGCCTCTGTGCGAGCACTGCCATGGGCAGATGAGGCTGAGCAACAGCTTTCCAGGCTAGCGCCTTCTGGCTGCCAGCTATCTGCAGACGTTCGCACTTTCGGAGCACGGCTGTGAAAGGAGCCTGGCAGGGACACCAACTTTCCCAGGCTACGTTTGAAGTTTCAAGTGGCAAGACAAGCAAGCAGCCCCATTCTCTGTGCCTCTGTGCGAGCACTGCCATGGGCAGATGAGGCTGAGCAACAGCTTTCCAGGATACCCCTTCTGGCTGCCAGCTATCTGCAGACGTTCGCACTTTCGGAGCAAGGCTGTGATAGGAGCCTGGCTGGGACACCACCATTCCCAGCATGCGTTTGAAGTTTCAAGTGGCAAGATAAGCAAGCAGCCCCATTCTCTGTGCCTCTATGCGAACAGTGCCATGGGCAGATGAGGCTGAGCAATAGCTTTCCAGGCTAGCACCTTCTGGCTGCCAGCTATCTGCAGACGTTCGCATTTCAAGAGCAGGGTTGCGAAAGGAGCCTAGCAGGTACACCATCTTTCCCAGGCTACGTTTGAAGTTTGAGGTGGCAAGACAAGCAAGCAGCCCCATTCTCTGTGCCTCTGTGCGAGCAGTGCCATGGGCAGATGAGGCTGAGCAACAGCTTTCCAGGATAGCACCTTCTGGCTGCCAGCTATCTGCAGACGTTCGCACTTTCGGAGCAGGGCTGTGATAGGAGCCTGGCTGGGACACCAACTTTCCCAGGCTACGTTTGAAGTTTGAGGTGGCAAAACAAGCAAGGAGCCCCATTCTCTGTGCCTCTGTGCGAGCACTGCCATGGGCAGATGAGGCTGAGCAACAGCTTTCCAGGCTAGCACCTTGTGGCTGCCAGCTATCTGCAGACGTTCGCATTTCAAGAGCAGGGTTGCGAAAGGAGCCTAGCAGGTACACCATCTTTCCCAGGCTACGTTTGAAGTTTGAGGTGGCAAGACAAGCAAGCAGCCCCATTCTCTGTGCGAGCAGTGCCATGGGCAGATGAGGCTGAGCAACAGCTTTCCAGGCTAGCCCCTTCTGGCTGCCAGCTATCTGCAGTCGTTCGCACTTTCGGAGCAGGGCTGCGAAAGGAGCCTGGCAGGTACACCATCTTTCCCAGGCTACGTTTGAAGTTTGAGGTGGCAAGACAAGCAAGCAGCCCCATTCTCTGTGCCTCTGTGCGAGCACTGCCATGGGCAGATGAGGCTGAGCAACAGCTTTCCAGGCTAGCCCCTTCTGGCTGCCAGCTATCTGCAGACGTTCGCACTTTCGGAGCAGGGCTGTGATAGGAGCCTGGCAGGGACACCACCATTCCCAGCATGCGTTTGAAGTTTCAAGTGGCAAGATAAGCAAGCAGCCCCATTCTCTGTGCCTCTATGCGAACAGTGCCATGGGCAGATGAGGCTGAGCAATAGCTTTCCAGGCTAGCCCCTTCTGGCTGCCAGCTATCTGCAGACGTTCGCACTTTCGGAGCAGGGCTGCGAAAGGAGCCTGGCTGGGACACCAACTTTCCCAGGCTACGTTTGAAGTTTGAGGTGGCAAGACAAGCAAGCAGCCCCATTCTCTGTGCCTCTATGCGAACAGTGCCATGGGCAGATGAGGCTGAGCAATAGCTTTCCAGGCTAGCACCTTCTGGCTGCCAGCTATCTGCAGACGTTCGCATTTCAAGAGCAGGGCTGCGAAAGGAGCCTAGCAGGTACACCATCTTTCCCAGGCTACGTTTGAAGTTTGAGGTGGCAAGACAAGCAAGCAGCCCCATTCTCTGTGCGAGCAGTGCCATGGGCAGATGAGGCTGAGCAACAGCTTTCCAGGCTAGCCCCTTCTGGCTGCCAGCTATCTGCAGACGTTCGCATTTCAAGAGCAGGGCTGCGAAAGGAGCCCAGCAGGTACACCATCTTTCCCAGGCTACGTTTGAAGTTTGAGGTGGCAAGACAAGCAAGCAGACCCATTCTCTGTGCCTCTGTGCGAGCAGTACCATGGGCAGATGAGGCTGAGCAACAGCTTTCCAGGCTAGCCCCTTCTGGCTGCCAGCTATCTGCAGACGTTCGCATTTCAAGAGCAGGTCTGCGAAAGGAGCCTGGCAGGGACACCACCATTCCCAGCATGCCTTTGAAGTTTCAAGTTGCAAGACAAGCAAGCAGCCCCATTCTCTGTGCCTCTGTGCGAGCACTGCCATGGGCAGATGAGGCTGAGCAACAGCTTTCCAGGCTAGCGCCTTCTGGCTGCCAGCTATCTGCAGACGTTCGCACTTTCGGAGCACGGCTGTGAAAGGAGCCTGGCAGGGACACCAACTTTCCCAGGCTACGTTTGAAGTTTCAAGTGGCAAGACAAGCAAGCAGCCCCATTCTCTGTGCCTCTGTGCGAGCACTGCCATGGGCAGATGAGGCTGAGCAACAGCTTTCCAGGATACCCCTTCTGGCTGCCAGCTATCTGCAGACGTTCGCACTTTCGGAGCAAGGCTGTGATAGGAGCCTGGCTGGGACACCACCATTCCCAGCATGCGTTTGAAGTTTCAAGTGGCAAGATAAGCAAGCAGCCCCATTCTCTGTGCCTCTATGCGAACAGTGCCATGGGCAGATGAGGCTGAGCAATAGCTTTCCAGGCTAGCACCTTCTGGCTGCCAGCTATCTGCAGACGTTCGCATTTCAAGAGCAGGGTTGCGAAAGGAGCCTAGCAGGTACACCATCTTTCCCAGGCTACGTTTGAAGTTTGAGGTGGCAAGACAAGCAAGCAGCCCCATTCTCTGTGCCTCTGTGCGAGCAGTACCATGGGCAGATGAGGCTGAGCAACAGATTTCCAGGCTAGCCCCTTCTGGCTGCCAGCTATCTGCAGACGTTCGCACTTTCGGAGCAGGGCTGCGAAAGGAGCCTGGCTGGGACACCAACTTTCCCAGGCTACGTTTGAAGTTTGAGGTGGCAAGACAAGCAAGCAGCCCCATTCTCTGTGCCTCTGTGCGAGCACTGCCATGGGCAGATGAGGCTGAGCAACAGCTTTCCAGGATACCCCCTTCTGGCTGCCAGCTATCTGCAGACGTTCGCACTTTCGGAGCAGGGCTGTGATAGGAACCTGGCAGGGACACCACCATTCCCAGCATGCGTTTGAAGTTTCAAGTGGCAAGATAAGCAAGCAGCCCCATTCTCTGTGCCTCTTTGCGAACAGTGCCATGTGCAGATGAGGCTGAGCAACAGCTTTCCAGGCTAGCCCCTTCTGGCTGCCAGCTATCTGCAGACGTTCGCATTTCAAGAGCAGGGCTGCGAAAGGAGCCTGGCTGGGACACCAACTTTCACAGGCTACGTTTGAAGTTTGAGGTGGCAAGACAAGCAAGCAGCCCCATTCTCTGTGCCTCTGTGCGAGCACTGCCATGGGCAGATGAGGCTGAGCAACAGCTTTCCAGGATAGCCCCTTCTGGCTGCCAGCTATCTGCAGACGTTCGCACTTTCGGAGCAGGGCTGTGATAGGAGCCTGGCAGGAACACCACCATTCCCAGCATGCGTTTGAAGTTTCAAGTGGCAAGATAAGCAAGCAGCCCCATTCTCTCTGCCTCTATGCGAACAGTGCCATGGGCAGATGAGGCTGAGCAACAGCTTTCCAGGCTAGCCCCTTCTGGCTGCCAGCTATCTGCAGACGTTCGCACTTTCGGAGCAGGGCTGTGATAGGAGCCTGGCTGGGACACCAACTTTCCCAGGCTACGTTTGAAGATTGAGGTGGCAAGACAAGCAAGCAGCCCCATTCTCTGTGCCTCTGTGCGAGCACTGCCATGGGCAGATGAGGCTGAGCAACAGCTTTCCAGGATAGCACCTTCTGGCTGCCAGCTATCTGCAGACGTTCGCACTTTCGGAGCAGGGCTGTGATAGGAGCCTGGCTGGGACACCAACTTTCCCAGCATACGTTTGAAGTTTGAGGTGGCAAAACAAGCAAGGAGCCCCATTCTCTGTGCCTCTGTGCGAGCACTGCCATGGGCAGATGAGGCTGAGCAACAGCTTTCCAGGCTAGCACCTTCTGGCTGCCAGCTATCTGCAGACGTTCGCACTTTCGGAGCAGGGCTGCAAAAGGAGCCTGGCAGGGACACCAAATTTCCCAGGCTACGTTTGAAGTTTGAGGTGGCAAGACAAGCAAGCAGCCCCATTCTCTGTGCCTCTGTGCGAGCAGTGCCATGGGCAGATGAGGCTGAGCAACAGCTTTCCAGCCTAGCCCCTTTTGGCTGCCAGCTATCTGCAGACGTTCGCACTTTCGGAGCAAGGCTGTGATAGGAGCCTGGCTGGGACACCACCATTACCAGCATGCGTTTGAAGTTTCAAGTGGCAAGATAAGCAAGCAGTCCCATTCTCTCTGCCTCTATGCGAACAGTGCCATGGGCAGATGAGGCTGAGCAATAGCTTTCCAGGCTAGCCCCTTCTGGCTGCCAGCTATCTGCAGACGTTCGCATTTCAAGGGCAGGGTTGCGAAAGGAGCCTAGCAGGTACACCATCTTTCCCAGGCTACGTTTGAAGTTTGAGGTGGCAAGACAAGCAAGCAGCCCCATTCTCTGTGCGAGCAGTGCCATGGGCAGATGAGGCTGAGAAACAGCTTTCCAGGCTAGCACCTTCTGGCTGCCAGCTATCTGCAGACGTTCGCACTTTCGGAGCAGGTCTGCGAAAGGAGCCTGGCTGGGACACCAACTTTCCCAGGCTACGTTTGAAGTTTGAGGTGGCAAGACAAGCAAGCAGCCCCATTCTCTGTGCCTCTGTGCGAGCACTGCCATGGGTAGATGAGGCTGAGCAACAGCTTTCCAGGATAGCACCTTGTGGCTGCCAGCTATCTGAAGACGTTCGCACTTTCAAGAGCAGGGCTGTGATAGGAACCTGGCAGGGACACCACCATTCCCAGCATGCGTTTGAAGTTTCAAGTGGCAAGATAAGCAAGCAGCCCCATTCTCTGTGCCTCTTTGCGAACAGTGCCATGGGCAGATGAGGCTGAGCAACAGCTTTCCAGGCTAGCCCCTTCTGGCTGCCAGCTATCTGCAGACGTTCGCATTTCAAGAGCAGGGCTGCGAAAGGAGCCTGGCTGGGACACCAACTTTCACAGGCTACGTTTGAAGTTTGAGGTGGCAAGACAAGCAAGCAGCCCCATTCTCTGTGCCTCTGTGCGAGCACTGCCATGGGCAGATGAGGCTGAGCAACAGCTTTCAAGGATAGCCCCTTCTGGCTGCCAGCTATCTGCAGACGTTCGCATTTCAAGAGCAGGTCTGCGAAAGGAGCCTGGCAGGGACACCACCATTCCCAGCATGCCTTTGAAGTTTCAAGTTGCAAGACAAGCAAGCAGCCCCATTCTCTGTGCCTCTGTGCGAACAGTGCCATGGGCAGATGAGGCTGAGCAACAGCTTTCCAGGCTAGCCCCTTCTGGCTGCCAGCTATCTGCAGACGTTCGCACTTTCGGAGCAGGGCTGTGATAGGAGCCTGGCAGGGACACCAACTTTCCCAGGCTACGTTTGAAGTTTGAGGTGGCAAGACAAGCAAGCAGCCCCATTCTCTGTGCCTCTGTGCGAGAACTGCCATGGGCAGATGAGGCTGAGCAACAGCTTTCCAGGATAGCACCTTGTGGCTGCCAGCTATCTGCAGACGTTCGCACTTTCGGAGCAGGGCTGTGATAGGAGCCTGGCAGGAACACCAACTTTCCCAGCATGCGTTTGAAGTTTCAAGTGGCAAGATAAGCAAGCAGCCCCATTCTCTGTGCCACTTTGCGAACAGTGCCATGGGCAGATGAGGCTGAGCAACAGCTTTCCAGGCTAGCCCCTTCTGGCTGCCAGCTATCTGCAGACGTTCGCACTTTCGGAGCAGGGCTGCGAAAGGAGCCTGGCAGGGACACCAACTTTCCCAGGCTACGTTTGAAGTTTGAGGTGGCAAGACAAGCAAGCAGCCCCATTCTCTGTGCCTCTGTGCGAGCACTGCCATGGGCAGATGAGGCTGAGCAACAGCTTTCCAGGCTAGCCCCTTCTGGCTGCCAGCTATCTGCAGACGTTCGCACTTTCGGAGCAAGGCTCTGATAGGAGCCTGGCTGGGACACCACCATTCCCAGCATGCGTTTGAAGTTTCAAGTGGCAAGATAAGCAAGCAGCCCCATTCTCTGTGCCTCTATGCGAACAGTGCCATGGGCAGATGAGGCTGAGCAATAGCTTTCCAGGCTAGCACCTTCTGGCTGCCAGCTATCTGCAGACGTTCGCATTTCAAGAGCAGGGCTGCGAAAGGAGCCTAGCAGGTACACCATCTTTCCCAGGCTACGTTTGAAGTTTGAGGTGGCAAGACAAGCAAGCAGCCCCATTCTCTGTGCCTCTGTGCGAGCAGTACCATGGGCAGATGAGGCTGAGCAACAGCTTTCCAGGCTAGCCCCTTCTGGCTGCCAGCTATCTGCAGACGTTCGCACTTTCGGAGCAGGGCTGTGATAGGAGCCTGGCAGGGTCACCAACATTCCCAGCATGCGTTTGAAGTTTCAAGTGGCAAGATAAGCAAGCAGCCCCATTCTCTGTGCCTCTATGCGAACAGTGCCATGGGCAGATGAGGCTGAGCAACAGCTTTCCAGGCTAGCACCTTCTGGCTGCCAGCTATCTGCAGACGTTCGCACTTTCGGAGCAGGGCTGCGAAAGGAGCCTGGCTGGGACACCAACTTTCCCAGGCTACGTTTGAAGTTTGAGGTGGCAAGACAAGCAAGCAGTCCCCTTCTCTGTGCCTCTGTGCGAGCACTGCCATGGGCAGATGAGGCTGAGCAACAGCTTTCCAGGCTAGCCCCTTCTGGCTGCCAGCTATCTGCAGACGTTCGCACTTTCGGAGCAGGGCTGTGATAGGAACCTGGCAGGGACACCACCATTCCCAGCATGCGTTTGAAGTTTCAAGTGGCAAGATAAGCAAGCAGCCCCATTCTCTGTGCCTCTTTGCGAACAGTGCCATGTGCAGATGAGGCTGAGCAACAGCTTTCCAGGCTAGCCCCTTCTGGCTGCCAGCTATCTGCAGACGTTCGCATTTCAAGAGCAGGGCTGCGAAAGGAGCCTGGCTGGGACACCAACTTTCACAGGCTACGTTTGAAGTTTGAGGTGGCAAGACAAGCAAGCAGCCCCATTCTCTGTGCCTCTGTGCGAGCACTGCCATGGGCAGATGAGGCTGAGCAACAGCTTTCCAGGATAGCCCCTTCTGGCTGCCAGCTATCTGCAGACGTTCGCACTTTCGGAGCAGGGCTGTGATAGGAGCCTGGCAGGAACACCACCATTCCCAGCATGCGTTTGAAGTTTCAAGTGGCAAGATAAGCAAGCAGCCCCATTCTCTGTGCCTCTGTGCGAACAGTGCCATGGGCAGATGAGGCTGAGCAACAGCTTTCCAGGCTAGCCCCTTCTGGCTGCCAGCTATCTGCAGACGTTCGCACTTTCGGAGCAGGGCTGTGATAGGAGCCTGGCAGGGACACCAACTTTCCCAGGCTACGTTTGAAGTTTGAGGTGGCAAGACAAGCAAGCAGCCCCATTCTCTGTGCCTCTGTGCGAGAACTGCCATGGGCAGATGAGGCTGAGCAACAGCTTTCCAGGATAGCACCTTGTGGCTGCCAGCTATCTGCAGACGTTCGCACTTTCGGAGCAGGGCTGTGATAGGAGCCTGGCAGGAACACCAACTTTCCCAGCATGCGTTTGAAGTTTCAAGTGGCAAGATAAGCAAGCAGCCCCATTCTCTGTGCCACTTTGCGAACAGTGCCATGGGCAGATGAGGCTGAGCAACAGCTTTCCAGGCTAGCCCCTTCTGGCTGCCAGCTATCTGCAGACGTTCGCACTTTCGGAGCAGGGCTGCGAAAGGAGCCTGGCAGGGACACCAACTTTCCCAGGCTACGTTTGAAGTTTGAGGTGGCAAGACAAGCAAGCAGCCCCATTCTCTGTGCCTCTGTGCGAGCACTGCCATGGGCAGATGAGGCTGAGCAACAGCTTTCCAGGCTAGCCCCTTCTGGCTGCCAGCTATCTGCAGACGTTCGCACTTTCGGAGCAAGGCTCTGATAGGAGCCTGGCTGGGACACCACCATTCCCAGCATGCGTTTGAAGTTTCAAGTGGCAAGATAAGCAAGCAGCCCCATTCTCTGTGCCTCTATGCGAACAGTGCCATGGGCAGATGAGGCTGAGCAATAGCTTTCCAGGCTAGCACCTTCTGGCTGCCAGCTATCTGCAGACGTTCGCATTTCAAGAGCAGGGCTGCGAAAGGAGCCTAGCAGGTACACCATCTTTCCCAGGCTACGTTTGAAGTTTGAGGTGGCAAGACAAGCAAGCAGCCCCATTCTCTGTGCCTCTGTGCGAGCAGTACCATGGGCAGATGAGGCTGAGCAACAGCTTTCCAGGCTAGCCCCTTCTGGCTGCCAGCTATCTGCAGACGTTCGCACTTTCGGAGCAGGGCTGTGATAGGAGCCTGGCAGGGTCACCAACATTCCCAGCATGCGTTTGAAGTTTCAAGTGGCAAGATAAGCAAGCAGCCCCATTCTCTGTGCCTCTATGCGAACAGTGCCATGGGCAGATGAGGCTGAGCAACAGCTTTCCAGGCTAGCACCTTCTGGCTGCCAGCTATCTGCAGACGTTCGCACTTTCGGAGCAGGGCTGCGAAAGGAGCCTGGCTGGGACACCAACTTTCCCAGGCTACGTTTGAAGTTTGAGGTGGCAAGACAAGCAAGCAGTCCCCTTCTCTGTGCCTCTGTGCGAGCACTGCCATGGGCAGATGAGGCTGAGCAACAGCTTTCCAGGCTAGCCCCTTCTGGCTGCCAGCTATCTGCAGACGTTCGCACTTTCGGAGCAGGGCTGTGATAGGAACCTGGCAGGGACACCACCATTCCCAGCATGCGTTTGAAGTTTCAAGTGGCAAGATAAGCAAGCAGCCCCATTCTCTGTGCCTCTTTGCGAACAGTGCCATGTGCAGATGAGGCTGAGCAACAGCTTTCCAGGCTAGCCCCTTCTGGCTGCCAGCTATCTGCAGACGTTCGCATTTCAAGAGCAGGGCTGCGAAAGGAGCCTGGCTGGGACACCAACTTTCACAGGCTACGTTTGAAGTTTGAGGTGGCAAGACAAGCAAGCAGCCCCATTCTCTGTGCCTCTGTGCGAGCACTGCCATGGGCAGATGAGGCTGAGCAACAGCTTTCCAGGATAGCCCCTTCTGGCTGCCAGCTATCTGCAGACGTTCGCACTTTCGGAGCAGGGCTGTGATAGGAGCCTGGCAGGAACACCACCATTCCCAGCATGCGTTTGAAGTTTCAAGTGGCAAGATAAGCAAGCAG
Organism: Opisthocomus hoazin; assembly: GCF_030867145.1. Lineage (NCBI taxonomy): Eukaryota > Metazoa > Chordata > Aves > Opisthocomiformes > Opisthocomidae > Opisthocomus > Opisthocomus hoazin. The sequence continues at coordinate 1,892,247 of NC_134447.1, read as the reverse complement.
CCCCATTCTCTGTGCCTCTGTGCGAACAGTGCCATGGGCAGATGAGGCTGAGCAACAGCTTTCCAGGCTAGCCCCTTCTGGCTGCCAGCTATCTGCAGACGTTCGCACTTTCGGAGCAGGGCTGTGATAGGAGCCTGGCAGGGACACCAACTTTCCCAGGCTACGTTTGAAGTTTGAGGTGGCAAGACAAGCAAGCAGCCCCATTCTCTGTGCCTCTGTGCGAGAACTGCCATGGGCAGATGAGGCTGAGCAACAGCTTTCCAGGATAGCACCTTGTGGCTGCCAGCTATCTGCAGACGTTCGCACTTTCGGAGCAGGGCTGTGATAGGAGATTGGCAGGAACACCAACTTTCCCAGCATGCGTTTGAAGTTTCAAGTGGCAAGATAAGCAAGCAGCCCCATTCTCTGTGCCACTTTGCGAACAGTGCCATGGGCAGATGAGGCTGAGCAACAGCTTTCCAGGCTAGCCCCTTCTGGCTGCCAGCTATCTGCAGACGTTCGCACTTTCGGAGCAAGGCTGTGATAGGAGCCTGGCTGGGACACCACCATTCCCAGCATGCGTTTGAAGTTTCAAGTGGCAAGATAAGCAAGCAGCCCCATTCTCTGTGCCTCTATGCGAACAGTGCCATGGGCAGATGAGGCTGAGCAATAGCTTTCCAGGCTAGCACCTTCTGGCTGCCAGCTATCTGCAGACGTTCGCATTTCAAGAGCAGGGCTGCGAAAGGAGCCTAGCAGGTACACCATCTTTCCCAGGCTACGTTTGAAGTTTGAGGTGGCAAGACAAGCAAGCAGCCCCATTCTCTGTGCCTCTGTGCGAGCAGTACCATGGGCAGATGAGGCTGAGCAACAGCTTTCCAGGCTAGCCCCTTCTGGCTGCCAGCTATCTGCAGACGTTCGCACTTTCGGAGCAGGGCTGTGATAGGAGCCTGGCAGGGTCACCACCATTCCCAGCATGCGTTTGAAGTTTCAAGTGGCAAGATAAGCAAGCAGCCCCATTCTCTGTGCCTCTATGCGAACAGTGCCATGGGCAGATGAGGCTGAGCAACAGCTTTCCAGGCTAGCACCTTCTGGCTGCCAGCTATCTGCAGACGTTCGCACTTTCGGAGCAGGGCTGCGAAAGGAGCCTGGCTGGGACACCAACTTTCCCAGGCTACGTTTGAAGTTTGAGGTGGCAAGACAAGCAAGCAGCCCCCTTCTCTGTGCCTCTGTGCGAGCACTGCCATGGGCAGATGAGGCTGAGCAACAGCTTTCCAGGCTAGCCCCTTCTGGCTGCCAGCTATCTGCAGACGTTCGCACTTTCGGAGCAGGGCTGTGATAGGAACCTGGCAGGGACACCACCATTCCCAGCATGCGTTTGAAGTTTCAAGTGGCAAGATAAGCAAGCAGCCCCATTCTCTGTGCCTCTTTGCGAACAGTGCCATGTGCAGATGAGGCTGAGCAACAGCTTTCCAGGCTAGCCCCTTCTGGCTGCCAGCTATCTGCAGACGTTCGCATTTCAAGAGCAGGGCTGCGAAAGGAGCCTGGCTGGGACACCAACTTTCACAGGCTACGTTTGAAGTTTGAGGTGGCAAGACAAGCAAGCAGCCCCATTCTCTGTGCCTCTGTGCGAGCACTGCCATGGGCAGATGAGGCTGAGCAACAGCTTTCCAGGCTAGCCCCTTCTGGCTGCCAGCTATCTGCAGACGTTCGCACTTTCGGAGCAGGGCTGTGATAGGAGCCTGGCAGGGTCACCACCATTCCCAGCATGCGTTTGAAGTTTCAAGTGGCAAGATAAGCAAGCAGCCCCATTCTCTGTGCCTCTATGCGAACAGTGCCATGGGCAGATGAGGCTGAGCAACAGCTTTCCAGGCTAGCACCTTCTGGCTGCCAGCTATCTGCAGACGTTCGCATTTCAAGAGCAGGGCTGCGAAAGGAGCCTAGCAGGTACACCATCTTTCCCAGGCTACGTTTGAAGTTTGAGGTGGCAAGACAAGCAAGCAGCCCCATTCTCTGTGCCTCTGTGCGAGCAGTACCATGGGCAGATGAGGCTGAGCAACAGCTTTCCAGGCTAGCCCCTTCTGGCTGCCAGCTATCTGCAGACGTTCGCACTTTCGGAGCAGGGCTGTGATAGGAGCCTGGCAGGGTCACCAACATTCCCAGCATGCGTTTGAAGTTTCAAGTGGCAAGATAAGCAAGCAGCCCCATTCTCTGTGCCTCTATGCGAACAGTGCCATGGGCAGATGAGGCTGAGCAACAGCTTTCCAGGCTAGCACCTTCTGGCTGCCAGCTATCTGCAGACGTTCGCACTTTCGGAGCAGGGCTGCGAAAGGAGCCTGGCTGGGACACCAACTTTCCCAGGCTACGTTTGAAGTTTGAGGTGGCAAGACAAGCAAGCAGTCCCCTTCTCTGTGCCTCTGTGCGAGCACTGCCATGGGCAGATGAGGCTGAGCAACAGCTTTCCAGGCTAGCCCCTTCTGGCTGCCAGCTATCTGCAGACGTTCGCACTTTCGGAGCAGGGCTGTGATAGGAACCTGGCAGGGACACCACCATTCCCAGCATGCGTTTGAAGTTTCAAGTGGCAAGATAAGCAAGCAGCCCCATTCTCTGTGCCTCTTTGCGAACAGTGCCATGTGCAGATGAGGCTGAGCAACAGCTTTCCAGGCTAGCCCCTTCTGGCTGCCAGCTATCTGCAGACGTTCGCATTTCAAGAGCAGGGCTGCGAAAGGAGCCTGGCTGGGACACCAACTTTCACAGGCTACGTTTGAAGTTTGAGGTGGCAAGACAAGCAAGCAGCCCCATTCTCTGTGCCTCTGTGCGAGCACTGCCATGGGCAGATGAGGCTGAGCAACAGCTTTCCAGGATAGCCCCTTCTGGCTGCCAGCTATCTGCAGACGTTCGCACTTTCGGAGCAGGGCTGTGATAGGAGCCTGGCAGGAACACCACCATTCCCAGCATGCGTTTGAAGTTTCAAGTGGCAAGATAAGCAAGCAGCCCCATTCTCTGTGCCTCTGTGCGAACAGTGCCATGGGCAGATGAGGCTGAGCAACAGCTTTCCAGGCTAGCCCCTTCTGGCTGCCAGCTATCTGCAGACGTTCGCACTTTCGGAGCAGGGCTGTGATAGGAGCCTGGCAGGGACACCAACTTTCCCAGGCTACGTTTGAAGTTTGAGGTGGCAAGACAAGCAAGCAGCCCCATTCTCTGTGCCTCTGTGCGAGAACTGCCATGGGCAGATGAGGCTGAGCAACAGCTTTCCAGGATAGCACCTTGTGGCTGCCAGCTATCTGCAGACGTTCGCACTTTCGGAGCAGGGCTGTGATAGGAGATTGGCAGGAACACCAACTTTCCCAGCATGCGTTTGAAGTTTCAAGTGGCAAGATAAGCAAGCAGCCCCATTCTCTGTGCCACTTTGCGAACAGTGCCATGGGCAGATGAGGCTGAGCAACAGCTTTCCAGGCTAGCCCCTTCTGGCTGCCAGCTATCTGCAGACGTTCGCACTTTCGGAGCAAGGCTGTGATAGGAGCCTGGCTGGGACACCACCATTCCCAGCATGCGTTTGAAGTTTCAAGTGGCAAGATAAGCAAGCAGCCCCATTCTCTGTGCCTCTATGCGAACAGTGCCATGGGCAGATGAGGCTGAGCAATAGCTTTCCAGGCTAGCACCTTCTGGCTGCCAGCTATCTGCAGACGTTCGCATTTCAAGAGCAGGGCTGCGAAAGGAGCCTAGCAGGTACACCATCTTTCCCAGGCTACGTTTGAAGTTTGAGGTGGCAAGACAAGCAAGCAGCCCCATTCTCTGTGCCTCTGTGCGAGCAGTACCATGGGCAGATGAGGCTGAGCAACAGCTTTCCAGGCTAGCCCCTTCTGGCTGCCAGCTATCTGCAGACGTTCGCACTTTCGGAGCAGGGCTGTGATAGGAGCCTGGCAGGGTCACCACCATTCCCAGCATGCGTTTGAAGTTTCAAGTGGCAAGATAAGCAAGCAGCCCCATTCTCTGTGCCTCTATGCGAACAGTGCCATGGGCAGATGAGGCTGAGCAACAGCTTTCCAGGCTAGCACCTTCTGGCTGCCAGCTATCTGCAGACGTTCGCACTTTCGGAGCAGGGCTGCGAAAGGAGCCTGGCTGGGACACCAACTTTCCCAGGCTACGTTTGAAGTTTGAGGTGGCAAGACAAGCAAGCAGCCCCCTTCTCTGTGCCTCTGTGCGAGCACTGCCATGGGCAGATGAGGCTGAGCAACAGCTTTCCAGGCTAGCCCCTTCTGGCTGCCAGCTATCTGCAGACGTTCGCACTTTCGGAGCAGGGCTGTGATAGGAACCTGGCAGGGACACCACCATTCCCAGCATGCGTTTGAAGTTTCAAGTGGCAAGATAAGCAAGCAGCCCCATTCTCTGTGCCTCTTTGCGAACAGTGCCATGTGCAGATGAGGCTGAGCAACAGCTTTCCAGGCTAGCCCCTTCTGGCTGCCAGCTATCTGCAGACGTTCGCATTTCAAGAGCAGGGCTGCGAAAGGAGCCTGGCTGGGACACCAACTTTCACAGGCTACGTTTGAAGTTTGAGGTGGCAAGACAAGCAAGCAGCCCCATTCTCTGTGCCTCTGTGCGAGCACTGCCATGGGCAGATGAGGCTGAGCAACAGCTTTCCAGGATAGCCCCTTCTGGCTGCCAGCTATCTGCAGACGTTCGCACTTTCGGAGCAGGGCTGTGATAGGAGCCTGGCAGGAACACCACCATTCCCAGCATGCGTTTGAAGTTTCAAGTGGCAAGATAAGCAAGCAGCCTCATTCTCTGTGCCTCTATGCGAACAGTGCCATGGGCAGATGAGGCTGAGCAACAGCTTTCCAGGCTAGCCCCTTCTGGCTGCCAGCTATCTGCAGACGTTCGCATTTCAAGAGCAGGTCTGCGAAAGGAGCCTGGCAGGGACACCACCATTCCCAGCATGCCTTTGAAGTTTCAAGTTGCAAGACAAGCAAGCAGCCCTATTCTCTGTGCCTCTGTGCGAACAGTGCCATGGGCAGATGAGGCTGAGCAACAGCTTTCCAGGCTAGCCCCTTGTGGCTGCCAGCTATCTGCAGACGTTCGCACTTTCGGAGCAGGGCTGTGATAGGAGCCTGGCTGGGACACCAACATTCCCAGGCTACGTTTGAAGTTTGAGGTGGCAAGACAAGCAAGCAGCCCCATTCTCTGTGCCTCTGTGCGAGCAGTGCCATGGGCAGATGAGGCTGAGCAACAGCTTTCCAGGATAGCACCTTCTGGCTGCCAGCTATCTGCAGACGTTCGCACTTTCGGAGCAGGGCTGTGATAGGAGCCTGGCAGGGACACCAACTTTCCCAGGCTACGTTTGAAGTTTGAGGTGGCAAAACAAGCAAGGAGCCCCATTCTCTGTGCCTCTGTGCGAGCACTGCCATGGGCAGATGAGGCTGAGCAACAGCTTTCCAGGCTAGCACCTTGTGGCTGCCAGCTATCTGCAGACGTTCGCATTTCAAGAGCAGGGTTGCGAAAGGAGCCTAGCAGGTACACCATCTTTCCCAGGCTACGTTTGAAGTTTGAGGTGGCAAGACAAGCAAGCAGCCCCATTCTCTGTGCGAGCAGTGCCATGGGCAGATGAGGCTGAGCAACAGCTTTCCAGGCTAGCCCCTTCTGGCTGCCAGCTATCTGCAGTCGTTCGCACTTTCGGAGCAGGGCTGCGAAAGGAGCCTGGCAGGTACACTATCTTTCCCAGGCTACGTTTGAAGTTTGAGGTGGCAAGACAAGCAAGCAGCCCCATTCTCTGTGCCTCTGTGCGAGCACTGCCATGGGCAGATGAGGCTGAGCAACAGCTTTCCAGGCTAGCCCCTTCTGGCTGCCAGCTATCTGCAGACGTTCGCACTTTCGGAGCAGGGCTGTGATAGGAGCCTGGCAGGGACACCACCATTCCCAGCATGCGTTTCAAGTTTCAAGTGGCAAGATAAGCAAGCAGTCCCATTCTCTCTGCCTCTATGCGAACAGTGCCATGGGCAGATGAGGCTGAGCAATAGCTTTCCAGGCTAGCCCCTTCTGGCTGCCAGCTATCTGCAGACGTTCGCACTTTCGGAGCAGGGCTGCGAAAGGAGCCTGGCTGGGACACCAACTTTCCCAGGCTACGTTTGAAGTTTGAGGTGGCAAGACAAGCAAGCAGCCCCATTCTCTGTGCCTCTATGCGAACAGTGCCATGGGCAGATGAGGCTGAGCAATAGCTTTCCAGGCTAGCACCTTCTGGCTGCCAGCTATCTGCAGACGTTCGCATTTCAAGAGCAGGGCTGCGAAAGGAGCCTAGCAGGTACACCATCTTTCCCAGGCTACGTTTGAAGTTTGAGGTGGCAAGACAAGCAAGCAGCCCCATTCTCTGTGCGAGCAGTGCCATGGGCAGATGAGGCTGAGCAACAGCTTTCCAGGCTAGCCCCTTCTGGCTGCCAGCTATCTGCAGACGTTCGCATTTCAAGAGCAGGGCTGCGAAAGGAGCCCAGCAGGTACACCATCTTTCCCAGGCTACGTTTGAAGTTTGAGGTGGCAAGACAAGCAAGCAGACCCATTCTCTGTGCCTCTGTGCGAGCAGTACCATGGGCAGATGAGGCTGAGCAACAGCTTTCCAGGCTAGCCCCTTCTGGCTGCCAGCTATCTGCAGACGTTCGCACTTTCGGAGCAGGGCTGTGATAGGAGCCTGGCAGGGTCACCAACATTACCAGCATGCGTTTGAAGTTTCAAGTGGCAAGATAAGCAAGCAGCCCCATTCTCTGTGCCTCTATGCGAACAGTGCCATGGGCAGATGAGGCTGAGCAACAGCTTTCCAGGCTAGCACCTTCTGGCTGCCAGCTATCTGCAGACGTTCGCACTTTCGGAGCAGGGCTGCGAAAGGAGCCTGGCTGGGACACCAACTTTCCCAGGCTACGTTTGAAGTTTGAGGTGGCAAGACAAGCAAGCAGCCCCATTCTCTGTGCCTCTGTGCGAGCACTGCCATGGGCAGATGAGGCTGAGCAACAGCTTTCCAGGCTAGCCCCTTGTGGCTGCCAGCTATCTGCAGACGTTCGCACTTTCGGAGCAGGGCTGTGATAGGAGCCTGGCAGGAACACCTCCATTCCCAGCATGCATTTGAAGTTTCAAGTGGCAAGATAAGCAAGCAGCCCCATTCTCTCTGCCTCTATGCGAACAGTGCCATGGGCAGATGAGGCTGAGCAACAGCTTTCCAGGCTAGCCCCTTCTGGCTGCCAGCTATCTGCAGACGTTCGCATTTCAAGAGCAGGTCTGCGAAAGGAGCCTGGCAGGGACACCATCATTCCCAGCATGCCTTTGAAGTTTCAAGTTGCAAGACAAGCAAGCAGCCCCATTCTCTGTGCCTCTGTGCGAACAGTGCCATGGGCAGATGAGGCTGAGCAACAGCTTTCCAGGCTAGCCCCTTCTGGCTGCCAGTTATCTGCAGACATTCGCACTTTCGGAGCAGGGCTGCGAAAGGAGCCTGGCTGGGACACCAACTTTCCCAGGCTACGTTTGAAGTTTGAGGTAGCAAGACAAGCAAGCAGCCCCATTCTCTGTGCCTCTGTGAGAGCACTGCCATGGGCAGATGAGGCTGAGCAATAGCTTTCCAGGCTAGCACCTTCTGGCTGCCAGCTATCTGCAGACGTTCGCATTTCAAGAGCAGCGTTGCGAAAGGAGCCTAGCAGGTACACCATCTTTCCCAGGCTACGTTGGAAGTTTGAGGTGGCAAGACAAGCAAGCAGCCCCATTCTCTGTGCGAGCAGTGCCATGGGCAGATGAGGCTGAGCAACAGCTTTCCAGGCTAGCCCCTTCTGGCTGCCAGCTATCTGCAGACGTTCGCACTTCCGGAGCAGGGCTGCGAAAGGAGCCTGGCTGGGACACCAACTTTCCCAGGCTACGTTTGAAGTTTGAGGTGGCAAGACAAGCAAGCAGCCCCATTCTCTGTGCCTCTGTGCGAGCACTGCCATGGGCAGATGAGGCTGAGCAACAGCTTTCCAGGATAGCACCTTGTGGCTGCCAGCTATCTGCAGACGTTCGCACCTTCGGAGCAGGGCTGTGATAGGAACCTGGCAGGGACACCACCATTCCCAGCATGCGTTTGAAGTTTCAAGTGGCAAGATTAGCAAGCAGCCCCATTCTCTGTGCCTCTTTGCGAACAGTGCCATGGGCAGATGAGGCTGAGCAACAGCTTTCGAGGCTAGCCCCTTCTGGCTGCCAGCTATCTGCAGACGTTCGCATTTCAAGAGCAGGGTTGAGAAATGAGCCTAGCAGGTACACCATCTTTCCCAGGCTACGTTTGAAGTTTGAGGTGGCAAGACAAGCAAGGAGCCCCATTCTCTGTGCGAGCACTGCCATGGGCAGATGAGGCTGAGCAACAGCTTTCCAGGCTAGCACCTTCTGGCTGCCAGCTACCTGCAGACGTTCGCATTTCAAGAGCAGGGTTGCGAAAGGAGCCTAGCAGGTACACCTTCTTTCCCAGGCTACGTTTGAAGTTTGAGGTGGCAAGACAAGCAAGGAGCCCCATTCTCTGTGCGAGCAGTGCCATGGGCAGATGAGGCTGAGCAACAGCTTTCCAGGCAAGCCCCTTCTGGCTGGCAGCTATCTGCAGACGTTCGCAATTCAAGAGCAGGGCTGCGAAAGGAGCCTGGCAGGTACACCATCTTTCCCAGGCTACGTTTGAAGTTTGAGGTGGCAAGACAAGCAAGCAGCCCCATTCTCTGTGCCTCTGTGCGAGCACTGCCATGGGCAGATGAGGCTGAGCAACAGCTTTCCAGGCTAGCCCCTTCTGGCTGCCAGCTATCTGCAGACGTTCGCACTTTCGGAGCAGGGCTACGAAAGGAGCCTGGCTGGGACACCAACTTTCCCAGGCTACGTTTGACGTTTGAGGTGGCAAGACAAGCAAGCAGCCCCATTCTCTGTGCCTCTGTGCGAGCAGTGCCATGGGCAGATGAGGCTGAGCAACAGCTTTCCAGGCTAGCCCCTTCTGGCTGCCAGCTATCTGCAGACGTTCGCACTTTCGGAGCAGGGCTGTGATAGGAGCCTGGCAGGGTCACCACCATTCCCAGCATGCGTTTGAAGTTTCAAGTGGCAAGATAAGCAAGCAGCCCCATTCTCTGTGCCTCTGTGCGAGCAGTGCCATGGGCAGATGAGGCTGAGCAACAGCTTTCCAGGCTAGCCCCTTCTGGCTGCCAGCTATCTGCAGACATTTGCACTTTCGGAGCAGGGCTGTGATAGGAGCCTGGCAGGGACACCACCATTCCCAGCATGCGTTTGAAGTTTCAAGTGGCAAGATAAGCAAGCAGCCCCATTCTCTGTGCTCTTTGCGAACAGTGGCATGTGCAGATGAGGCTGAGCAACAGCTTTCCAGGCTAACCCCTTCTGGCTGGCAGCTATCTGCAGACGTTCGCACTTTCGGAGCAGGGCTGCGAAAGGAGCCTGGCAGGGTCACCACCATTCCCAGCATGCATTTGAAGTTTCAAGTGGCAAGATAAGCAAGCAGCCCCATTCTCTGTGCCTCTATGCGAGCAGTGCCATGGGCAGAAGAGTCTGAGCAACAGCTTTCCAGGCTAGCCCCTTCTGGCTGCCAGCTATCTGCAGACATTAGCATTTTCGGAGCAGGGCTGCGAAAGGAGCCTGGCTGGGACACCAACTTTCCCAGGCTACGTTTGAAGTTTGAGGTGGCAAGACAAGCAAGCAGCCCCATTCTCTGTGCCTCTGTGCGAGCACTGCCATGGGCAGATGAGGCTGAGCAACAGCTTTCCAGGATAGCACCTTGTGGCTGCCAGTTATCTGCAGACGTTCGCACTTTCGGAGCAGGGCTGTGATAGGAACCTGGCAGGGACACCACCATTCCCAGCATGCGTTTGAAGTTTCAAGTGGCAAGATAAGCAAGCAGCCCCATTCTCTGTGCCTCTTTGCGAACAGTGCCATGGGCAGATGAGGCTGAGCAACAGCTTTCCAGGCTAGCCCCTTCTGGCTGCCAGCTATCTGCAGACGTTCGCATTTCAAGAGCAGGGCTGCGAAAGGAGCCTGGCTGGGACACCAACTTTCACAGGCTACGTTTGAATTTTGAGGTGGCAAGACAAGCAAGCAGCCCCATTCTCTGTGCCTCTGTGCGAGCACTGCCATGGGCAGATGAGGCTGAGCAACAGCTTTCCAGGCTAGCCCCTTCTGGCTGCCAGCTATCTGCAGACGTTCGCACTTTCGGAGCAGGGCTGTGATAGGAGCCTGGCAGGAACACCACCATTCCCAGCATGCGTTTGAAGTTTCAAGTGGCAAGATAAGCAAGCAGCCCCATTCTCTGTGCCTCTATGCGAACAGTGCCATGGGCAGATGAGGCTGAGCAACAGCTTTCCAGGCTAGCCCCTTCTGCCTGCCAGCTATCTGCAGACGTTCGCATTTCAAGAGCAGGTCTGCGAAAGGAGCCTGGCAGGGACACCAAAATTCCCAGCATGCGTTTGAAGTTTCAAGTGGCAAGACAAGCAAGCAGCCCCATTCTCTGTGCCTCTGTGCGAACAGTGCCATGGGCAGATGAGGCTGACCAACAGCTTTCCAGGCTAGCCCCTTCTGGCTGCCAGCTATCTGCAGACATTAGCATTTTCGGAGCAGGGCTGCGAAAGGAGCCTGGCTGGGACACCAACTTTCCCAGGCTAGGTTTGAAGTTTGAGGTGGCAAGACAAGCAAGCAGCCCCATTCTCTGTGCCTCTGTGCGAGCACTGCCATGGGCAGATGAGGCTGAGCAACAGCTTTCCAGGATAGCACCTTGTGGCTGCCAGCTATCTGCAGGCGTTCGCACTTTCGGAGCAGGGCTGTGATAGGAACCTGGCAGGGACACCACCATTCCCAGCATGCGTTTGAAGTTTCAAGTGGCAAGATAAGCAAGCAGCCCCATTCTCTGTGCCTCTATGCGAACAGTGCCATGGGCAGATGAGGCTGAGCAATAGCTTTCCAGGCTAGCACCTTCTGGCTGCCAGCTATCTGCAGACGTTCGCATTTCAAGAGCAGGGCTGCGAAAGGAGCCTAGCAGGTACACCATCTTTCCCAGGCTACGTTTGAAGTTTGAGGTGGCAAGACAAGCAAGCAGCCCCATTCTCTGTGCCTCTGTGCGAGCAGTACCATGGGCAGATGAGGCTGAGCAACAGCTTTCCAGGCTAGCCCCTTCTGGCTGCCAGCTATCTGCAGACGTTCGCACTTTCGGAGCAGAGCTGTGATAGGAGCCTGGCAGGGTCACCAACATTCCCAGCATGCGTTTGAAGTTTCAAGTGGCAAGATAAGCAAGCAGCCCCATTCTCTGTACCTCTATGCGAACAGTGCCATGGGCAGATGAGGCTGAGCAACAGCTTTCCAGGCTAGCACCTTCTGGCTGCCAGCTATCTGCAGACGTTCGCACTTTCGGAGCAGGGCTGCGAAAGGAGCCTGGCTGGGACACCAAATTTCCCAGGCTACGTTTGAAGTTTGAGGTGGCAAGACAAGCAAGCAGCCCCCTTCTCTGTGCCTCTGTGCGAGCAGTGCCATGGGCAGATGAGGCTGAGCAACAGCTTTCCAGGCTAGCCCCTTCTGGCTGCCAGCTATCTGCAGACGTTCGCACTTTCGGAGCAGGGCTGTGATAGGAGCCTGGCAGGAACACCACCATTCCCAGCATGCGTTTGAAGTTTCAAGTGGCAAGATAAGCAAGCAGCCTCATTCTCTGTGCCTCTATGCGAACAGTGCCATGGGCAGATGAGGCTGAGCAACAGCTTTCCAGGCTAGCCCCTTCTGGCTGCCAGCTATCTGCAGACGTTCGCATTTCAAGAGCAGGTCTGCTAAAGGAGCCTGGCAGGGACACCACCATTCCCAGCATGCCTTTGAAGTTTCAAGTTGCAAGACAAGCAAGCAGCCCTATTCTCTGTGCCTCTGTGCGAACAGTGCCATGGGCAGATGAGGCTGAGCAACAGCTTTCCAGGCTAGCCCCTTCTGGCTGCCAGCTATCTGCAGACGTTCGCACTTTCGGAGCAGGGCTGTGATAGGAGCCTGGCTGGGACACCAACATTCCCAGGCTACGTTTGAAGTTTGAGGTGGCAAGACAAGCAAGCAGCCCCATTCTCTGTGCCTCTGTGCGAGCAGTGCCATGTGCAGATGAGGCTGAGCAACAGCTTTCCAGGATAGCACCTTCTGGCTGCCAGCTATCTGCAGACGTTCGCACTTTCGGAGCAGGGCTGTGATAGGAGCCTGGCTGGGACACCAACTTTCCCAGGCTACGTTTGAAGTTTGAGGTGGCAAAACAAGCAAGGAGCCCCATTCTCTGTGCCTCTGTGCGAGCACTGCCATGGGCAGATGAGGCTGAGCAACAGCTTTCCAGGCTAGCACCTTGTGGCTGCCAGCTATCTGCAGACGTTCGCATTTCAAGAGCAGGGTTGCGAAAGGAGCCTAGCAGGTACACCATCTTTCCCAGGCTACGTTTGAAGTTTGAGGTGGCAAGACAAGCAAGCAGCCCCATTCTCTGTGCGAGCAGTGCCATGGGCAGATGAGGCTGAGCAACAGCTTTCCAGGCTAGCCCCTTCTGGCTGCCAGCTATCTGCAGTCGTTCGCACTTTCGGAGCAGGGCTGCGAAAGGAGCCTGGCAGGTACACCATCTTTCCCAGGCTACGTTTGAAGTTTGAGGTGGCAAGACAAGCAAGCAGCCCCATTCTCTGTGCCTCTGTGCGAGCACTGCCATGGGCAGATGAGGCTGAGCAACAGCTTTCCAGGCTAGCCCCTTCTGGCTGCCAGCTATCTGCAGACGTTCGCACTTTCGGAGCAGGGCTGTGATAGGAGCCTGGCAGGGACACCACCATTCCCAGCATGCGTTTCAAGTTTCAAGTGGCAAGATAAGCAAGCAGTCCCATTCTCTCTGCCTGTATGCGAACAGTGCCATGGGCAGATGAGGCTGAGCAATAGCTTTCCAGGCTAGCCCCTTCTGGCTGCCAGCTATCTGCAGACGTTCGCACTTTCGGAGCAGGGCTGCGAAAGGAGCCTGGCTGGGACACCAACTTTCCCAGGCTACGTTTGAAGTTTGAGGTGGCAAGACAAGCAAGCAGCCCCATTCTCTGTGCCTCTATGCGAACAGTGCCATGGGCAGATGAGGCTGAGCAATAGCTTTCCAGGCTAGCACCTTCTGGCTGCCAGCTATCTGCAGACGTTCGCATTTCAAGAGCAGGGCTGCGAAAGGAGCCTAGCAGGTACACCATCTTTCCCAGGCTACGTTTGAAGTTTGAGGTGGCAAGACAAGCAAGCAGCCCCATTCTCTGTGCGAGCAGTGCCATGGGCAGATGAGGCTGAGCAACAGCTTTCCAGGCTAGCCCCTTCTGGCTGCCAGCTATCTGCAGACGTTCGCATTTCAAGAGCAGGGCTGCGAAAGGAGCCCAGCAGGTACACCATCTTTCCCAGGCTACGTTTGAAGTTTGAGGTGGCAAGACAAGCAAGCAGACCCATTCTCTGTGCCTCTGTGCGAGCAGTACCATGGGCAGATGAGGCTGAGCAACAGCTTTCCAGGCTAGCCCCTTCTGGCTGCCAGCTATCTGCAGACGTTCGCATTTCAAGAGCAGGTCTGCGAAAGGAGCCTGGCAGGGACACCACCATTCCCAGCATGCCTTTGAAGTTTCAAGTTGCAAGACAAGCAAGCAGCCCCATTCTCTGTGCCTCTGTGCGAGCACTGCCATGGGCAGATGAGGCTGAGCAACAGCTTTCCAGGCTAGCGCCTTCTGGCTGCCAGCTATCTGCAGACGTTCGCACTTTCGGAGCACGGCTGTGAAAGGAGCCTGGCAGGGACACCAACTTTCCCAGGCTACGTTTGAAGTTTGAGGTGGCAAGACAAGCAAGCAGCCCCATTCTCTGTGCCTCTGTGCGAGCACTGCCATGGGCAGATGAGGCTGAGCAACAGCTTTCCAGGATACCCCTTCTGGCTGCCAGCTATCTGCAGACGTTCGCACTTTCGGAGCAAGGCTGTGATAGGAGCCTGGCTGGGACACCACCATTCCCAGCATGCGTTTGAAGTTTCAAGTGGCAAGATAAGCAAGCAGCCCCATTCTCTGTGCCTCTATGCGAACAGTGCCATGGGCAGATGAGGCTGAGCAATAGCTTTCCAGGCTAGCACCTTCTGGCTGCCTGCTATCTGCAGACGTTCGCATTTCAAGAGCAGGGTTGCGAAAGGAGCCTAGCAGGTACACCATCTTTCCCAGGCTACGTTTGAAGTTTGAGGTGGCAAGACAAGCAAGCAGCCCCATTCTCTGTGCCTCTGTGCGAGCAGTACCATGGGCAGATGAGGCTGAGCAACAGATTTCCAGGCTAGCCCCTTCTGGCTGCCAGCTATCTGCAGACGTTCGCACTTTCGGAGCAGGGCTGCGAAAGGAGCCTGGCTGGGACACCAACTTTCCCAGGCTACGTTTGAAGTTTGAGGTGGCAAGACAAGCAAGCAGCCCCATTCTCTGTGCCTCTGTGCGAGCACTGCCATGGGCAGATGAGGCTGAGCAACAGCTTTCCAGGATACCCCCTTCTGGCTGCCAGCTATCTGCAGACGTTCGCACTTTCGGAGCAGGGCTGTGATAGGAACCTGGCAGGGACACCACCATTCCCAGCATGCGTTTGAAGTTTCAAGTGGCAAGATAAGGAAGCAGCCCCATTCTCTGTGCCTCTTTGCGAACAGTGCCATGTGCAGATGAGGCTGAGCAACAGCTTTCCAGGCTAGCCCCTTCTGGCTGCCAGCTATCTGCAGACGTTCGCATTTCAAGAGCAGGGCTGCGAAAGGAGCCTGGCTGGGACACCAACTTTCACAGGCTACGTTTGAAGTTTGAGGTGGCAAGACAAGCAAGCAGCCCCATTCTCTGTGCCTCTGTGCGAGCACTGCCATGGGCAGATGAGGCTGAGCAACAGCTTTCCAGGATAGCCCCTTCTGGCTGCCAGCTATCTGCAGACGTTCGCACTTTCGGAGCAGGGCTGTGATAGGAGCCTGGCAGGAACACCACCATTCCCAGCATGCGTTTGAAGTTTCAAGTGGCAAGATAAGCAAGCAGCCCCATTCTCTCTGCCTCTATGCGAACAGTGCCATGGGCAGATGAGGCTGAGCAACAGCTTTCCAGGCTAGCCCCTTCTGGCTGCCAGCTATCTGCAGACGTTCGCATTTCAAGAGCAGGTCTGCGAAAGGAGCCTGGCAGGGACACCACCATTCCCAGCATGTCTTTGAAGTTTCAAGTTGCAAGACAAGCAAGCAGCCCCATTCTCTGTGCCTCTGTGCGAACAGTGCCATGGGCAGATGAGGCTGAGCAACAGCTTTCCAGGCTAGCCCCTTCTGGCTGCCAGCTATCTGCAGACGTTCGCACTTTCGGAGCAGGGCTGTGATAGGAGCCTGGCTGGGACACCAACTTTCCCAGGCTACGTTTGAAGATTGAGGTGGCAAGACAAGCAAGCAGCCCCATTCTCTGTGCCTCTGTGCGAGCACTGCCATGGGCAGATGAGGCTGAGCAACAGCTTTCCAGGATAGCACCTTCTGGCTGCCAGCTATCTGCAGACGTTCGCACTTTCGGAGCAGGGCTGTGATAGGAGCCTGGCTGGGACACCAACTTTCCCAGCATACGTTTGAAGTTTGAGGTGGCAAAACAAGCAAGGAGCCCCATTCTCTGTGCCTCTGTGCGAGCACTGCCATGGGCAGATGAGGCTGAGCAACAGCTTTCCAGGCTAGCACCTTCTGGCTGCCAGCTATCTGCAGACGTTCGCACTTTCGGAGCAGGGCTGCGAAAGGAGCCTGGCAGGGACACCAAATTTCCCAGGCTACGTTTGAAGTTTGAGGTGGCAAGACAAGCAAGCAGCCCCATTCTCTGTGCCTCTGTGCGAGCAGTGCCATGGGCAGATGAGGCTGAGCAACAGCTTTCCAGCCTAGCCCCTTTTGGCTGCCAGCTATCTGCAGACGTTCGCACTTTCGGAGCAAGGCTGTGATAGGAGCCTGGCTGGGACACCACCATTACCAGCATGCGTTTGAAGTTTCAAGTGGCAAGATAAGCAAGCAGTCCCATTCTCTCTGCCTCTATGCGAACAGTGCCATGGGCAGATGAGGCTGAGCAATAGCTTTCCAGGCTAGCCCCTTCTGGCTGCCAGCTATCTGCAGACGTTCGCATTTCAAGAGCAGGGTTGCGAAAGGAGCCTAGCAGGTACACCATCTTTCCCAGGCTACGTTTGAAGTTTGAGGTGGCAAGACAAGCAAGCAGCCCCATTCTCTGTGCGAGCAGTGCCATGGGCAGATGAGGCTGAGAAACAGCTTTCCAGGCTAGCACCTTCTGGCTGCCAGCTATCTGCAGACGTTCGCACTTTCGGAGCAGGTCTGCGAAAGGAGCCTGGCTGGGACACCAACTTTCCCAGGCTACGTTTGAAGTTTGAGGTGGCAAGACAAGCAAGCAGCCCCATTCTCTGTGCCTCTGTGCGAGCACTGCCATGGGCAGATGAGGCTGAGCAACAGCTTTCCAGGATACCCCCTTCTGGCTGCCAGCTATCTGCAGACGTTCGCACTTTCGGAGCAGGGCTGTGATAGGAACCTGGCAGGGACACCACCATTCCCAGCATGCGTTTGAAGTTTCAAGTGGCAAGATAAGCAAGCAGCCCCATTCTCTGTGCCTCTTTGCGAACAGTGCCATGTGCAGATGAGGCTGAGCAACAGCTTTCCAGGCTAGCCCCTTCTGGCTGCCAGCTATCTGCAGACGTTCGCATTTCAAGAGCAGGGCTGCGAAAGGAGCCTGGCTGGGACACCAACTTTCACAGGCTACGTTTGAAGTTTGAGGTGGCAAGACAAGCAAGCAGCCCCATTCTCTGTGCCTCTGTGCGAGCACTGCCATGGGCAGATGAGGCTGAGCAACAGCTTTCCAGGATAGCCCCTTCTGGCTGCCAGCTATCTGCAGACGTTCGCACTTTCGGAGCAGGGCTGTGATAGGAGCCTGGCAGGAACACCACCATTCCCAGCATGCGTTTGAAGTTTCAAGTGGCAAGATAAGCAAGCAGCCCCATTCTCTCTGCCTCTATGCGAACAGTGCCATGGGCAGATGAGGCTGAGCAACAGCTTTCCAGGCTAGCCCCTTCTGGCTGCCAGCTATCTGCAGACGTTCGCATTTCAAGAGCAGGTCTGCGAAAGGAGCCTGGCAGGGACACCACCATTCCCAGCATGTCTTTGAAGTTTCAAGTTGCAAGACAAGCAAGCAGCCCCATTCTCTGTGCCTCTGTGCGAACAGTGCCATGGGCAGATGAGGCTGAGCAACAGCTTTCCAGGCTAGCCCCTTCTGGCTGCCAGCTATCTGCAGACGTTCGCACTTTCGGAGCAGGGCTGTGATAGGAGCCTGGCTGGGACACCAACTTTCCCAGGCTACGTTTGAAGATTGAGGTGGCAAGACAAGCAAGCAGCCCCATTCTCTGTGCCTCTGTGCGAGCACTGCCATGGGCAGATGAGGCTGAGCAACAGCTTTCCAGGATAGCACCTTCTGGCTGCCAGCTATCTGCAGACGTTCGCACTTTCGGAGCAGGGCTGTGATAGGAGCCTGGCTGGGACACCAACTTTCCCAGCATACGTTTGAAGTTTGAGGTGGCAAAACAAGCAAGGAGCCCCATTCTCTGTGCCTCTGTGCGAGCACTGCCATGGGCAGATGAGGCTGAGCAACAGCTTTCCAGGCTAGCACCTTCTGGCTGCCAGCTATCTGCAGACGTTCGCACTTTCGGAGCAGGGCTGCGAAAGGAGCCTGGCAGGGACACCAAATTTCCCAGGCTACGTTTGAAGTTTGAGGTG
The DNA here is from genome assembly GCF_030867145.1 of Opisthocomus hoazin. Classification (NCBI taxonomy): domain Eukaryota; kingdom Metazoa; phylum Chordata; class Aves; order Opisthocomiformes; family Opisthocomidae; genus Opisthocomus; species Opisthocomus hoazin. The sequence goes on along the minus strand of NC_134447.1, from coordinate 1,874,510 downwards.
GCAAGACAAGCAAGCAGCCCCATTCTCTGTGCCTCTGTGCGAGCAGTGCCATGGGCAGATGAGGCTGAGCAACAGCTTTCCAGCCTAGCCCCTTTTGGCTGCCAGCTATCTGCAGACGTTCGCACTTTCGGAGCAAGGCTGTGATAGGAGCCTGGCTGGGACACCACCATTACCAGCATGCGTTTGAAGTTTCAAGTGGCAAGATAAGCAAGCAGTCCCATTCTCTCTGCCTCTATGCGAACAGTGCCATGGGCAGATGAGGCTGAGCAATAGCTTTCCAGGCTAGCCCCTTCTGGCTGCCAGCTATCTGCAGACGTTCGCATTTCAAGAGCAGGGTTGCGAAAGGAGCCTAGCAGGTACACCATCTTTCCCAGGCTACGTTTGAAGTTTGAGGTGGCAAGACAAGCAAGCAGCCCCATTCTCTGTGCGAGCAGTGCCATGGGCAGATGAGGCTGAGAAACAGCTTTCCAGGCTAGCACCTTCTGGCTGCCAGCTATCTGCAGACGTTCGCACTTTCGGAGCAGGTCTGCGAAAGGAGCCTGGCTGGGACACCAACTTTCCCAGGCTACGTTTGAAGTTTGAGGTGGCAAGACAAGCAAGCAGCCCCATTCTCTGTGCCTCTGTGCGAGCACTGCCATGGGCAGATGAGGCTGAGCAACAGCTTTCCAGGATAGCACCTTCTGGCTGCCAGCTATCTGAAGACGTTCGCACTTTCAAGAGCAGGGCTGTGATAGGAACCTGGCAGGGACACCACCATTCCCAGCATGCGTTTGAAGTTTCAAGTGGCAAGATAAGCAAGCAGCCCCATTCTCTGTGCCTCTTTGCGAACAGTGCCATGGGCAGATGAGGCTGAGCAACAGCTTTCCAGGCTAGCCCCTTCTGGCTGCCAGCTATCTGCAGACGTTCGCATTTCAAGAGCAGGGCTGCGAAAGGAGCCTGGCTGGGACACCAACTTTCACAGGCTACGTTTGAAGTTTGAGGTGGCAAGACAAGCAAGCAGCCCCATTCTCTGTGCCTCTGTGCGAGCACTGCCATGGGCAGATGAGGCTGAGCAACAGCTTTCCAGGCTAGCCCCTTCTGGCTGCCAGCTATCTGCAGACGTTCGCATTTCAAGAGCAGGTCTGCGAAAGGAGCCTGGCAGGGACACCACCATTCCCAGCATGCCTTTGAAGTTTCAAGTTGCAAGACAAGCAAGCAGCCCCATTCTCTGTGCCTCTGTGCGAACAGTGCCATGGGCAGATGAGGCTGAGCAACAGCTTTCCAGGCTAGCCCCTTCTGGCTGCCAGCTATCTGCAGACGTTCGCACTTTCGGAGCAGGGCTGTGATAGGAGCCTGGCAGGGACACCAACTTTCCCAGGCTACGTTTGAAGTTTGAGGTGGCAAGACAAGCAAGCAGCCCCATTCTCTGTGCCTCTGTGCGAGAACTGCCATGGGCAGATGAGGCTGAGCAACAGCTTTCCAGGATAGCACCTTGTGGCTGCCAGCTATCTGCAGACGTTCGCACTTTCGGAGCAGGGCTGTGATAGGAGCCTGGCAGGAACACCAACTTTCCCAGCATGCGTTTGAAGTTTCAAGTGGCAAGATAAGCAAGCAGCCCCATTCTCTGTGCCACTTTGCGAACAGTGCCATGGGCAGATGAGGCTGAGCAACAGCTTTCCAGGCTAGACCCTTCTGGCTGCCAGCTATCTGCAGACGTTCGCACTTTCGGAGCAGGGCTGCGAAAGGAGCCTGGCAGGGACACCAACTTTCCCAGGCTACGTTTGAAGTTTGAGGTGGCAAGACAAGCAAGCAGCCCCATTCTCTGTGCCTCTGTGCGAGCACTGCCATGGGCAGATGAGGCTGAGCAACAGCTTTCCAGGCTAGCCCCTTCTGGCTGCCAGCTATCTGCAGACGTTCGCACTTTCGGAGCAAGGCTGTGATAGGAGCCTGGCTGGGACACCACCATTCCCAGCATGCGTTTGAAGTTTCAAGTGGCAAGATAAGCAAGCAGCCCCATTCTCTGTGCCTCTATGCGAACAGTGCCATGGGCAGATGAGGCTGAGCAATAGCTTTCCAGGCTAGCACCTTCTGGCTGCCAGCTATCTGCAGACGTTCGCATTTCAAGAGCAGGGCTGCGAAAGGAGCCTAGCAGGTACACCATCTTTCCCAGGATACGTTGGAAGTTTGAGGTGGCAAGACAAGCAAGCAGCCCCATTCTCTGTGCCTCTGTGCGAGCAGTACCATGGGCAGATGAGGCTGAGCAACAGCTTTCCAGGCTAGCCCCTTCTGGCTGCCAGCTATCTGCAGACGTTCGCACTTTCGGAGCAGGGCTGTGATAGGAGCCTGGCAGGGTCACCAACATTCCCAGCATGCGTTTGAAGTTTCAAGTGGCAAGATAAGCAAGCAGCCCCATTCTCTGTGCCTCTATGCGAACAGTGCCATGGGCAGATGAGGCTGAGCAACAGCTTTCCAGGCTAGCACCTTCTGGCTGCCAGCTATCTGCAGACGTTCGCACTTTCGGAGCAGGGCTGCGAAAGGAGCCTGGCTGGGACACCAACTTTCCCAGGCTACGTTTGAAGTTTGAGGTGGCAAGACAAGCAAGCAGCCCCCTTCTCTGTGCCTCTGTGCGAGCACTGCCATGGGCAGATGAGGCTGAGCAACAGCTTTCCAGGCTAGCCCCTTCTGGCTGCCAGCTATCTGCAGACGTTCGCACTTTCGGAGCAGGGCTGTGATAGGAACCTGGCAGGGACACCACCATTCCCAGCATGCGTTTGAAGTTTCAAGTGGCAAGATAAGCAAGCAGCCCCATTCTCTGTGCCTCTTTGCGAACAGTGCCATGTGCAGATGAGGCTGAGCAACAGCTTTCCAGGCTAGCCCCTTCTGGCTGCCAGCTATCTGCAGACGTTCGCATTTCAAGAGCAGGGCTGCGAAAGGAGCCTGGCTGGGACACCAACTTTCACAGGCTACGTTTGAAGTTTGAGGTGGCAAGACAAGCAAGCAGCCCCATTCTCTGTGCCTCTGTGCGAGCACTGCCATGGGCAGATGAGGCTGAGCAACAGCTTTCCAGGATAGCCCCTTCTGGCTGCCAGCTATCTGCAGACGTTCGCACTTTCGGAGCAGGGCTGTGATAGGAGCCTGGCAGGAACACCACCATTCCCAGCATGCGTTTGAAGTTTCAAGTGGCAAGATAAGCAAGCAGCCCCATTCTCTGTGCCTCTGTGCGAACAGTGCCATGGGCAGATGAGGCTGAGCAACAGCTTTCCAGGCTAGCCCCTTCTGGCTGCCAGCTATCTGCAGACGTTCGCACTTTCGGAGCAGGGCTGTGATAGGAGCCTGGCAGGGACACCAACTTTCCCAGGCTACGTTTGAAGTTTGAGGTGGCAAGACAAGCAAGCAGCCCCATTCTCTGTGCCTCTGTGCGAGAACTGCCATGGGCAGATGAGGCTGAGCAACAGCTTTCCAGGATAGCACCTTGTGGCTGCCAGCTATCTGCAGACGTTCGCACTTTCGGAGCAGGGCTGTGATAGGAGATTGGCAGGAACACCAACTTTCCCAGCATGCGTTTGAAGTTTCAAGTGGCAAGATAAGCAAGCAGCCCCATTCTCTGTGCCACTTTGCGAACAGTGCCATGGGCAGATGAGGCTGAGCAACAGCTTTCCAGGCTAGCCCCTTCTGGCTGCCAGCTATCTGCAGACGTTCGCACTTTCGGAGCAGGGCTGCGAAAGGAGCCTGGCAGGGACACCAACTTTCCCAGGCTACGTTTGAAGTTTGAGGTGGCAAGACAAGCAAGCAGCCCCATTCTCTGTGCCTCTGTGCGAGCACTGCCATGGGCAGATGAGGCTGAGCAACAGCTTTCCAGGCTAGCCCCTTCTGGCTGCCAGCTATCTGCAGACGTTCGCACTTTCGGAGCAAGGCTGTGATAGGAGCCTGGCTGGGACACCACCATTCCCAGCATGCGTTTGAAGTTTCAAGTGGCAAGATAAGCAAGCAGCCCCATTCTCTGTGCCTCTATGCGAACAGTGCCATGGGCAGATGAGGCTGAGCAATAGCTTTCCAGGCTAGCACCTTCTGGCTGCCAGCTATCTGCAGACGTTCGCATTTCAAGAGCAGGGCTGCGAAAGGAGCCTAGCAGGTACACCATCTTTCCCAGGCTACGTTTGAAGTTTGAGGTGGCAAGACAAGCAAGCAGCCCCATTCTCTGTGCCTCTGTGCGAGCAGTACCATGGGCAGATGAGGCTGAGCAACAGCTTTCCAGGCTAGCCCCTTCTGGCTGCCAGCTATCTGCAGACGTTCGCACTTTCGGAGCAGGGCTGTGATAGGAGCCTGGCAGGGTCACCACCATTCCCAGCATGCGTTTGAAGTTTCAAGTGGCAAGATAAGCAAGCAGCCCCATTCTCTGTGCCTCTATGCGAACAGTGCCATGGGCAGATGAGGCTGAGCAACAGCTTTCCAGGCTAGCACCTTCTGGCTGCCAGCTATCTGCAGACGTTCGCACTTTCGGAGCAGGGCTGCGAAAGGAGCCTGGCTGGGACACCAACTTTCCCAGGCTACGTTTGAAGTTTGAGGTGGCAAGACAAGCAAGCAGCCCCCTTCTCTGTGCCTCTGTGCGAGCACTGCCATGGGCAGATGAGGCTGAGCAACAGCTTTCCAGGCTAGCCCCTTCTGGCTGCCAGCTATCTGCAGACGTTCGCACTTTCGGAGCAGGGCTGTGATAGGAACCTGGCAGGGACACCACCATTCCCAGCATGCGTTTGAAGTTTCAAGTGGCAAGATAAGCAAGCAGCCCCATTCTCTGTGCCTCTTTGCGAACAGTGCCATGTGCAGATGAGGCTGAGCAACAGCTTTCCAGGCTAGCCCCTTCTGGCTGCCAGCTATCTGCAGACGTTCGCATTTCAAGAGCAGGGCTGCGAAAGGAGCCTGGCAGGGACACCAACTTTCACAGGCTACGTTTGAAGTTTGAGGTGGCAAGACAAGCAAGCAGCCCCATTCTCTGTGCCTCTGTGCGAGCACTGCCATGGGCAGATGAGGCTGAGCAACAGCTTTCCAGGATAGCCCCTTCTGGCTGCCAGCTATCTGCAGACGTTCGCACTTTCGGAGCAGGGCTGTGATAGGAGCCTGGCAGGAACACCACCATTCCCAGCATGCGTTTGAAGTTTCAAGTGGCAAGATAAGCAAGCAGCCTCATTCTCTGTGCCTCTATGCGAACAGTGCCATGGGCAGATGAGGCTGAGCAACAGCTTTCCAGGCTAGCCCCTTCTGGCTGCCAGCTATCTGCAGACGTTCGCATTTCAAGAGCAGGTCTGCGAAAGGAGCCTGGCAGGGACACCACCATTCCCAGCATGCCTTTGAAGTTTCAAGTTGCAAGACAAGCAAGCAGCCCTATTCTCTGTGCCTCTGTGCGAACAGTGCCATGGGCAGATGAGGCTGAGCAACAGCTTTCCAGGCTAGCCCCTTGTGGCTGCCAGCTATCTGCAGACGTTCGCACTTTCGGAGCAGGGCTGTGATAGGAGCCTGGCTGGGACACCAACATTCCCAGGCTACGTTTGAAGTTTGAGGTGGCAAGACAAGCAAGCAGCCCCATTCTCTGTGCCTCTGTGCGAGCAGTGCCATGGGCAGATGAGGCTGAGCAACAGCTTTCCAGGATAGCACCTTCTGGCTGCCAGCTATCTGCAGACGTTCGCACTTTCGGAGCAGGGCTGTGATAGGAGCCTGGCAGGGACACCAACTTTCCCAGGCTACGTTTGAAGTTTGAGGTGGCAAAACAAGCAAGGAGCCCCATTCTCTGTGCCTCTGTGCGAGCACTGCCATGGGCAGATGAGGCTGAGCAACAGCTTTCCAGGCTAGCACCTTGTGGCTGCCAGCTATCTGCAGACGTTCGCATTTCAAGAGCAGGGTTGCGAAAGGAGCCTAGCAGGTACACCATCTTTCCCAGGCTACGTTTGAAGTTTGAGGTGGCAAGACAAGCAAGCAGCCCCATTCTCTGTGCGAGCAGTGCCATGGGCAGATGAGGCTGAGCAACAGCTTTCCAGGCTAGCCCCTTCTGGCTGCCAGCTATCTGCAGTCGTTCGCACTTTCGGAGCAGGGCTGCGAAAGGAGCCTGGCAGGTACACTATCTTTCCCAGGCTACGTTTGAAGTTTGAGGTGGCAAGACAAGCAAGCAGCCCCATTCTCTGTGCCTCTGTGCGAGCACTGCCATGGGCAGATGAGGCTGAGCAACAGCTTTCCAGGCTAGCCCCTTGTGGCTGCCAGCTATCTGCAGACGTTCGCACTTTCGGAGCAGGGCTGTGATAGGAGCCTGGCAGGGACACCACCATTCCCAGCATGCGTTTCAAGTTTCAAGTGGCAAGATAAGCAAGCAGTCCCATTCTCTCTGCCTCTATGCGAACAGTGCCATGGGCAGATGAGGCTGAGCAATAGCTTTCCAGGCTAGCCCCTTCTGGCTGCCAGCTATCTGCAGACGTTCGCACTTTCGGAGCAGGGCTGCGAAAGGAGCCTGGCTGGGACACCAACTTTCCCAGGCTACGTTTGAAGTTTGAGGTGGCAAGACAAGCAAGCAGCCCCATTCTCTGTGCCTCTATGCGAACAGTGCCATGGGCAGATGAGGCTGAGCAATAGCTTTCCAGGCTAGCACCTTCTGGCTGCCAGCTATCTGCAGACGTTCGCATTTCAAGAGCAGGGCTGCGAAAGGAGCCTAGCAGGTACACCATCTTTCCCAGGCTACGTTTGAAGTTTGAGGTGGCAAGACAAGCAAGCAGCCCCATTCTCTGTGCGAGCAGTGCCATGGGCAGATGAGGCTGAGCAACAGCTTTCCAGGCTAGCCCCTTCTGGCTGCCAGCTATCTGCAGACGTTCGCATTTCAAGAGCAGGGCTGCGAAAGGAGCCCAGCAGGTACACCATCTTTCCCAGGCTACGTTTGAAGTTTGAGGTGGCAAGACAAGCAAGCAGACCCATTCTCTGTGCCTCTGTGCGAGCAGTACCATGGGCAGATGAGGCTGAGCAACAGCTTTCCAGGCTAGCCCCTTCTGGCTGCCAGCTATCTGCAGACGTTCGCACTTTCGGAGCAGGGCTGTGATAGGAGCCTGGCAGGGTCACCAACATTCCCAGCATGCGTTTGAAGTTTCAAGTGGCAAGATAAGCAAGCAGCCCCATTCTCTGTGCCTCTATGCGAACAGTGCCATGGGCAGATGAGGCTGAGCAACAGCTTTCCAGGCTAGCACCTTCTGGCTGCCAGCTATCTGCAGACGTTCGCACTTTCGGAGCAGGGCTGCGAAAGGAGCCTGGCTGGGACACCAACTTTCCCAGGCTACGTTTGAAGTTTGAGGTGGCAAGACAAGCAAGCAGCCCCATTCTCTGTGCCTCTGTGCGAGCACTGCCATGGGCAGATGAGGCTGAGCAACAGCTTTCCAGGCTAGCCCCTTGTGGCTGCCAGCTATCTGCAGACGTTCGCACTTTCGGAGCAGGGCTGTGATAGGAGCCTGGCAGGAACACCTCCATTCCCAGCATGCATTTGAAGTTTCAAGTGGCAAGATAAGCAAGCAGCCCCATTCTCTCTGCCTCTATGCGAACAGTGCCATGGGCAGATGAGGCTGAGCAACAGCTTTCCAGGCTAGCCCCTTCTGGCTGCCAGCTATCTGCAGACGTTCGCATTTCAAGAGCAGGTCTGCGAAAGGAGCCTGGCAGGGACACCATCATTCCCAGCATGCCTTTGAAGTTTCAAGTTGCAAGACAAGCAAGCAGCCCCATTCTCTGTGCCTCTGTGCGAACAGTGCCATGGGCAGATGAGGCTGAGCAACAGCTTTCCAGGCTAGCCCCTTCTGGCTGCCAGTTATCTGCAGACATTCGCACTTTCGGAGCAGGGCTGCGAAAGGAGCCTGGCTGGGACACCAACTTTCCCAGGCTACGTTTGAAGTTTGAGGTAGCAAGACAAGCAAGCAGCCCCATTCTCTGTGCCTCTGTGAGAGCACTGCCATGGGCAGATGAGGCTGAGCAATAGCTTTCCAGGCTAGCACCTTCTGGCTGCCAGCTATCTGCAGACGTTCGCATTTCAAGAGCAGCGTTGCGAAAGGAGCCTAGCAGGTACACCATCTTTCCCAGGCTACGTTGGAAGTTTGAGGTGGCAAGACAAGCAAGCAGCCCCATTCTCTGTGCGAGCAGTGCCATGGGCAGATGAGGCTGAGCAACAGCTTTCCAGGCTAGCCCCTTCTGGCTGCCAGCTATCTGCAGACGTTCGCACTTCCGGAGCAGGGCTGCGAAAGGAGCCTGGCTGGGACACCAACTTTCCCAGGCTACGTTTGAAGTTTGAGGTGGCAAGACAAGCAAGCAGCCCCATTCTCTGTGCCTCTGTGCGAGCACTGCCATGGGCAGATGAGGCTGAGCAACAGCTTTCCAGGATAGCACCTTCTGGCTGCCAGCTATCTGCAGACGTTCGCACTTTCGGAGCAGGGCTGTGATAGGAGCCTGGCAGGGTCACCACCATTCCCAGCATGCGTTTGAAGTTTCAAGTGGCAAGATAAGCAAGCAGCCCCATTCTCTGTGCCTCTATGCGAGCAGTGCCATGGGCAGAAGAGTCTGAGCAACAGCTTTCCAGGCTAGCCCCTTCTGGCTGGCAGCTATCTGCAGACATTAGCATTTTCGGAGCAGGGCTGCGAAAGGAGCCTGGCTGGGACACCAACTTTCCCAGGCTAGGTTTGAAGTTTGAGGTGGCAAGACAAGCAAGCAGCCCCATTCTCTGTGCCTCTGTGCGAGCACTGCCATGGGCAGATGAGGCTGAGCAACAGCTTTCCAGGATAGCACCTTGTGGCTGCCAGCTATCTGCAGACGTTCGCACCTTCGGAGCAGGGCTGTGATAGGAACCTGGCAGGGACACCACCATTCCCAGCATGCGTTTGAAGTTTCAAGTGGCAAGATTAGCAAGCAGCCCCATTCTCTGTGCCTCTTTGCGAACAGTGCCATGGGCAGATGAGGCTGAGCAACAGCTTTCCAGGCTAGCCCCTTCTGGCTGCCAGCTATCTGCAGACGTTCGCATTTCAAGAGCAGGGTTGAGAAATGAGCCTAGCAGGTACACCATCTTTCCCAGGCTACGTTTGAAGTTTGAGGTGGCAAGACAAGCAAGGAGCCCCATTCTCTGTGCGAGCACTGCCATGGGCAGATGAGGCTGAGCAACAGCTTTCCAGGCTAGCACCTTCTGGCTGCCAGCTACCTGCAGACGTTCGCATTTCAAGAGCAGGGTTGCGAAAGGAGCCTAGCAGGTACACCTTCTTTCCCAGGCTACGTTTGAAGTTTGAGGTGGCAAGACAAGCAAGGAGCCCCATTCTCTGTGCGAGCAGTGCCATGGGCAGATGAGGCTGAGCAACAGCTTTCCAGGCAAGCCCCTTCTGGCTGGCAGCTATCTGCAGACGTTCGCAATTCAAGAGCAGGGCTGCGAAAGGAGCCTGGCAGGTACACCATCTTTCCCAGGCTACGTTTGAAGTTTGAGGTGGCAAGACAAGCAAGCAGCCCCATTCTCTGTGCCTCTGTGCGAGCACTGCCATGGGCAGATGAGGCTGAGCAACAGCTTTCCAGGCTAGCCCCTTCTGGCTGCCAGCTATCTGCAGACGTTCGCACTTTCGGAGCAGGGCTACGAAAGGAGCCTGGCAGGGACACCAACTTTCCCAGGCTACGTTTGACGTTTGAGGTGGCAAGACAAGCAAGCAGCCCCATTCTCTGTGCCTCTGTGCGAGCAGTGCCATGGGCAGATGAGGCTGAGCAACAGCTTTCCAGGCTAGCCCCTTCTGGCTGCCAGCTATCTGCAGACGTTCGCACTTTCGGAGCAGGGCTGTGATAGGAGCCTGGCAGGGTCACCACCATTCCCAGCATGCGTTTGAAGTTTCAAGTGGCAAGATAAGCAAGCAGCCCCATTCTCTGTGCCTCTGTGCGAGCAGTGCCATGGGCAGATGAGGCTGAGCAACAGCTTTCCAGGCTAACCCCTTCTGGCTGGCAGCTATCTGCAGACGTTCGCACTTTCGGAGCAGGGCTGCGAAAGGAGCCTGGCAGGGTCACCACCATTCCCAGCATGCATTTGAAGTTTCAAGTGGCAAGATAAGCAAGCAGCCCCATTCTCTGTGCCTCTATGCGAGCAGTGCCATGGGCAGAAGAGTCTGAGCAACAGCTTTCCAGGCTAGCCCCTTCTGGCTGCCAGCTATCTGCAGACATTAGCATTTTCGGAGCAGGGCTGCGAAAGGAGCCTGGCTGGGACACCAACTTTCCCAGGCTACGTTTGAAGTTTGAGGTGGCAAGACAAGCAAGCAGCCCCATTCTCTGTGCCTCTGTGCGAGCACTGCCATGGGCAGATGAGGCTGAGCAACAGCTTTCCAGGATAGCACCTTGTGGCTGCCAGTTATCTGCAGACGTTCGCACTTTCGGAGCAGGGCTGTGATAGGAACCTGGCAGGGACACCACCATTCCCAGCATGCGTTTGAAGTTTCAAGTGGCAAGATAAGCAAGCAGCCCCATTCTCTGTGCCTCTTTGCGAACAGTGCCATGGGCAGATGAGGCTGAGCAACAGCTTTCCAGGCTAGCCCCTTCTGGCTGCCAGCTATCTGCAGACGTTCGCATTTCAAGAGCAGGGCTGCGAAAGGAGCCTGGCTGGGACACCAACTTTCACAGGCTACGTTTGAAGTTTGAGGTGGCAAGACAAGCAAGCAGCCCCATTCTCTGTGCCTCTGTGCGAGCACTGCCATGGGCAGATGAGGCTGAGCAACAGCTTTCCAGGCTAGCCCCTTCTGGCTGCCAGCTATCTGCAGACGTTCGCACTTTCGGAGCAGGGCTGTGATAGGAGCCTGGCAGGAACACCACCATTCCCAGCATGCGTTTGAAGTTTCAAGTGGCAAGATAAGCAAGCAGCCCCATTCTCTGTGCCTCTATGCGAACAGTGCCATGGGCAGATGAGGCTGAGCAACAGCTTTCCAGGCTAGCCCCTTCTGCCTGCCAGCTATCTGCAGACGTTCGCATTTCAAGAGCAGGTCTGCGAAAGGAGCCTGGCAGGGACACCAAAATTCCCAGCATGCGTTTGAAGTTTCAAGTGGCAAGACAAGCAAGCAGCCCCATTCTCTGTGCCTCTGTGCGAACAGTGCCATGGGCAGATGAGGCTGACCAACAGCTTTCCAGGCTAGCCCCTTCTGGCTGCCAGCTATCTGCAGACATTAGCATTTTCGGAGCAGGGCTGCGAAAGGAGCCTGGCTGGGACACCAACTTTCCCAGGCTACGTTTGAAGTTTGAGGTGGCAAGACAAGCAAGCAGCCCCATTCTCTGTGCCTCTGTGCGAGCACTGCCATGGGCAGATGAGGCTGAGCAACAGCTTTCCAGGATAGCACCTTGTGGCTGCCAGCTATCTGCAGGCGTTCGCACTTTCGGAGCAGGGCTGTGATAGGAACCTGGCAGGGACACCACCATTCCCAGCATGCGTTTGAAGTTTCAAGTGGCAAGATTAGCAAGCAGCCCCATTCTCTGTGCCTCTTTGCGAACAGTGCCATGGGCAGATGAGGCTGAGCAACAGCTTTCCAGGCTAGCCCCTTCTGGCTGCCAGCTATCTGCAGACGTTCGCATTTCAAGAGCAGGGCTGCGAAAGGAGCCTGGCTGGGACACCAACTTTTCCAGGCTACGTTTGAAGTTTGAGGTGGCAAGACAAGCAAGCAGCCCCATTTTCTGTGCCTCTGTGCGAGCACTGCCATGGGCAGATGAGGCTGAGCAACAGCTTTCCAGGATAGCCCCTTCTGGCTGCCAGCTATCTGCAGACGTTCGCACTTTCGGAGCAGGGCTGCGAAAGGAGCCTGGCTGGGACACCAACTTTTCCAGGCTACGTTTGAAGTTTGAGGTGGCAAGACAAGCAAGCAGCCCCATTCTCTGTGCCTCTGTGCGAGCACTGCCATGGGCAGATGAGGCTGAGCAACAGCTTTCCAGGCTAGCCCCTTCTGCCTGCCAGCTATCTGCAGACGTTCGCATTTCAAGAGCAGGGCTGCGAAAGGAGCCTGGCTGGGACACCAACTTTCCCAGGCTACGTTTGAAGTTTGAGGTAGCAAGACAAGCAAGGAGCCCCATTCTCTGTGCCTCTGTGCGAGCAGTGCCTTGGGCAGATGAGGCTGAGCAACAGCTTTCCAGGCTAGCCCCTTCTGGCTGCCAGCTATCTGCAGACGTTCGCATTTTCGGAGCAGGGCTGCGAAAGGAGCCTGGCTGGGACACCAACTTTCCCAGGCTACGTTTGAAGTTTGAGGTGGCAAGACAAGCATGCAGCCCCATTCTCTGTGCCTCTGTGCGAGCACTGCCATGGGCAGATGAGGCTGAGCAACAGCTTTCCAGGATAGCACCTTCTGGCTGCCAGCTATCTGCAGACGTTCGCACTTTCGGAGCAGGGCTGTGATAGGAGCCTGGCAGGGACACCACCATTCCCAGAATGCGTTTGAAATTTGAGGTGGCAAGATAAGCAAGCAGCCCCATTCTCTGTGCTCTTTGCGAACAGTGGCATGGGCAGATGAGGCTGAGCAACAGCTTTCCAGGCTAGCCCCTTCTGGCTGCCAGCTATCTGCAGACGTTCGCACTTTCGGAGCAGGGCTGTGATAGGAGCCTGGCAGGGTCACCACCATTCCCAGCATGCGTTTGAAGTTTCAAGTGGCAAGATAAGCAAGCAGCCCCATTCTCTGTGCCTCTATGCGAGCAGTGCCATGGGCAGAAGAGTCTGAGCAACAGCTTTCCAGGCTAGCCCCTTCTGGCTACCAGCTATCTGCAGACATTAGCATTTTCGGAGCAGGGCTGCGAAAGGAGCCTGGCTGGGACACCAACTTTCCCAGGCTACGTTTGAAGTTTGAGGTGGCAAGACAAGCAAGCAGCCCCATTCTCTGTGCCTCTGTGCGAGCACTGCCATGGGCAGATGAGGCTGAGCAACAGCTTTCCAGGATAGCACCTTGTGGCTGCCAGTTATCTGCAGACGTTCGCACTTTCGGAGCAGGGCTGTGATAGGAACCTGGCAGGGACACCACCATTCCCAGCATGCGTTTGAAGTTTCAAGTGGCAAGATAATCAAGCAGCCCCATTCTCTGTGCCTCTTTGCGAACAGTGCCATGGGCAGATGAGGCTGAGCAACAGCTTTCCAGGCTAGCCCCTTCTGGCTGCCAGCCATCTGCAGACGTTCGCATTTCAAGAGCAGGGCTGCGAAAGGAGCCTGGCTGGGACACCAACTTTCACAGGCTACGTTTGAAGTTTGAGGTGGCAAGACAAGCAAGCAGCCCCATTCTCTGTGCCTCTGTGCGAGCACTGCCATGGGCAGATGAGGCTGAGCAACAGCTTTCCAGGATAGCACCTTCTGGCTGCCAGCTATCTGCAGACGTTCGCACTTTCGGAGCAGGGCTGTGATAGGAGTCTGGCAGGGACACCACCATTCCCAGCATGCGTTTGAAGTTTCAAGTGACAAGATAAGCAAGCAGCCCCATTCTCTCTGCCTCTATGCGAACAGTGGCATGTGCAGATGAGTCTGAGCAACAGCTTTCCAGGCTAGCCCCTTCTGCCTGCCAGCTATCTGCAGACGTTCGCATTTTCGGAGCAGGGCTGCGAAAGGAGCCTGGCTGGGACACCAACTTTCCCAGGCTACGTTTGAAGTTTGAGGTGGCAAGACAAGCATGCAGCCCCATTCTCTGTGCCTCTGTGCGAGCACTGCCATGGGCAGATGAGGCTGAGCAACAGCTTTCCAGGATAGCACCTTCTGGCTGCCAGCTATCTGCAGACGTTCGCACTTTCGGAGCAGGGCTGTGATAGGAGCCTGGCAGGGACACCACCATTCCCAGAATGCGTTTGAAATTTGAGGTGGCAAGATAAGCAAGCAGCCCCATTCTCTGTGCTCTTTGCGAACAGTGGCATGGGCAGATGAGGCTGAGCAACAGCTTTCCAGGCTAGCCCCTTCTGGCTGGCAGCTATCTGCAGACGTTCGCACTTTCGGAGCAGGGCTGTGATAGGAACCTGGCAGGGTCACCACCATTCCCAGCATGCGTTTGAAGTTTCAAGTGGCAAGATAAGCAAGCAGCCCCATTCTCTGTGCCTCTATGCGAGCAGTGCCATGGGCAGAAGAGTCTGAGCAACAGCTTTCCAGGCTAGCCCCTTCTGGCTGCCAGCTATCTGCAGACATTAGCATTTTCGGAGCAGGGCTGCGAAAGGAGCCTGGCTGGGACACCAACTTTCCCAGGCTACGTTTGAAGTTTGAGGTGGCAAGACAAGCAAGCAGCCCCATTCTCTGTGCCTCTGTGCGAGCACTGCCATGGGCAGATGAGGCTGAGCAACAGCTTTCCAGGATAGCACCTTGTGGCTGCCAGTTATCTGCAGACGTTCGCACTTTCGGAGCAGGGCTGTGATAGGAACCTGGCAGGGACACCACCATTCCCAGCATGCGTTTGAAGTTTCAAGTGGCAAGATAATCAAGCAGCCCCATTCTCTGTGCCTCTTTGCGAACAGTGCCATGGGCAGATGAGGCTGAGCAACAGCTTTCCAGGCTAGCCCCTTCTGGCTGCCAGCTATCTGCAGACGTTCGCATTTCAAGAGCAGGGCTGCGAAAGGAGCCTGGCTGGGACACCAACTTTCACAGGCTACGTTTGAAGTTTGAGGTGGCAAGACAAGCAAGCAGCCCCATTCTCTGTGCCTCTGTGCGAGCACTGCCATGGGCAGATGAGGCTGAGCAACAGCTTTCCAGGCTAGCCCCTTCTGGCTGCCAGCTATCTGCAGACGTTCGCACTTTCGGAGCAGGGCTGTGATAGGAGCCTGGCAGGAACACCACCATTCCCAGCATGCGTTTGAAGTTTCAAGTGGCAAGATAAGCAAGCAGCCCCATTCTCTCTGCCTCTATGCGAACAGTGCCATGGGCAGATGAGGCTGAGCAACAGCTTTCCAGGCTAGCCCCTTCTGGCTGCCAGCTATCTGCAGACGTTCGCATTTCAAGAGCAGGTCTGCGAAAGGAGCCTGGCAGGGACACCAAAATTCCCAGCATGCGTTTGAAGTTTCAAGTGGCAAGACAAGCAAGCAGCCCCATTCTCTGTGCCTCTGTGCGAACAGTGCCATGGGCAGATGAGGCTGAGCAACAGCTTTCCAGGCTAGCCCCTTCTGGCTGCCAGCTATCTGCAGACATTAGCATTTTCGGAGCAGGGCTGCGAAAGGAGCCTGGCTGGGACACCAACTTTCCCAGGCTAGGTTTGAAGTTTGAGGTGGCAAGACAAGCAAGCAGCCCCATTCTCTGTGCCTCTGTGCGAGCACTGCCATGGGCAGATGAGGCTGAGCAACAGCTTTCCAGGATAGCACCTTGTGGCTGCCAGCTATCTGCAGGCGTTCGCACTTTCGGAGCAGGGCTGTGATAGGAACCTGGCAGGGACACCACCATTCCCAGCATGCGTTTGAAGTTTCAAGTGGCAAGATTAGCAAGCAGCCCCATTCTCTGTGCCTCTGTGCGAGCACTGCCATGGGCAGATGAGGCTGAGCAACAGCTTTCCAGGCTAGCCCCTTCTGCCTGCCAGCTATCTGCAGACGTTCGCATTTCAAGAGCAGGGCTGCGAAAGGAGCCTGGCTGGGACACCAACTTTCCCAGGCTACGTTTGAAGTTTGAGGTAGCAAGAAAAGCAAGGAGCCCCATTCTCTGTGCCTCTGTGCGAGCAGTGCCTTGGGCAGATGAGGCTGAGCAACAGCTTTCCAGGCTAGCCCCTTCTGGCTGGCAGCTATCTGCAGACGTTCGCATTTTCGGAGCAGGGCTGCGAAAGGAGCCTGGCTGGGACACCAACTTTCCCAGGCTACGTTTGAAGTTTGAGGTGGCAAGACAAGCAAGCAGCCCCATTCTCTGTGCCTCTGTGCGAGCACTGCCATGGGCAGATGAGGCTGAGCAACAGCTTTCCAGGATAGCACCTTCTGGCTGCCAGCTATCTGCAGACGTTCGCACTTTCGGAGCAGGGCTGTGATAGGAGCCTGGCAGGGACACCACCATTCCCAGAATGCGTTTGAAATTTGAGGTGGCAAGATAAGCAAGCAGCCCCATTCTCTGTGCTCTTTGCGAACAGTGGCATGGGCAGATGAGGCTGAGCAACAGCTTTCCAGGCTAGCCCCTTCTGGCTGGCAGCTATCTGCAGACGTTCGCACTTTCGGAGCAGGGCTGTGATAGGAGCCTGGCAGGGTCACCACCATTCCCAGCATGCGTTTGAAGTTTCAAGTGGCAAGATAAGCAAGCAGCCCCATTCTCTGTGCCTCTATGCGAGCAGTGCCATGGGCAGATGAGTCTGAGCAACAGCTTTCCAGGCTAGCACCTTCTGGCTGCCAGCTATCTGCAGACGTTCGCATTTCAAGAGCAGGGTTGCGAAATGAGCCTAGCAGGTACACCATCTTTCCCAGGCTACGTTTGAAGTTTGAGGTGGCAAGACAAGCAAGCAGCACCATTCTCTGTGCGTGCAGTGCCATGGGCAGATGAGGCTGAGCAACAGCTTTCCAGGCTAGCCCCTTCTGGCTGGCAGCTATCTGCAGACGTTCGCATTTCAAGAGCAGGGCTGCGAAAGGAGCCTGGCAGGTACACCATCTTTCCCAGGCTACGTTTGAAGTTTGAGGTGGCAAGACAAGCAAGCAGCCCCATTCTCTGTGCCTCTGTACGAGCACTGCCATGGGCAGATGAGGCTGAGCAACAGCTTTCCAGGATAGCACCTTGTGGCTGCCAGCTATCTGCAGACGTTCGCACTTTCGGAGCAGGGCTGTGATAGGAACCTGGCAGGGACACCACCATTCCCAGCATGCGTTTGAAGTTTCAAGTGGCAAGATAAGCAAGCAGCCCCATTCTCTGTGCCTCTTTGCGAACAGTGCCATGGGCAGATGAGGCTGAGCAACAGCTTTCCAGGCTAGCCCCTTCTGGCTGCCAGCTATCTGCAGACGTTCGCATTTCTAGAGCAGGGCTGCGAAAGGAGCCTGGCTGGGACACCAACTTTCACAGGCTACGTTTGAAGTTTGAGGTGGCAAGACAAGCAAGCAGCCCGATTCTCTGTGCCTCTGTGCGAGCACTGCCATGGGCAGATGAGGCTGAGCAACAGCTTTCCAGGCTAGCCCCTTCTGGCTGCCAGCTATCTGCAGACGTTCGCATTTCAAGAGCAGGGTTGCGAAATGAGCCTAACAGGTACACCATCTTTCCCAGGCTACGTTTGAAGTTTGAGGTGGCAAGACAAGCAAGCAGCACCATTCTCTGTGCGTGCAGTGCCATGGGCAGATGAGGCTGAGCAACAGCTTTCCAGGCAAGCCCCTTCTGGCTGGCAGCTATCTGCAGACGTTCGCATTTCAAGAGCAGGGCTGCGAAAGGAGCCTGGCAGGTACACCATCTTTCCCAGGCTACGTTTGAAGTTTGAGGTGGCAAGACAAGCAAGCAGCCCCATTCTCTGTGCCTCTGTACGAGCACTGCCATGGGCAGATGAGGCTGAGCAACAGCTTTCCAGGATAGCACCTTGTGGCTGCCAGCTATCTGCAGACGTTCGCACTTTCGGAGCAGGGCTGTGATAGGAGCCTGGCAGGGTCACCACCATTCCCAGCATGCGTTTGAAGTTTCAAGTGGCAAGATAAGCAAGCAGCCCCATTCTCTGTGCCTCTATGCGAGCAGTGCCATGGGCAGATGAGTCTGAGCAACAGCTTTCCAGGCTAGCCCCTTCTGGCTGCCAGCTATCTGCAGACGTTCGCACTTTCGGAGCAGGGCTGCGAAAGGAGCCTGGCTGGGACACCAACTTTCCCAGGCTACGTTTGAAGTTTGAGGTGGCAAGACAAGCAAGGAGCCCCATTCTCTGTGCGAGCAGTGCCATGGGCAGATGAGGCTGAGCAACAGCTTTCCAGGCAAGCCCCTTCTGGCTGGCAGCTATCTGCAGACGTTCGCAATTCAAGAGCAGGGCTGCGAAAGGAGCCTGGCAGGTACACCATCTTTCCCAGGCTACGTTTGAAGTTTGAGGTGGCAAGACAAGCAAGCAGCCCCATTCTCTGTGCCTCTGTGCGAGCACTGCCATGGGCAGATGAGGCTGAGCAACAGCTTTCCAGGCTAGCACCTTCTGGCTGCCAGCTATCTGCAGACGTTCGCACTTTCGGAGCAGGGCTGTGATAGGAGCCTGGCAGGGTCACCACCATTCCCAGCATGCGTTTGAAGTTTCAAGTGGCAAGATAAGCAAGCAGCCCCATTCTCTGTGCCTCTGTGCGAGCAGTGCCATGGGCAGATGAGGCTGAGCAACAGCTTTCCAGGCTAGCCCCTTCTGGCTGCCAGCTATCTGCAGACGTTTGCACTTTCGGAGCAGGGCTGTGATAGGAGCCTGGCAGGGACACCACCATTCCCAGAATGCGTTTGAAGTTTCAAGTGGCAAGATAAGCAAGCAGCCCCATTCTCTGTGCTCTTTGCGAACAGTGGCATGTGCAGATGAGGCTGAGCAACAGCTTTCCAGGCTAACCCCTTCTGGCTGCCAGCTATCTGCAGACGTTCGCACTTTCGGAGCAGGGCTGCGAAAGGAGCCTGGCAGGGTCACCACCATTCCCAGCATGCATTTGAAGTTTCAAGTGGCAAGATAAGCAAGCAGCCCCATTCTCTGTGCCTCTATGCGAGCAGTGCCATGGGCAGAAGAGTCTGAGCAACAGCTTTCCAGGCTAGCCCCTTCTGGCTGCCAGCTATCTGCAGACATTAGCATTTTCGGAGCAGGGCTGCGAAAGGAGCCTGGCTGGGACACCAACTTTCCCAGGCTACGTTTGAAGTTTGAGGTGGCAAGACAAGCAAGCAGCCCCATTCTCTGTGCCTCTGTGCGAGCACTGCCATGGGCAGATGAGGCTGAGCAACAGCTTTCCAGGATAGCCCCTTCTGGCTGCCAGTTATCTGCAGACGTTCGCACTTTCGGAGCAGGGCTGTGATAGGAACCTGGCAGGGACACCACCATTCCCAGCATGCGTTTGAAGTTTCAAGTGGCAAGATAAGCAAGCAGCCCCATTCTCTGTGCCTCTTTGCGAACAGTGCCATGGGCAGATGAGGCTGAGCAACAGCTTTCCAGGCTAGCCCCTTCTGGCTGCCAGCTATCTGCAGACGTTCGCATTTCAAGAGCAGGGCTGCGAAAGGAGCCTGGCTGGGACACCAACTTTCACAGGCTACGTTTGAAGTTTGAGGTGGCAAGACAAGCAAGCAGCCCCATTCTCTGTGCCTCTGTGCGAGCACTGCCATGGGCAGATGAGGCTGAGCAACAGCTTTCCAGGCTAGCCCCTTCTGGCTGCCAGCTATCTGCAGACGTTCGCACTTTCGGAGCAGGGCTGTGATAGGAGCCTGGCAGGAACACCACCATTCCCAGCATGCGTTTGAAGTTTCAAGTGGCAAGATAAGCAAGCAGCCCCATTCTCTGTGCCTCTATGCGAACAGTGCCATGGGCAGATGAGGCTGAGCAACAGCTTTCCAGGCTAGCCCCTTCTGCCTGCCAGCTATCTGCAGACGTTCGCATTTCAAGAGCAGGTCTGCGAAAGGAGCCTGGCAGGGACACCAAAATTCCCAGCATGCGTTTGAAGTTTCAAGTGGCAAGACAAGCAAGCAGCCCCATTCTCTGTGCCTCTGTGCGAACAGTGCCATGGGCAGATGAGGCTGACCAACAGCTTTCCAGGCTAGCCCCTTCTGGCTGCCAGCTATCTGCAGACATTAGCATTTTCGGAGCAGGGCTGCGAAAGGAGCCTGGCTGGGACACCAACATTCCCAGGATAGGTTTGAAGTTTGAGGTGGCAAGACAAGCAAGCAGCCCCATTCTCTGTGCCTCTGTGCGAGCACTGCCATGGGCAGATGAGGCTGAGCAACAGCTTTCCAGGATAGCACCTTGTGGCTGCCAGCTATCTGCAGGCGTTCGCACTTTCGGAGCAGGGCTGTGATAGGAACCTGGCAGGGACACCACCATTCCCAGCATGCGTTTGAAGTTTCAAGTGGCAAGATTAGCAAGCAGCCCCATTCTCTGTGCCTCTTTGCGAACAGTGCCATGGGCAGATGAGGCTGAGCAACAGCTTTCCAGGCTAGCCCCTTCTGGCTGCCAGCTATCTGCAGACGTTCGCATTTCAAGAGCAGGGCTGCGAAAGGAGCCTGGCTGGGACACCAACTTTTCCAGGCTACGTTTGAAGTTTGAGGTGGCAAGACAAGCAAGCAGCCCCATTTTCTGTGCCTCTGTGCGAGCACTGCCATGGGCAGATGAGGCTGAGCAACAGCTTTCCAGGCTAGCCCCTTCTGGCTGCCAGCTATCTGCAGACGTTCGCACTTTCGGAGCAGGGCTGCGAAAGGAGCCTGGCTGGGACACCAACTTTTCCAGGCTACGTTTGAAGTTTGAGGTGGCAAGACAAGCAAGCAGCCCCATTCTCTGTGCCTCTGTGCGAGCACTGCCATGGGCAGATGAGGCTGAGCAACAGCTTTCCAGGCTAGCCCCTTCTGCCTGCCAGCTATCTGCAGACGTTCGCACTTTCGGAGCAGGGCTGCGAAAGGAGCCTGGCAGGGACACCAACTTTCCCAGGCTACGTTTGAAGTTTGAGGTAGCAAGACAAGCAAGGAGCCCCATTCTCTGTGCCTCTGTGCGAGCAGTGCCTTGGGCAGATGAGGCTGAGCAACAGCTTTCCAGGCTAGCCCCTTCTGGCTGGCAGCTATCTGCAGACGTTCGCATTTTCGGAGCAGGGCTGCGAAAGGAGCCTGGCTGGGACACCAACTTTCCCAGGCTACGTTTGAAGTTTGAGGTGGCAAGACAAGCAAGCAGCCCGATTCTCTGTGCCTCTGTGCGAGCACTGCCATGGGCAGATGAGGCTGAGCAACAGCTTTCCAGGATAGCACCTTCTGGCTGCCAGCTATCTGCAGACGTTCGCACTTTCGGAGCAGGGCTGTGATAGGAGCCTGGCAGGGACACCACCATTCCCAGAATGCGTTTGAAATTTGAGGTGGCAAGATAAGCAAGCAGCCCCATTCTCTGTGCTCTTTGCGAACAGTGGCATGGGCAGATGAGGCTGAGCAACAGCTTTCCAGGCTAGCCCCTTCTGGCTGGCAGCTATCTGCAGACGTTCGCACTTTCGGAGCAGGGCTGTGATAGGAGCCTGGCAGGGTCACCACCATTCCCAGCATGCGTTTGAAGTTTCAAGTGGCAAGATAAGCAAGCAGCCCCATTCTCTGTGCCTCTATGCGAGCAGTGCCATGGGCAGAAGAGTCTGAGCAACAGCTTTCCAGGCTAGCCCCTTCTGGCTGCCAGCTATCTGCAGACATTAGCATTTTCGGAGCAGGGCTGCGAAAGGAGCCTGGCTGGGACACCAACTTTCACAGGCTACGTTTGAAGTTTGAGGTGGCAAGACAAGCAAGCAGCCCCATTCTCTGTGCCTCTGTGCGAGCACTGCCATGGGCAGATGAGGCTGAGCAACAGCTTTCCAGGATAGCACCTTGTGGCTGCCAGTTATCTGCAGACGTTCGCACTTTCGGAGCAGGGCTGTGATAGGAACCTGGCAGGGACACCACCATTCCCAGCATGCGTTTGAAGTTTCAAGTGGCAAGATAAGCAAGCAGCCCCATTCTCTGTGCCTCTTTGCGAACAGTGCCATGGGCAGATGAGGCTGAGCAACAGCTTTCCAGGCTAGCCCCTTCTGGCTGCCAGCTATCTGCAGACGTTCGCATTTCAAGAGCAGGGCTGCGAAAGGAGCCTGGCTGGGACACCAACTTTCACAGGCTACGTTTGAAGTTTGAGGTGGCAAGACAAGCAAGCAGCCCCATTCTCTGTGCCTCTGTGCGAGCACTGCCATGGGCAGATGAGGCTGAGCAACAGCTTTCCAGGCTAGCCCCTTCTGGCTGCCAGCTATCTGCAGACGTTCGCACTTTCGGAGCAGGGCTGTGATAGGAGCCTGGCAGGAACACCACCATTCCCAGCATGCGTTTGAAGTTTCAAGTGGCAAGATAAGCAAGCAGCCCCATTCTCTGTGCCTCTATGCGAACAGTGCCATGGGCAGATGAGGCTGAGCAACAGCTTTCCAGGCTAGCCCCTTCTGCCTGCCAGCTATCTGCAGACGTTCGCATTTCAAGAGCAGGTCTGCGAAAGGAGCCTGGCAGGGACACCAAAATTCCCAGCATGCGTTTGAAGTTTCAAGTGGCAAGACAAGCAAGCAGCCCCATTCTCTGTGCCTCTGTGCGAACAGTGCCATGGGCAGATGAGGCTGAGCAACAGCTTTCCAGGCTAGCCCCTTCTGGCTGCCAGCTATCTGCAGACATTAGCATTTTCGGAGCAGGGCTGCGAAAGGAGCCTGGCTGGGACACCAACTTTCCCAGGCTAGGTTTGAAGTTTGAGGTGGCAAGACAAGCAAGCAGCCCCATTCTCTGTGCCTCTGTGCGAGCACTGCCATGGGCAGATGAGGCTGAGCAACAGCTTTCCAGTATAGCACCTTGTGGCTGCCAGCTATCTGCAGGCGTTCGCACTTTCGGAGCAGGGCTGTGATAGGAACCTGGCAGGGACACCACCATTCCCAGCATGCGTTTGAAGTTTCAAGTGGCAAGATTAGCAAGCAGCCCCATTCTCTGTGCCTCTTTGCGAACAGTGCCATGGGCAGATGAGGCTGAGCAACAGCTTTCCAGGCTAGCCCCTTCTGGCTGCCAGCTATCTGCAGACGTTCGCATTTCAAGAGCAGGGCTGCGAAAGGAGCCTGGCTGGGACACCAACTTTCACAGGCTACGTTTGAAGTTTGAGGTGGCAAGACAAGCAAGCAGCCCCATTTTCTGTGCCTCTGTGCGAGCACTGCCATGGGCAGATGAGGCTGAGCAACAGCTTTCCAGGCTAGCCCCTTCTGGCTGCCAGCTATCTGCAGACGTTCGCACTTTCAGAGCAGGGCTGCGAAAGGAGCCTGGCTGGGACACCAACTTTTCCAGGCTACGTTTGAAGTTTGAGGTGGCAAGACAAGCAAGCAGCCCCATTCTCTGTGCCTCTGTGCGAGCACTGCCATGGGCAGATGAGGCTGAGCAACAGCTTTCCAGGCTAGCCCCTTCTGCCTGCCAGCTATCTGCAGACGTTCGCATTTCAAGAGCAGGGCTGCGAAAGGAGCCTGGCTGGGACACCAACTTTCCCAGGCTACGTTTGAAGTTTGAGGTAGCAAGAAAAGCAAGGAGCCCCATTCTCTGTGCCTCTGTGCGAGCAGTGCCTTGGGCAGATGAGGCTGAGCAACAGCTTTCCAGGCTAGCCCCTTCTGGCTGGCAGCTATCTGCAGACGTTCGCATTTTCGGAGCAGGGCTGCGAAAGGAGCCTGGCTGGGACACCAACTTTCCCAGGCTACGTTTGAAGTTTGAGGTGGCAAGACAAGCAAGCAGCCCCATTCTCTGTGCCTCTCTGCGAGCACTGCCATGGGCAGATGAGGCTGAGCAACAGCTTTCCAGGATAGCACCTTCTGGCTGCCAGCTATCTGCAGACGTTCGCACTTTCGGAGCAGGGCTGTGATAGGAACCTGGCAGGGTCACCACCATTCCCAGCATGCGTTTGAAGTTTCAAGTGGCAAGATAAGCAAGCAGCCCCATTCTCTGTGCCTCTATGCGAGCAGTGCCATGGGCAGATGAGTCTGAGCAACAGCTTTCCAGGCTAGCACCTTCTGGCTGCCAGCTATCTGCAGACGTTCGCATTTCAAGAGCAGGGTTGCGAAAGGAGCCTAGCAGGTACACCATCTTTCCCAGGCTACGTTTGAAGTTTGAGGTGGCAAGACAAGCAAGCAGCCCCATTCTCTGTGCGAGCAGTGCCATGGGCAGATGAGGCTGAGCAACAGCTTTCCAGGCAAGCCCCTTCTGGCTGGCAGCTATCTGCAGACGTTCGCATTTCAAGAGCAGGGCTGCGAAAGGAGCCTGGCAGGTACACCATCTTTCCCAGGCTACGTTTGAAGTTTGAGGTGGCAAGACAAGCAAGCAGCCCCATTCTCTGTGCCTCTGTGCGAGCACTGCCATGGGCAGATGAGGCTGAGCAACAGCTTTCCAGGATAGCACCTTGTGGCTGCCAGCTATCTGCAGACGTTCGCACTTTCGGAGCAGGGCTGTGATAGGAACCTGGCAGGGACACCACCATTCCCAGCATGCGTTTGAAGTTTCAAGTGGCAAGATAAGCAAGCAGCCCCATTCTCTGTGCCTCTTTGCGAACAGTGCCATGGGCAGATGAGGCTGAGCAACAGCTTTCCAGGCTAGCCCCTTCTGGCTGCCAGCTATCTGCAGACGTTCGCATTTCTAGAGCAGGGCTGCGAAAGGAGCCTGGCTGGGACACCAACTTTCACAGGCTACGTTTGAAGTTTGAGGTGGCAAGACAAGCAAGCAGCCCGATTCTCTGTGCCTCTGTGCGAGCAGTGCCATGGGCAGATGAGGCTGAGCAACAGCTTTCCAGGCTAGCCCCTTCTGGCTGCCAGCTATCTGCAGACGTTCGCATTTCAAGAGCAGGTCTGCGAAAGGAGCCTGGCAGGGACACCACCATTCCCAGCATGCCTTTGAAGTTTCAAGTTGCAAGACAAGCAAGCAGCCCCATTCTCTGTGCCTCTGTGCGAGCACTGCCATGGGCAGATGAGGCTGAGCAACAGCTTTCCAGGCTAGCACCTTCTGGCTGCCAGCTATCTGCAGACGTTCGCATTTCAAGAGCAGGGCTGCGAAAGGAGCCTGGCTGGGACACCAACTTTCACAGGCTACGTTTGAAGTTTGAGGTGGCAAGACAAGCAAGCAGCCCCATTCTCTGTGCCTCTGTGCGAGCACTGCCATGGGCAGATGAGGCTGAGCAACAGCTTTCCAGGCTAGCCCCTTCTGCCTGCCAGCTATCTGCAGACGTTCGCATTTCAAGAGCAGGGCTGCGAAAGGAGCCTGGCTGGGACACCAACTTTCCCAGGCTACGTTTGAAGTTTGAGGTAGCAAGAAAAGCAAGGAGCCCCATTCTCTGTGCCTCTGTGCGAGCAGTGCCTTGGGCAGATGAGGCTGAGCAACAGCTTTCCAGGCTAGCCCCTTCTGGCTGGCAGCTATCTGCAGACGTTCGCATTTTCGGAGCAGGGCTGCGAAAGGAGCCTGGCTGGGACACCAACTTTCCCAGGCTACGTTTGAAGTTTGAGGTGGCAAGACAAGCAAGCAGCCCCATTCTCTGTGCCTCTCTGCGAGCACTGCCATGGGCAGATGAGGCTGAGCAACAGCTTTCCAGGATAGCACCTTCTGGCTGCCAGCTATCTGCAGACGTTCGCACTTTCGGAGCAGGGCTGTGATAGGAACCTGGCAGGGTCACCACCATTCCCAGCATGCGTTTGAAGTTTCAAGTGGCAAGATAAGCAAGCAGCCCCATTCTCTGTGCCTCTATGCGAGCAGTGCCATGGGCAGATGAGTCTGAGCAACAGCTTTCCAGGCTAGCACCTTCTGGCTGCCAGCTATCTGCAGACGTTCGCATTTCAAGAGCAGGGTTGCGAAAGGAGCCTAGCAGGTACACCATCTTTCCCAGGCTACGTTTGAAGTTTGAGGTGGCAAGACAAGCAAGCAGCCCCATTCTCTGTGCGAGCAGTGCCATGGGCAGATGAGGCTGAGCAACAGCTTTCCAGGCAAGCCCCTTCTGGCTGGCAGCTATCTGCAGACGTTCGCATTTCAAGAGCAGGGCTGCGAAAGGAGCCTGGCAGGTACACCATCTTTCCCAGGCTACGTTTGAAGTTTGAGGTGGCAAGACAAGCAAGCAGCCCCATTCTCTGTGCCTCTGTGCGAGCACTGCCATGGGCAGATGAGGCTGAGCAACAGCTTTCCAGGATAGCACCTTGTGGCTGCCAGCTATCTGCAGACGTTCGCACTTTCGGAGCAGGGCTGTGATAGGAACCTGGCAGGGACACCACCATTCCCAGCATGCGTTTGAAGTTTCAAGTGGCAAGATAAGCAAGCAGCCCCATTCTCTGTGCCTCTTTGCGAACAGTGCCATGGGCAGATGAGGCTGAGCAACAGCTTTCCAGGCTAGCCCCTTCTGGCTGCCAGCTATCTGCAGACGTTCGCATTTCTAGAGCAGGGCTGCGAAAGGAGCCTGGCTGGGACACCAACTTTCACAGGCTACGTTTGAAGTTTGAGGTGGCAAGACAAGCAAGCAGCCCGATTCTCTGTGCCTCTGTGCGAGCAGTGCCATGGGCAGATGAGGCTGAGCAACAGCTTTCCAGGCTAGCCCCTTCTGGCTGCCAGCTATCTGCAGACGTTCGCATTTCAAGAGCAGGTCTGCGAAAGGAGCCTGGCAGGGACACCACCATTCCCAGCATGCCTTTGAAGTTTCAAGTTGCAAGACAAGCAAGCAGCCCCATTCTCTGTGCCTCTGTGCGAACAGTGCCATGGGCAGATGAGGCTGAGCAACAGCTTTCCAGGCTAGCCCCTTCTGGCTGCCAGCTATCTGCAGACGTTCGCACTTTCGGAGCAGGGCTGCGAAAGGAGCCTGGCTGGGACACCAACTTTCCCAGGCTACGTTTGAAGTTTGAGGTGGCA
Organism: Opisthocomus hoazin; assembly: GCF_030867145.1. Classification (NCBI taxonomy): domain Eukaryota; kingdom Metazoa; phylum Chordata; class Aves; order Opisthocomiformes; family Opisthocomidae; genus Opisthocomus; species Opisthocomus hoazin. Next base: position 1,848,067 of record NC_134447.1, on the reverse strand, counting down.
AGACAAGCAAGGAGCCCCATTCTCTGTGCCTCTGTGCGAGCACTGCCATGGGCAGATGAGGCTGAGCAACAGATTTCCAGGATACCCCCTTCTGGCTGCCAGCTATCTGCAGACGTTCGCACTTTCGGAGCAGGGCTGCGAAAGGAGCCTGGCTGGGACACCAACTTTCCCAGGCTACGTTTGAAGTTTGAGGTGGCAAGACAAGCAAGCAGCCCCATTCTCTGTGCCTCTGTGCGAGCAGTGCCATGGGCAGATGAGGCTGAGCAACAGCTTTCCAGGCTAGCCCCTTCTGGCTGCCAGCTATCTGCAGACGTTCGCATTTCAAGAGCAGGTCTGCGAAAGGAGCCTGGCAGGGACACCACCATTCCCAGCATGCCTTTGAAGTTTCAAGTTGCAAGACAAGCAAGCAGCCCCATTCTCTGTGCCTCTGTGCGAGCACTGCCATGGGCAGATGAGGCTGAGCAACAGCTTTCCAGGCTAGCACCTTCTGGCTGCCAGCTATCTGCAGACGTTCGCATTTCAAGAGCAGGGCTGCGAAAGGAGCCTGGCTGGGACACCAACTTTCACAGGCTACGTTTGAAGTTTGAGGTGGCAAGACAAGCAAGCAGCCCCATTCTCTGTGCCTCTGTGCGAGCACTGCCATGGGCAGATGAGGCTGAGCAACAGCTTTCCAGGCTAGCCCCTTCTGGCTGCCAGCTATCTGCAGACGTTCGCACTTTCGGAGCAGGGCTGTGATAGGAGCCTGGCAGGAACACCACCATTCCCAGCATGCGTTTGAAGTTTCAAGTGGCAAGATAAGCAAGCAGCCCCATTCTCTCTGCCTCTATGCGAACAGTGCCATGGGCAGATGAGGCTGAGCAACAGCTTTCCAGGCTAGAACCTTCTGGCTGCCAGCTATCTGCAGACGTTCACATTTCAAGAGCAGGGTTGCGAAAGGAGCCTGGCAGGGTCACCACCATTCCCAGCATGCGTTTGAAGTTTCAAGTGGCAAGATAAGCAAGCAGCCCCATTCTCTGTGCCTCTATGCGAACAGTGCCATGGGCAGAGGAGTCTGAGCAACAGCTTTCCAGGCTAGCACCTTCTGGCTGCCAGCTATCTGCAGACGTTCGCATTTCAATAGCAGGGCTGCGAAAGGAGCCTAGCAGGTACACCATCTTTCCCAGGCTACGTTTGAAGTTTGAGGTGGCAAGACAAGCAAGGAGCCCCATTCTCTGTGCGAGCACTGCCATGGGCAGATGAGTCTGAGCAACAGCTTTCCAGGCTAGCACCTTCTGGCTGCCAGCTATCTGCAGACGTTCGCATTTCAAGAGAAGGGTTGCGAAAGGAGCCTAGCAGGTACACCATCTTTCCCAGGCTACGTTTGAAGTTTGAGGTGGCAAGACAAGCAAGCAGCCCCATTCTCTGTGCCTCTGTGCGAGCACTGCCATGGGCAGATGAGGCTGAGCAACAGCTTTCCAGGCTAGCCCCTTCTGGCTGCCAGCTATCTGCAGACGTTCGCACTTTCGGAGCAGGGCTGCGAAAGGAGCCTGGCTGGGACACCAACTTTCCCAGGCTACGTTTGAAGTTTGAGGTGGCAAGACAAGCAAGCAGCCCCATTCTCTGTGCCTCTGTGCGAGCAGTGCCATGGGCAGATGAGGCTGAGCAACAGCTTTCCAGGCTAGCCCCTTCTGGCTGCCAGCTATCTGCAGACGTTTGCACTTTCGGAGCAGGGCTGTGATAGGAGCCTGGCAGGGACACCACCATTCCCAGCATGCGTTTGAAGTTTCAAGTGGCAAGATAAGCAAGCAGCCCCATTCTCTGTGCTCTTTGCGAACAGTGGCAAGTGCAGATGAGGCTGAGCAACAGCTTTCCAGGCTAGCCCCTTCTGGCTGCCAGCTATCTGCAGACGTTCGCACTTTCGGAGCAGGGCTGTGATAGGAGCCTGGCAGGGTCACCACCATTCCCAGCATGCGTTTGAAGTTTCAAGTGGCAAGATAAGCAAGCAGCCCCATTCTCTGTGCCTCTATGCTAGCAGTGCCATGGGCAGAAGAGTCTGAGCAACAGCTTTCCAGGCTAGCCCCTTCTGGCTGGCAGCTATCTGCAGACATTAGCATTTTCGGAGCAGGGCTGCGAAAGGAGCCTGGCTGGGACACCAACTTTCCCAGGCTACGTTTGAAGTTTGAGGTGGCAAGACAAGCAAGCAGCCCCATTCTCTGTGCCTCTGTGCGAGCACTGCCATGGGCAGATGAGGCTGAGCAACAGCTTTCCAGGATAGCACCTTGTGGCTGCCAGCTATCTGCAGACGTTCGCACTTTCGGAGCAGGGCTGTGATAGGAGCCTGGCAGGGTCACCACCATTCCCAGCATGCGTTTGAAGTTTCAAGTGGCAAGATAAGCAAGCAGCCCCATTCTCTGTGCCTCTATGCGAACAGTGCCATGGGCAGATGAGGCTGAGCAACAGCTTTCCAGGCTAGCCCCTTCTGGCTGCCAGCTATCTGCAGACGTTCGCATTTCAAGAGCAGGTCTGCGAAAGCAGCCTGGCAGGGACACCACCATTCCCAGCATGCCTTTGAAGTTTCAAGTTGCAAGACAAGCAAGCAGCCCGATTCTCTGTGCCTCTGTGCGAACAGTGCCATGGGCAGATGAGGCTGAGCAACAGCTTTCCAGGCTAGCCCCTTCTGGCTGCCAGCTATCTGCAGACGTTTGCACTTTCGGAGCAGGGCTGTGATAGGAGCCTGGCAGGGACACCACCATTCCCAGCATGCGTTTGAAGTTTCAAGTGGCAAGATAAGCAAGCAGCCCCATTCTCTGTGCTCTTTGCGAACAGTGGCATGGGCAGATGAGGCTGAGCAACAGCTTTCCAGGCTAGCGCCTTCTGGCTGCCAGCTATCTGCAGACGTTCGCACTTTCGGAGCAGGGCTGCGATAGGAGCCTGGCAGGGTCACCACCATTCCCAGCATGCGTTTGAAGTTTCAAGTGGCAAGATAAGCAAGCAGCCCCATTCTCTGTGCCTCTATGCGAGCAGTGCCATGAGCAGAAGAGTCTGAGCAACAGCTTTCCAGGCTAGCCCCTTCTGGCTGCCAGCTATCTGCAGACATTCGCATTTTCGGAGCAGGGCTGCGAAAGGAGCCTGGCTGGGACACCAACTTTCCCAGGCTACGTTTGAAGTTTGAGGTGACAAGACAAGCAAGCAGCCCCATTTTCTGTGCCTCTGTGCGAGCACTGCCATGGGCAGATGAGGCTGAGCAACAGCTTTCCAGGATAGCACCTTGTGGCTGCCAGCTATCTGCAGACGTTCGCACTTTCGGAGCAGGGCTGTGATAGGAGCCTGGCAGGGTCACCAACTTTCCCAGCATGCGTTTGAAGTTTCAAGTGGCAAGATAAGCAAGCAGCCCCATTCTCTGTGCCTCTATGCGAACAGTGCCATGGGCAGATGAGGCTGAGCAACAGCTTTCCAGGCTAGCCCCTTCTGGCTGCCAGCTATCTGCAGACGTTCGCATTTCAAGAGCAGGTCTGCGAAAGCAGCCTGGCAGGGACACCACCATTCCCAGCATGCCTTTGAAGTTTCAAGTTGCAAGACAAGCAAGCAGCCCCATTCTCTGTGCCTCTGTGCGAACAGTGCCATGGGCAGATGAGGCTGAGCAACAGCTTTCCAGGCTAGCCCCTTCTGGCTGCCAGCTATCTGCAGACGTTCGCACTTTCGGAGCAGGGCTGCGAAAGGGCCTGGCTGGGACACCAACTTTCCCAGGCTACGTTTGAAGTTTGAGGTGGCAAGACAAGCAAGCAGCCCCATTCTCTGTGCCTCTGTGCGAGCAGTGCCATGGGCAGATGAGGCTGAGCAACAGCTTTCCAGGATAGCACCTTGTGGCTGCCAGCTATCTGCAGACGTTCGCACTTTCGGAGCAGGGCTGTGATAGGAGCCTGGCAGGGTCACCACCATTCCCAGCATGCGTTTGAAGTTTCAAGTGGCAAGATAAGCAAGCAGCCCCATTCTCTCTGCCTCTATGCGAACAGTGCCATGGGCAGATGAGGCTGAGCAACAGCTTTCCAGGCTAGCACCTTCTGGCTGCCAGCTATCTGCAGACGTTCGCACTTTCGGAGCAGGGCTGCAAAAGGAGCCTGGCTGGGACACCAACTTTCCCAGGCTACGTTTGAAGTTTGAGGTGGCAAAACAAGCAAGGAGCCCCTAGTCTCTGTGCCTCTGTGCGAGCACTGCCATGGGCAGATGAGGCTGAGCAACAGCTTTCCAGGCTAGCCCCTTCTGGCTGCCAGCTATCTGCAGACGTTCGCACTTTCGGAGCAGGGCTATGATAGGAGCCTGGCAGGGTCACCACCATTCCCAGCATGCGTTTGAAGTTTCAAGTGGCAAGATAAGCAAGCAGCCCCATTCTCTGTGCCTCTATGCGAGCAGTGCCATGGGCAGAAGAGTCTGAGCAACAGCTTTCCAGGCTAGCCCCTTCTGGCTGGCAGCTATCTGCAGACATTAGCATTTTCGGAGCAGGGCTGCGAAAGGAGCCTGGCTGGGACACCAACTTTCCCAGGATACGTTTGAAGTTTGAGGTGGCAAGACAAGCAAGGAGCCCCATTCTCTGTGCCTCTGTGCGAGCACTGCCATGGGCAGATGAGGCTGAGCAACAGATTTCCAGGATACCCCCTTCTGGCTGCCAGCTATCTGCAGACGTTCGCACTTTCGGAGCAGGGCTGCGAAAGGAGCCTGGCTGGGACACCAACTTTCCCAGGCTACGTTTGAAGTTTGAGGTGGCAAGACAAGCAAGCAGCCCCATTCTCTGTGCCTCTGTGCGAGCAGTGCCATGGGCAGATGAGGCTGAGCAACAGCTTTCCAGGCTAGCCCCTTCTGGCTGCCAGCTATCTGCAGACGTTCGCATTTCAAGAGCAGGTCTGCGAAAGGAGCCTGGCAGGGACACCACCATTCCCAGCATGCCTTTGAAGTTTCAAGTTGCAAGACAAGCAAGCAGCCCCATTCTCTGTGCCTCTTTGCGAACAGTGCCATGGGCAGATGAGGCTGAGCAACAGCTTTCCAGGCTAGCACCTTCTGGCTGCCAGCTATCTGCAGACGTTCGCATTTCAAGAGCAGGGCTGCGAAAGGAGCCTGGCTGGGACACCAACTTTCACAGGCTACGTTTGAAGTTTGAGGTGGCAAGACAAGCAAGCAGCCCCATTCTCTGTGCCTCTGTGCGAGCACTGCCATGGGCAGATGAGGCTGAGCAACAGCTTTCCAGGCTAGCCCCTTCTGGCTGCCAGCTATCTGCAGACGTTCGCACTTTCGGAGCAGGGCTGTGATAGGAGCCTGGCAGGAACACCACCATTCCCAGCATGCGTTTGAAGTTTCAAGTGGCAAGATAAGCAAGCAGCCCCATTCTCTCTGCCTCTATGCGAACAGTGCCATGGGCAGATGAGGCTGAGCAACAGCTTTCCAGGCTAGAACCTTCTGGCTGCCAGCTATCTGCAGACGTTCACATTTCAAGAGCAGGGTTGCGAAAGGAGCCTGGCAGGGTCACCACCATTCCCAGCATGCGTTTGAAGTTTCAAGTGGCAAGATAAGCAAGCAGCCCCATTCTCTGTGCCTCTATGCGAACAGTGCCATGGGCAGATGAGGCTGAGCAACAGCTTTCCAGGCTAGCACCTTCTGGCTGCCAGCTATCTGCAGACGTTCGCATTTCAATAGCAGGGCTGCGAAAGGAGCCTAGCAGGTACACCATCTTTCCCAGGCTACGTTTGAAGTTTGAGGTGGCAAGACAAGCAAGGAGCCCCATTCTCTGTGCGAGCACTGCCATGGGCAGATGAGTCTGAGCAACAGCTTTCCAGGCTAGCACCTTCTGGCTGCCAGCTATCTGCAGACGTTCGCATTTCAAGAGAAGGGTTGCGAAAGGAGCCTAGCAGGTACACCATCTTTCCCAGGCTACGTTTGAAGTTTGAGGTGGCAAGACAAGCAAGCAGCCCCATTCTCTGTGCCTCTGTGCGAGCACTGCCATGGGCAGATGAGGCTGAGCAACAGCTTTCCAGGCTAGCCCCTTCTGGCTGCCAGCTATCTGCAGACGTTCGCACTTTCGGAGCAGGGCTGCGAAAGGAGCCTGGCTGGGACACCAACTTTCCCAGGCTACGTTTGAAGTTTGAGGTGGCAAGACAAGCAAGCAGCCCCATTCTCTGTGCCTCTGTGCGAGCAGTGCCATGGGCAGATGAGGCTGAGCAACAGCTTTCCAGGCTAGCCCCTTCTGGCTGCCAGCTATCTGCAGACGTTTGCACTTTCGGAGCAGGGCTGTGATAGGAGCCTGGCAGGGACACCACCATTCCCAGCATGCGTTTGAAGTTTCAAGTGGCAAGATAAGCAAGCAGCCCCATTCTCTGTGCTCTTTGCGAACAGTGGCAAGTGCAGATGAGGCTGAGCAACAGCTTTCCAGGCTAGCCCCTTCTGGCTGCCAGCTATCTGCAGACGTTCGCACTTTCGGAGCAGGGCTGTGATAGGAGCCTGGCAGGGTCACCACCATTCCCAGCATGCGTTTGAAGTTTCAAGTGGCAAGATAAGCAAGCAGCCCCATTCTCTGTGCCTCTATGCTAGCAGTGCCATGGGCAGAAGAGTCTGAGCAACAGCTTTCCAGGCTAGCCCCTTCTGGCTGGCAGCTATCTGCAGACATTAGCATTTTCGGAGCAGGGCTGCGAAAGGAGCCTGGCTGGGACACCAACTTTCCCAGGCTACGTTTGAAGTTTGAGGTGGCAAGACAAGCAAGCAGCCCCATTCTCTGTGCCTCTGTGCGAGCACTGCCATGGGCAGATGAGGCTGAGCAACAGCTTTCCAGGATAGCACCTTGTGGCTGCCAGCTATCTGCAGACGTTCGCACTTTCGGAGCAGGGCTGTGATAGGAGCCTGGCAGGGTCACCACCATTCCCAGCATGCGTTTGAAGTTTCAAGTGGCAAGATAAGCAAGCAGCCCCATTCTCTGTGCCTCTATGCGAACAGTGCCATGGGCAGATGAGGCTGAGCAACAGCTTTCCAGGCTAGCCCCTTCTGGCTGCCAGCTATCTGCAGACGTTCGCATTTCAAGAGCAGGTCTGCGAAAGCAGCCTGGCAGGGACACCACCATTCCCAGCATGCCTTTGAAGTTTCAAGTTGCAAGACAAGCAAGCAGCCCGATTCTCTGTGCCTCTGTGCGAACAGTGCCATGGGCAGATGAGGCTGAGCAACAGCTTTCCAGGCTAGCCCCTTCTGGCTGCCAGCTATCTGCAGACGTTTGCACTTTCGGAGCAGGGCTGTGATAGGAGCCTGGCAGGGACACCACCATTCCCAGCATGCGTTTGAAGTTTCAAGTGGCAAGATAAGCAAGCAGCCCCATTCTCTGTGCTCTTTGCGAACAGTGGCATGGGCAGATGAGGCTGAGCAACAGCTTTCCAGGCTAGCGCCTTCTGGCTGCCAGCTATCTGCAGACGTTCGCACTTTCGGAGCAGGGCTGCGATAGGAGCCTGGCAGGGTCACCACCATTCCCAGCATGCGTTTGAAGTTTCAAGTGGCAAGATAAGCAAGCAGCCCCATTCTCTGTGCCTCTATGCGAGCAGTGCCATGAGCAGAAGAGTCTGAGCAACAGCTTTCCAGGCTAGCCCCTTCTGGCTGCCAGCTATCTGCAGACATTCGCATTTTCGGAGCAGGGCTGCGAAAGGAGCCTGGCTGGGACACCAACTTTCCCAGGCTACGTTTGAAGTTTGAGGTGACAAGACAAGCAAGCAGCCCCATTCTCTGTGCCTCTGTGCGAGCACTGCCATGGGCAGATGAGGCTGAGCAACAGCTTTCCAGGATAGCACCTTGTGGCTGCCAGCTATCTGCAGACGTTCGCACTTTCGGAGCAGGGCTGTGATAGGAGCCTGGCAGGGTCACCAACTTTCCCAGCATGCGTTTGAAGTTTCAAGTGGCAAGATAAGCAAGCAGCCCCATTCTCTGTGCCTCTATGCGAACAGTGCCATGGGCAGATGAGGCTGAGCAACAGCTTTCCAGGCTAGCCCCTTCTGGCTGCCAGCTATCTGCAGACGTTCGCATTTCAAGAGCAGGTCTGCGAAAGCAGCCTGGCAGGGACACCACCATTCCCAGCATGCCTTTGAAGTTTCAAGTTGCAAGACAAGCAAGCAGCCCCATTCTCTGTGCCTCTGTGCGAACAGTGCCATGGGCAGATGAGGCTGAGCAACAGCTTTCCAGGCTAGCCCCTTCTGGCTGCCAGCTATCTGCAGACGTTCGCACTTTCGGAGCAGGGCTGCGAAAGGGCCTGGCTGGGACACCAACTTTCCCAGGCTACGTTTGAAGTTTGAGGTGGCAAGACAAGCAAGCAGCCCCATTCTCTGTGCCTCTGTGCGAGCAGTGCCATGGGCAGATGAGGCTGAGCAACAGCTTTCCAGGATAGCACCTTGTGGCTGCCAGCTATCTGCAGACGTTCGCACTTTCGGAGCAGGGCTGTGATAGGAGCCTGGCAGGGTCACCACCATTCCCAGCATGCGTTTGAAGTTTCAAGTGGCAAGATAAGCAAGCAGCCCCATTCTCTCTGCCTCTATGCGAACAGTGCCATGGGCAGATGAGGCTGAGCAACAGCTTTCCAGGCTAGCACCTTCTGGCTGCCAGCTATCTGCAGACGTTCGCACTTTCGGAGCAGGGCTGCAAAAGGAGCCTGGCTGGGACACCAACTTTCCCAGGCTACGTTTGAAGTTTGAGGTGGCAAAACAAGCAAGGAGCCCCTAGTCTCTGTGCCTCTGTGCGAGCACTGCCATGGGCAGATGAGGCTGAGCAACAGCTTTCCAGGCTAGCCCCTTCTGGCTGCCAGCTATCTGCAGACGTTCGCACTTTCGGAGCAGGGCTATGATAGGAGCCTGGCAGGGTCACCACCATTCCCAGCATGCGTTTGAAGTTTCAAGTGGCAAGATAAGCAAGCAGCCCCATTCTCTGTGCCTCTATGCGAGCAGTGCCATGGGCAGAAGAGTCTGAGCAACAGCTTTCCAGGCTAGCCCCTTCTGGCTGGCAGCTATCTGCAGACATTAGCATTTTCGGAGCAGGGCTGCGAAAGGAGCCTGGCTGGGACACCAACTTTCCCAGGATACGTTTGAAGTTTGAGGTGGCAAGACAAGCAAGCAGCCCCATTCTCTGTGCCTCTGTGCGAGCAGTGCCATGGGCAGATGAGGCTGAGCAACAGCTTTCCAGGCTAGCCCCTTCTGGCTGCCAGCTATCTGCAGACGTTCGCACTTTCGGAGCAGGGTTGCGAAAGGAGCCTGGCAGGAACACCACCATTCCCAGCATGCGTTTGAAGTTTCAAGTGGCAAGATAAGCAAGCAGCCCCATTCTCTCTGCCTCTATGCGAACAGTGCCATGGGCAGATGAGGCTGAGCAACAGCTTTCCAGGCTAGCACCTTCTGGCTGCCAGCTATCTGCAGACATTCGCATTTCAAGAGCAGGTCTGCGAAAGGAGCCTGGCAGGGACACCACCATTCCCAGCATGCCTTTGAAGTTTCAAGTTGCAGGACAAGCAAGCAGCCCCATTCTCTGTGCCTCTGTGCGAACAGTGCCATGGGCAGATGAGGCTGAGCAACAGCTTTCCAGGCTAGCCCCTTCTGGCTGCCAGCTATCTGCAGACGTTCGCACTTTCGGAGCAGGGCTGCGAAAGGAGCCTGGCTGGGACACCAACTTTCCCAGGCTACGTTTGAAGTTTGAGGTGGCAAGACAAGCAAGCAGCCCCATTCTCTGTGCCTCTGTGCGAGCACTGCCATGGGCAGATGAGGCTGAGCAACAGCTTTCCAGGATAGCACCTTGTGGCTGCCAGCTATCTGCAGACGTTCGCACTTTCAAGAGCAGGGTTGCGAAATGAGCCTAGCAGTTACACCATCTTTCCCAGGCTACGTTTGAAGTTTGAGGTGGTAAACCAAGCAAGGAGCCCCATTCTCTGTGCGAGCACTGCCATGGGCAGATGAGTCTGAGCAACAGCTTTCCAGGCTAGCACCTTGTGGCTGCCAGCTATCTGCAGACGTTCGCATTTCAAGAGAAGGGTTGCGAAAGGAGCCTAGCAGGTACACCATCTTTCCCAGGCTACCTTTGAAGTTTCAGGTGGCAAGACAAGCAAGGAGCCCCATTCTCTGTGCGAGCAGTGCCATGTGCAGATGAGGCTGAGCAACAGCTTTCCAGGCAAGCCCCTTCTGGCTGGCAGCTATCTGCAGACGTTCGCATTTCAAGAGCAGGGCTGCGAAAGGAGCCTGGCAGGTACACCATCTTTCCCAGGCTACGTTTGAAGTTTGAGGTGGCAAGACAAGCAAGCAGCCCCATTCTCTGTGCCTCTGTGCGAGCACTGCCATGGGCAGATGAGGCTGAGCAACAGCTTTCCAGGCTAGCCCCTTCTGGCTGCCAGCTATCTGCAGACGTTCGCACTTTCGGAGCAGGGCTGCGAAAGGAGCCTGGCTGGGACACCAACTTTCCCAGGCTACGTTTGAAGTTTGAGGTGGCAAGACAAGCAAGCAGCCCCATTCTCTGTGCCTCTGTGCGAGCAGTGCCATGGGCAGATGAGGCTGAGCAACAGCTTTCCAGGCTAGCCCCTTCTGGCTGCCAGCTATCTGCAGACGTTCGCACTTTCGGAGCAGGGCTGGGATAGGAGCCTGGCAGGGTCACCACCATTCCCAGCATGCGTTTGAAGTTTCAAGTGGCAAGATAAGAAAGCAGCCCCATTCTCTGTGCCTCCTTGCGAACAGTGCCATGGGCAAATGAGGCTGAGCAACAGCTTTCCAGGCTAGCCCCTTCTGGCTGCCAGCTATCTGCAGACGTTCGCATTTCAAGAGCAGGGCTGCGAAAGGAGCCTGGCTGGGACACCAACTTTCTAAGGCTACGTTTGAAGTTTGAGGTGGCAAGACAAGCAAGCAGCCCCATTCTCTGTGCCTCTGTGCGAGCACTGCCATGGGCAGATGAGGCTGAGCAACAGCTTTCCAGGATAGCACCTTGTGGCTGCCAGCTATCTGCAGACGTTCGCAGTTTCGGAGCAGGGCTGTGATAGGAGCCTGGCAGGGTCACCACCATTCCCAGCATGCGTTTGAAGTTTCAAGTGGCAAGATAAGCAAGCAGCCCCATTCTCTGTGCCTCTATGCGAACAGTGCCATGGGCAGATGAGGCTGAGCAACAGCTTTCCAGGCTAGCCCCTTCTGGCTGCCAGCTATCTGCAGACGTTCGCACTTTCGGAGCAGGGCTGCGAAAGGAGCCTGGCTGGGACACCAACTTTCCCAGGCTACGTTTGAAGTTTGAGGTGGCAAAACAAGCAAGGAGCCCCTAGTCTCTGTGCCTCTGTGCGAGCACTGCCATGGGCAGATGAGGCTGAGCAACAGCTTTCCAGGCTAGCCCCTTCTGGCTGCCAGCTATCTGCAGACGTTCGCACTTTCGGAGCAGGGCTATGATAGGAGCCTGGCTGGGTCACCACCATTCCCAGCATGCGTTTGAAGTTTCAAGTGGCAAGATAAGCAAGCAGCCCCATTCTCTGTGCCTCTATGCGAGCAGTGCCATAGGCAGAAGAGTCTGAGCAACAGCTTTCCAGGCTAGCCCCTTCTGGCTGGCAGCTATCTGCAGACATTAGCATTTTCGGAGCAGGGCTGCGAAAGGAGCCTGGCTGGGACACCATCTTTCCCAGGATACGTTTGAAGTTTGAGGTGGCAAGACAAGCAAGCAGCCCCATTCTCTGTGCCTCTGTGCGAGCACTGCCATGGGCAGATGAGGCTGAGCAACAGCTTTCCAGGCTAGCCCCTTCTGGCTGCCAGCTATCTGCAGACGTTCGCATTTCAAGAGCAGGGCTGCGAAAGGAGCCTGGCTGGGACACCAACTTTCACAGGCTACGTTTGAAGTTTGAGGTGGCAAGACAAGCAAGCAGCCCCATTCTCTCTGCCTCTATGCGAACAGTGCCATGGGCAGATGAGGCTGAGCAACAGCTTTCCAGGCTAGCCCCTTCTGGCTGCCAGCTATCTGCAGACGTTCGCACTTTCGGAGCAGGGCTGTGATAGGAGCCTGGCAGGAACACCACCATTCCCAGCATGCGTTTGAAGTTTCAAGTGGCAAGATAAGCAAGCAGCCCCATTCTCTGTGCCTCTATGCGAACAGTGCCATGGGCAGATGAGGCTGAGCAACAGCTTTCCAGGCTAGCCCCTTCTGGCTGCCAGCTATCTGCAGACGTTCGCACTTTCGGAGCAGGGCTGCGAAAGGAGCCTGGCTGGGACACCAACTTTCCCAGGCTACGTTTGAAGTTTGAGGTGGCAAGACAAGCAAGCAGCCCCATTCTCTGTGCCTCTGTGCGAGCACTGCCATGGGCAGATGAGGCTGAGCAACAGCTTTCCAGGATAGCACCTTGTGGCTGCCAGCTATCTGCAGACGTTCGCACTTTCGGAGCAGGGCTGTGATAGGAGCCTGGCAGGGTCACCACCATTCCCAGCATGCGTTTGAAGTTTCAAGTGGCAAGATAAGCAAGCAGCCCCATTCTCTGTGCCTCTATGCGAGCAGTGCCATGGGCAGAAGAGTCTGAGCAACAGCTTTCCAGGCTAGCCCCTTCTGGCTGGCAGCTATCTGCAGACATTAGCATTTTCGGAGCAGGGCTGCGAAAGGAGCCTGGCTGGGACACCAACTTTCTAAGGCTACGTTTGAAGTTTGAGGTGGCAAGACAAGCAAGCAGCCCCATTCTCTGTGCCTCTGTGCGAGCACTGCCATGGGCAGATGAGGCTGAGCAACAGCTTTCCAGGATAGCACCTTGTGGCTGCCAGCTATCTGCAGACGTTCGCACTTTCGGAGCAGGGCTGTGATAGGAGCCTGGCAGGGTCACCACCATTCCCAGCATGCGTTTGAAGTTTCAAGTGGCAAGATAAGCAAGCAGCCCCATTCTCTGTGCCTCTATGCGAACAGTGCCATGGGCAGATGAGGCTGAGCAACAGCTTTCCAGGCTAGCCCCTTCTGGCTGCCAGCTATCTGCAGACGTTCGCATTTCAAGAGCAGGTCTGCAAAAGCAGCCTGGCAGGGACACCACCATTCCCAGCATGCCTTTGAAGTTTCAAGTTGCAAGACAAGCAAGCAGCCCCATTCTCTGTGCCTCTATGCGAACAGTGCCATGGGCAGATGAGGCTGAGCAACAGCTTTCCAGGCTAGCACCTTCTGGCTGCCAGCTATCTGCAGACGTTCGCACTTTCGGAGCAGGGCTGCGAAAGGAGCCTGGCTGGGACACCAACTTTCCCAGGCTGCGTTTGAAGTTTGAGGTGGCAAAACAAGCAAGGAGCCCCTAGTCTCTGTGCCTCTGTGCGAGCACTGCCATGGGCAGATGAGGCTGAGCAACAGCTTTCCAGGCTAGCCCCTTCTGGCTGGCAGTTATCTGCAGACGTTCGCACTTTCGGAGCAGGGCTATGATAGGAGCCTGGCAGGGTCACCACCATTCTCAGCATGCGTTTGAAGTTTCAAGTGGCAAGATAAGCAAGCAGCCCCATTCTCTGTGCCTCTATGCGAGCAGTGCCATGGGCAGAAGAGTCTGAGCAACAGCTTTCCAGGCTAGCCCCTTCTGGCTGGCAGCTATCTGCAGACATTAGCATTTTTGGAGCAGGGCTGCGAAAGGAGCCTGGCTGGGACACCAACTTTCTAAGGCTACGTTTGAAGTTTGAGGTGGCAAGACAAGCAAGCAGCCCCATTCTCTGTGCCTCTGTGCGAGCACTGCCATGGGCAGATGAGGCTGAGCAACAGCTTTCCAGGATAGCACCTTGTGGCTGCCAGCTATCTGCAGACGTTCGCACTTTCGGAGCAGGGCTGTGATAGGAGCCTGGCAGGGTCACCACCATTCCCAGCATGCGTTTGAAGTTTCAAGTGGCAAGATAAGCAAGCAGCCCCATTCTCTGTGCCTCTATGCGAACAGTGCCATGGGCAGATGAGGCTGAGCAACAGCTTTCCAGGCTAGCCCCTTCTGGCTGCCAGCTATCTGCAGACGTTCGCATTTCAAGAGCAGGTCTGCAAAAGCAGCCTGGCAGGGACACCACCATTCCCAGCATGCCTTTGAAGTTTCAAGTTGCAAGACAAGCAAGCAGCCCCATTCTCTGTGCCTCTATGCGAACAGTGCCATGGGCAGATGAGGCTGAGCAACAGCTTTCCAGGCTAGCACCTTCTGGCTGCCAGCTATCTGCAGACGTTCGCACTTTCGGAGCAGGGCTGCGAAAGGAGCCTGGCTGGGACACCAACTTTCCCAGGCTACGTTTGAAGTTTGAGGTGGCAAAACAAGCAAGGAGCCCCTAGTCTCTGTGCCTCTGTGCGAGCACTGGCATGGGCAGATGAGGCTGAGCAACAGCTTTCCAGGCTAGCCCCTTCTGGCTGGCAGCTATCTGCAGACGTTCGCACTTTCGGAGCAGGGCTATGATAGGAGCCTGGCAGGGTCACCACCATTCTCAGCATGCGTTTGAAGTTTCAAGTGGCAAGATAAGCAAGCAGCCCCATTCTCTGTGCCTCTATGCGAGCAGTGCCATGGGCAGATGAGGCTGAGCAACAGCTTTCCAGGCTAGCCCCTTCTGGCTGGCAGCTATCTGCAGACATTAGCATTTTCAGAGCAGGGCTGCGAAAGGAGCCTGGCTGGGACACCAACTTTCCCAGGCTACGTTTGAAGTTTGAGGTGGCAAGACAAGCAAGCAGCCCCATTCTCTGTGCCTCTGTGCGAGCACTGCCATGGGCAGATGAGGCTGAGCAACAGCTTTCCAGGCTAGCACCTTCTGGCTGCCAGCTATCTGCAGACGTTCGCATTTCAAGAGCAGGGCTGCGAAAGGAGCCTGGCTGGGACACCAACTTTCCCAGGCTACGTTTGAAGTTTGAGGTGGCAAGACAAGCAAGCAGCCCCATTCTCTCTGCCTCTATGCGAACAGTGCCATGGGCAGATGAGGCTGAGCAACAGCTTTCCAGGCTAGCCCCTTCTGGCTGCCAGCTATCTGCAGACGTTCGCACTTTCGGAGCAGGGCTGTGATAGGAGCCTGGCAGGAACACCACCATTCCCAGCATGCGTTTGAAGTTTCAAGTGGCAAGATAAGCAAGCAGCCCCATTCTCTCTGCCTCTATGCGAACAGTGCCATGGGCAGATGAGGCTGAGCAACAGCTTTCCAGGCTAGCACCTTCTGGCTGCCAGCTATCTGCAGACGTTCGCATTTCAAGAGCAGGTCTGCGAAAGGAGCCTGGCAGGGACACCACCATTCCCAGCATGCCTTTGAAGTTTCAAGTTGCAGGACAAGCAAGCAGCCCCATTCTCTGTGCCTCTGTGCGAACAGTGCCATGGGCAGATGAGGCTGAGCAACAGCTTTCCAGGCTAGCCCCTTCTGGCTGCCAGCTATCTGCAGACGTTCGCACTTTCGGAGCAGGGCTGCGAAAGGAGCCTGGCTGGGACACCAACTTTCCCAGGCTACGTTTGAAGTTTGAGGTGGCAAGACAAGCAAGCAGCCCCATTCTCTGTGCCTCTGTGCGAGCACTGCCATGGGCAGATGAGGCTGAGCAACAGCTTTCCAGGATAGCACCTTGTGGCTGCCAGCTATCTGCAGACGTTCGCACTTTCGGAGCAGGGCTGTGATAGGAGCCTGGCAGGGTCACCACCATTCCCAGCATGCGTTTGAAGTTTCAAGTGGCAAGATAAGCAAGCAGCCCCATTCTCTGTGCCTCTATGCGAACAGTGCCATGGGCAGATGAGGCTGAGCAACAGCTTTCCAGGCTAGCCCCTTCTGGCTGCCAGCTATCTGCAGACGTTCGCATTTCAAGAGCAGGTCTGCGAAAGCAGCCTGGCAGGGACACCACCATTCCCAGCATGCCTTTGAAGTTTCAAGTTGCAAGACAAGCAAGCAGCCCCATTCTCTGTGCCTCTGTGCGAACAGTGCCATGGGCAGATGAGGCTGAGCAACAGCTTTCCAGGCTAGCACCTTCTGGCTGCCAGCTATCTGCAGACGTTCGCACTTTCGGAGCAGGGCTGCAAAAGGAGCCTGGCTGGGACACCAACTTTCCCAGGATACGTTTGAAGTTTGAGGTGGCAAGACAAGCAAGCAGCCCCATTCTCTGTGCCTCTGTGCGAGCACTGCCATGGGCAGATGAGGCTGAGCAACAGCTTTCCAGGATAGCACCTTGTGGCTGCCAGCTATCTGCAGACGTTCGCATTTCAAGAGCAGGTCTGCGAAAGCAGCCTGGCAGGGACACCACCATTCCCAGCATGCCTTTGAAGTTTCAAGTTGCAAGACAAGCAAGCAGCCCCATTCTCTGTGCCTCTGTGCGAACAGTGCCATGGGCAGATGAGGCTGAGCAACAGCTTTCCAGGCTAGCCCCTTCTGGCTGCCAGCTATCTGCAGACGTTCGCACTTTCGGAGCAGGGCTGCGAAAGGAGCCTGGCTGGGACACCAACTTTCCCAGGCTACGTTTTAAGTTTGAGGTGGCAAAACAAGCAAGGAGCCCCTAGTCTCTGTGCCTCTGTGCGAGCACTGCCATGGGCAGATGAGGCTGAGCAACAGCTTTCCAGGCTAGCACCTTGTGGCTGCCAGCTATCTGCAGACGTTCGCACTTTCGGAGCAGGGCTGTGATAGGAGCCTGGCAGGGACACCACCATTCCCAGCATGCGTTTGAAGTTTCAAGTGGCAAGATAAGCAAGCAGCCCCATTCTCTGTGCCTCTATGCGAACAGTGCCATGGGCAGATGAGGCTGAGCAACAGCTTTCCAGGCTAGCACCTTCTGGCTGCCAGCTATCTGCAGACGTTCGCACTTTCGGAGCAGGGCTGCGAAAGGAGCCTGGCTGGGACACCAACTTTCCCAGGCTACGTTTGAAGTTTGAGGTGGCAAAACAAGCAAGGAGCCCCTAGTCTCTGTGCCTCTGTGCGAGCACTGCCATGGGCAGATGAGGCTGAGCAACAGCTTTCCAGGCTAGCCCCTTCTGGCTGGCAGCTATCTGCAGACGTTCGCACTTTCGGAGCAGGGCTATGATAGGAGCCTGGCAGGGTCACCACCATTCCCAGCATGCGTTTGAAGTTTCAAGTGGCAAGATAAGCAAGCAGCCCCATTCTCTGTGCCTCTATGCGAGCAGTGCCATGGGCAGATGAGGCTGAGCAACAGCTTTCCAGGCTAGCCCCTTCTGGCTGGCAGCTATCTGCAGACATTAGCATTTTCAGAGCAGGGCTGCGAAAGGAGCCTGGCTGGGACACCAACTTTCCCAGGATACGTTTGAAGTTTGAGGTGGCAAGACAAGCAAGCAGCCCCATTCTCTGTGCCTCTGTGCGAGCACTGCCATGGGCAGATGAGGCTGAGCAACAGCTTTCCAGGCTAGCACCTTCTGGCTGCCAGCTATCTGCAGACGTTCACACTTTCGGAGCAGGGCTGTGATAGGAGCCTGGCAGGAACACCACCATTCCCAGCATGCGTTTGAAGTTTCAAGTGGCAAGATAAGCAAGCAGCCCCATTCTCTCTGCCTCTATGCGAACAGTGCCATGGGCAGATGAGGCTGAGCAACAGCTTTCCAGGCTAGCACCTTCTGGCTGCCAGCTATCTGCAGACGTTCGCATTTCAAGAGCAGGTCTGCGAAAGGAGCCTGGCAGGGACACCACCATTCCCAGCATGCCTTTGAAGTTTCAAGTTGCAGGACAAGCAAGCAGCCCCATTCTCTGTGCCTCTGTGCGAACAGTGCCATGGGCAGATGAGGCTGAGCAACAGCTTTCCAGGCTAGCCCCTTCTGGCTGCCAGCTATCTGCAGACGTTCGCACTTTCGGAGCAGGGCTGCGAAAGGAGCCTGGCTGGGACACCAACTTTCCCAGGCTACGTTTGAAGTTTGAGGTGGCAAGACAAGCAAGCAGCCCCATTCTCTGTGCCTCTGTGCGAGCACTGCCATGGGCAGATGAGGCTGAGCAACAGCTTTCCAGGATAGCACCTTGTGGCTGCCAGCTATCTGCAGACGTTCGCACTTTCGGAGCAGGGCTGTGATAGGAGCCTGGCAGGGTCACCACCATTCCCAGCATGCGTTTGAAGTTTCAAGTGGCAAGATAAGCAAGCAGCCCCATTCTCTGTGCCTCTATGCGAACAGTGCCATGGGCAGATGAGGCTGAGCAACAGCTTTCCAGGCTAGCCCCTTCTGGCTGCCAGCTATCTGCAGACGTTCGCATTTCAAGAGCAGGTCTGCGAAAGCAGCCTGGCAGGGACACCACCATTCCCAGCATGCCTTTGAAGTTTCAAGTTGCAAGACAAGCAAGCAGCCCCATTCTCTGTGCCTCTGTGCGAACAGTGCCATGGGCAGATGAGGCTGAGCAACAGCTTTCCAGGCTAGCCCCTTCTGGCTGCCAGCTATCTGCAGACGTTCGCACTTTCGGAGCAGGCCTGCAAAAGGAGCCTGGCTGGGACACCAACTTTCCCAGGATACGTTTGAAGTTTGAGGTGGCAAGACAAGCAAGCAGCCCCATTCTCTGTGCCTCTGTGCGAGCACTGCCATGGGCAGATGAGGCTGAGCAACAGCTTTCCAGGATAGCACCTTGTGGCTGCCAGCTATCTGCAGACGTTCGCATTTCAAGAGCAGGTCTGCGAAAGCAGCCTGGCAGGGACACCACCATTCCCAGCATGCCTTTGAAGTTTCAAGTTGCAAGACAAGCAAGCAGCCCCATTCTCTGTGCCTCTGTGCGAACAGTGCCATGGGCAGATGAGGCTGAGCAACAGCTTTCCAGGCTAGCCCCTTCTGGCTGCCAGCTATCTGCAGACGTTCGCACTTTCGGAGCAGGGCTGCGAAAGGAGCCTGGCTGGGACACCAACTTTCCCAGGCTACGTTTGAAGTTTGAGGTGGCAAAACAAGCAAGGAGCCCCTAGTCTCTGTGCCTCTGTGCGAGCACTGCCATGGGCAGATGAGGCTGAGCAACAGCTTTCCAGGCTAGCACCTTGTGGCTGCCAGCTATCTGCAGACGTTCGCACTTTCGGAGCAGGGCTGTGATAGGAGCCTGGCAGGGTCACCACCATTCCCAGCATGCGTTTGAAGTTTCAAGTGGCAAGATAAGCAAGCAGCCCCATTCTCTGTGCCTCTATGCGAACAGTGCCATGGGCAGATGAGGCTGAGCAACAGCTTTCCAGGCTAGCACCTTCTGGCTGCCAGCTATCTGCAGACGTTCGCACTTTCGGAGCAGGGCTGCGAAAGGAGCCTGGCTGGGACACCAACTTTCCCAGGCTACGTTTGAAGTTTGAGGTGGCAAAACAAGCAAGGAGCCCCTAGTCTCTGTGCCTCTGTGCGAGCACTGCCATGGGCAGATGAGGCTGAGCAACAGCTTTCCAGGCTAGCACCTTCTGGCTGCCAGCTATCTGCAGACGTTCGCACTGTCGGAGCAGGGCTGTGATAGGAGCCTGGCAGGGTCACCACCATTCCCAGCATGCGTTTGAAGTTTCAAGTGGCAAGATAAGCAAGCAGCCCCATTCTCTGTGCCTCTATGCGAACAGTGCCATGGGCAGATGAGGCTGAGCAACAGCTTTCCAGGCTAGCACCTTCTGGCTGCCAGCTATCTGCAGACGTTCGCACTTTCGGAGCAGGGCTGCGAAAGGAGCCTGGCTGGGACACCAACTTTCCCAGGCTACGTTTGAAGTTTGAGGTGGCAAAACAAGCAAGGAGCCCCTAGTCTCTGTGCCTCTGTGCGAGCACTGCCATGGGCAGATGAGGCTGAGCAACAGCTTTCCAGGCTAGCCCCTTCTGGCTGGCAGCTATCTGCAGACGTTCGCACTTTCGGAGCAGGGCTATGATAGGAGCCTGGCAGGGTCACCACCATTCCCAGCATGCGTTTGAAGTTTCAAGTGGCAAGATAAGCAAGCAGCCCCATTCTCTGTGCCTCTATGCGAGCAGTGCCATGGGCAGATGAGGCTGAGCAACAGCTTTCCAGGCTAGCCCCTTCTGGCTGGCAGCTATCTGCAGACATTAGCATTTTCAGAGCAGGGCTGCGAAAGGAGCCTGGCTGGGACACCAACTTTCCCAGGATACGTTTGAAGTTTGAGGTGGCAAGACAAGCAAGCAGCCCCATTCTCTGTGCCTCTGTGCGAGCACTGCCATGGGCAGATGAGGCTGAGCAACAGCTTTCCAGGCTAGCACCTTCTGGCTGCCAGCTATCTGCAGACGTTCGCATTTCAAGAGCAGGGCTGCGAAAGGAGCCTGGCTGGGACACCAACTTTCCCAGGCTACGTTTGAAGTTTGAGGTGGCAAGACAAGCAAGCAGCCCCATTCTCTCTGCCTCTATGCGAACAGTGCCATGGGCAGATGAGGCTGAGCAACAGCTTTCCAGGCTAGCCCCTTCTGGCTGCCAGCTATCTGCAGACGTTCGCACTTTCGGAGCAGGGCTGTGATAGGAGCCTGGCAGGAACACCACCATTCCCAGCATGCGTTTGAAGTTTCAAGTGGCAAGATAAGCAAGCAGCCCCATTCTCTCTGCCTCTATGCGAACAGTGCCATGGGCAGATGAGGCTGAGCAACAGCTTTCCAGGCTAGCACCTTCTGGCTGCCAGCTATCTGCAGACGTTCGCATTTCAAGAGCAGGTCTGCGAAAGGAGCCTGGCAGGGACACCACCATTCCCAGCATGCCTTTGAAGTTTCAAGTTGCAGGACAAGCAAGCAGCCCCATTCTCTGTGCCTCTGTGCGAACAGTGCCATGGGCAGATGAGGCTGAGCAACAGCTTTCCAGGCTAGCCCCTTCTGGCTGCCAGCTATCTGCAGACGTTCGCACTTTCGGAGCAGGGCTGCGAAAGGAGCCTGGCTGGGACACCACCATTCCCAGCATGCGTTTGAAGTTTCAAGTGGCAAGATAAGCAAGCAGCCCCATTCTCTGTGCCTCTATGCGAACAGTGCCATGGGCAGATGAGGCTGAGCAACAGCTTTCCAGGATAGCACCTTGTGGCTGCCAGCTATCTGCAGACGTTCGCACTTTCGGAGCAGGGCTGTGATAGGAGCCTGGCAGGGTCACCACCATTCCCAGCATGCGTTTGAAGTTTCAAGTGGCAAGATAAGCAAGCAGCCCCATTCTCTGTGCCTCTATGCGAACAGTGCCATGGGCAGATGAGGCTGAGCAACAGCTTTCCAGGCTAGCCCCTTCTGGCTGCCAGCTATCTGCAGACGTTCGCATTTCAAGAGCAGGTCTGCGAAAGGAGCCTGGCAGGGACACCACCATTCCCAGCATGCCTTTGAAGTTTCAAGTTGCAAGACAAGCAAGCAGCCCCATTCTCTGTGCCTCTGTGCGAACAGTGCCATGGGCAGATGAGGCTGAGCAACAGCTTTCCAGGCTAGCCCCTTCTGGCTGCCAGCTATCTGCAGACGTTCGCACTTTCGGAGCAGGGCTGCAAAAGGAGCCTGGCTGGGACACCAACTTTCCCAGGCTACGTTTGAAGTTTGAGGTGGCAAGACAAGCAAGCAGCCCCATTCTCTGTGCCTCTGTGCGAGCACTGCCATGGGCAGATGAGGCTGAGCAACAGCTTTCCAGGATAGCACCTTGTGGCTGCCAGCTATCTGCAGACGTTCGCACTTTCGGAGCAGGGCTGTGATAGGAGCCTGGCAGGGTCACCACCATTCCCAGCATGCGTTTGAAGTTTCAAGTGGCAAGATAAGCAAGCAGCCCCATTCTCTCTGCCTCTATGCGAACAGTGCCATGGGCAGATGAGGCTGAGCAACAGCTTTCCAGGCTAGCACCTTCTGGCTGCCAGCTATCTGCAGACGTTCGCACTTTCGGAGCAGGGCTGCGAAAGGAGCCTGGCTGGGACACCAACTTTCCCAGGCTACGTTTGAAGTTTGAGGTGGCAAAACAAGCAAGGAGCCCCTAGTCTCTGTGCCTCTGTGCGAGCACTGCCATGGGCAGATGAGGCTGAGCAACAGCTTTCCAGGCTAGCCCCTTCTGGCTGCCAGCTATCTGCAGACGTTCGCACTTTCGGAGCAGGGCTATGATAGGAGCCTGGCAGGGTCACCACCATTCCCAGCATGCGTTTGAAGTTTCAAGTGGCAAGATAAGCAAGCAGCCCCATTCTCTGTGCCTCTATGCGAGCAGTGCCATGGGCAGAAGAGTCTGAGCAACAGCTTTCCAGGCTAGCCCCTTCTGGCTGGCAGCTATCTGCAGACATTAGCATTTTCGGAGCAGGGCTGCGAAAGGAGCCTGGCTGGGACACGAACTTTCCCAGGATACGTTTGAAGTTTGAGGTGGCAAGACAAGCAAGCAGCCCCATTCTCTGTGCCTCTGTGCGAGCACTGCCATGGGCAGATGAGGCTGAGCAACAGCTTTCCAGGCTAGCCCCTTCTGGCTGCCAGCTATCTGCAGACGTTCGCATTTCAAGAGCAGGGCTGCGAAAGGAGCCTGGCTGGGACACCAACTTTCACAGGCTACGTTTGAAGTTTGAGGTGGCAAGACAAGCAAGCAGCCCCATTCTCTGTGCCTCTGTGCGAGCACTGCCATGGGCAGATGAGGCTGAGCAACAGCTTTCCAGTCTAGCCCCTTCTGGCTGCCAGCTATCTGCAGACGTTCGCACTTTCGGAGCAGGGCTGTGATAGGAGCCTGGCAGGGACACCACCATTCCCAGCATGCGTTTGAAGTTTCAAGTGGCAAGATAAGCAAGCAGCCCCATTCTCTCTGCCTCTATGCGAACAGTGCCATGGGCAGATGAGGCTGAGCAACAGCTTTCCAGGCTAGCACCTTCTGGCTGCCAGCTATCTGCAGACGTTCGCATTTCAAGAGCAGGTCTGCGAAAGGAGCCTGGCAGGGACACCACCATTCCCAGCATGCCTTTGAAGTTTCAAGTGGCAAGATAAGCAAGCAGCCCCATTCTCTGTGCCTCTATGCGAGCAGTGCCATGGGCAGAAGAGTCTGAGCAACAGCTTTCCAGGCTAGCCCCTTCTGGCTGCCAGCTATCTGCAGACATTAGCATTTTCGGAGCAGGGCTGCGAAAGGAGCCTGGCTGGGACACCAACTTTCCCAGGATACGTTTGAAGTTTGAGGTGGCAAGACAAGCAAGCAGCCCCATTCTCTGTGCCTCTGTGCGAGCACTGCCATGGGCAGATGAGGCTGAGCAACAGCTTTCCAGGATAGCACCTTGTGGCTGCCAGCTATCTGCAGACGTTCGCATTTCAAGAGCAGGTCTGCGAAAGCAGCCTGGCAGGGACACCACCATTCCCAGCATGCCTTTGAAGTTTCAAGTTGCAAGACAAGCAAGCAGCCCCATTCTCTGTGCCTCTGTGCGAACAGTGCCATGGGCAGATGAGGCTGAGCAACAGCTTTCCAGGCTAGCCCCTTCTGGCTGCCAGCTATCTGCAGACGTTCGCACTTTCGGAGCAGGGCTGCGAAAGGAGCCTGGCTGGGACACCAACTTTCCCAGGCTACGTTTGAAGTTTGAGGTGGCAAAACAAGCAAGGAGCCCCTAGTCTCTGTGCCTCTGTGCGAGCACTGCCATGGGCAGATGAGGCTGAGCAACAGCTTTCCAGGCTAGCACCTTCTGCCTGCCAGCTATCTGCAGACGTTCGCACTGTCGGAGCAGGGCTGTTATAGGAGCCTGGCAGGGTCACCACCATTCCCAGCATGCGTTTGAAGTTTCAAGTGGCAAGATAAGCAAGCAGCCCCATTCTCTGTGCCTCTATGCGAGCAGTGCCATGGGCAGAAGAGTCTGAGCAACAGCTTTCCAGGCTAGCCCCTTCTGGCTGGCAGCTATCTGCAGACATTAGCATTTTCGTAGCAGGGCTGCGACAGGAGCCTGGCTGGGACACCAACTTTCACAGGCTACGTTTGAAGTTTGAGGTGGCAAGACAAGCAAGCAGCCCCATTCTCTGTGCCTCTGTGCGAGCACTGCCATGGGCAGATGAGGCTGAGCAACAGCTTTCCAGGATAGCACCTTGTGGCTGCCAGCTATCTGCAGACGTTCGCACTTTCGGAGCAGGGCTGTGATAGGAACCTGGCAGGGACACCAACTTTCCCAGGCTACGTTTGAAGTTTGAGGTGGCAAGACAAGCAAGCAGCCCCATTCTCTGTGCCTCTGTGCGAGCACTGCCATGGGCAGATGAGGCTGAGCAACAGCTTTCCAGGCTAGCCCCTTCTGGCTGCCAGCTATCTGCAGACGTTCGCACTTTCGGAGCAGGGCTGTGATAGGAGCCTGGCAGGGTCACCACCATTCCCAGCATGCGTTTGAAGTTTCAAGTGGCAAGATAAGCAAGCAGCCCCATTCTCTGTGCCTCTGTGCGAACAGTGCCATGGGCAGATGAGGCTGAGCAACAGCTTTCCAGGCTAGCCCCTTCTGGCTGCCAGCTATCTGCAGACGTTCACACTTTCGGAGCAGGGCTGCGAAAGGAGCCTGGCTGGGACACCAACTTTCCCAGGCTACGTTTGAAGTTTGAGGTGGCAAGACAAGCAAGCAGCCCCATTCTCTGTGCCTCTGTGCGAGCACTGCCATGGGCAGATGAGGCTGAGCAACAGCTTTCCAGGATAGCACCTTGTGGCTGCCAGCTATCCGCAGAAGTTCGCATTTTCGGAGCAGGGCTGTGATAGGAGCCTGGCAGGGTCACCACCATTCCCAGCATGCGTTTGAAGTTTCAAGTGGCAAGACAAGCAAGCAGCCCCATTCTCTGTGCCTCTATGCGACCAGTGCCATGGGCAGAAGAGTCTGAGCAACAGCTTTCCAGGCTAGCCCCTTCTGGCTGGCAGCTATCTGCAGACATTAGCATTTTCGGAGCAGGGCTGCGAAAGGAGCCTGGCTGGGACACCAACTTTCCCAGGCTACGTTTGAAGTTTGAGGTGGCAAGACAAGCAAGCAGCCCCATTCTCTGTGCCTCTGTGCGAGCACTGCCATGGGCAGATGAGGCAGAGCAACAGCTTTCCAGGATAGCACCTTGTGGCTGCCAGCTATCTGCAGACGTTCGCACTTTCGGAGCAGGGCTGTGATAGGAACCTGGCAGGGACACCAACTTTCCCAGGCTACGTTTGAAGTTTGAGGTGGCAAGACAAGCAAGCAGCCCCATTCTCTGTGCCTCTGTGCGAGCAGTGCCATGGGCAGATGAGGCTGAGCAACAGCTTTCCAGGCTAGCCCCTTCTGGCTGCCAGCTATCTGCAGACGTTCGCATTTCAAGAGCAGGGCTGCGAAAGGAGCCTGGCTGGGACACCAACTTTCACAGGCTACGTTTGAAGTTTGAGGTGGCAAGACAAGCAAGCAGCCCCATTCTCTGTGCCTCTGTGCGAGCACTGCCATGGGCAGATGAGGCTGAGCAACAGCTTTCCAGGCTAGCCCCTTCTGGCTGCCAGCTATCTGCAGACGTTCGCACTTTCGGAGCAGGGCTGTGATAGGAGCCTGGCAGGAACACCACCATTCCCAGCATGCGTTTGAAGTTTCAAGTGGCAAGATAAGCAAGCAGCCCCATTCTCTGTGCCTCTATGCGAACAGTGCCATGGGCAGATGAGGCTGAGCAACAGCTTTCCAGGCTAGCCCCTTCTGGCTGCCAGCTATCTGCAGACGTTCGCACTTTCGGAGCAGGGCTGCGAAAGGAGCCTGGCTGGGACACCAACTTTCCCAGGCTACGTTTGAAGTTTGAGGTGGCAAGACAAGCAAGCAGCCCCATTCTCTGTGCCTCTGTGCGAGCACTGCCATGGGCAGATGAGGCTGAGCAACAGCTTTCCAGGATAGCCCCTTCTGGCTGCCAGCTATCTGCAGACGTTCGCACTTTCGGAACAGGGCTGTGATAGGAGCCTGGCAGGGACACCAACTTTCCCAGCATGCGTTTGAAGTTTCAAGTGGCAAGATAAGCAAGCAGCCCCATTCTCTGTGCCTCTATGCGAACAGTGCCATGGGCAGATGAGGCTGAGCAACAGCTTTCCAGGCTAGCCCCTTCTGGCTGCCAGCTATCTGCAGACGTTCGCATTTCAAGAGCAGGGCTGCGAAAGGAGCCTGGCTGGGACACCAACTTTCACAGGCTACGTTTGAAGTTTGAGGTGGCAAGACAAGCAAGCAGCCCCATTCTCTGTGCCTCTGTGCGAGCACTGCCATGGGCAGATGAGGCTGAGCAACAGCTTTCCAGTCTAGCCCCTTCTGGCTGCCAGCTATCTGCAGACGTTCGCACTTTCGGAGCAGGGCTGTGATAGGAGCCTGGCAGGGTGACCACCATTCCCAGCATGCGTTTGAAGTTTCAAGTGGCAAGATAAGCAAGCAGCCCCATTCTCTCTGCCTCTATGCGAACAGTGCCATGGGCAGATGAGGCTGAGCAACAGCTTTCCAGGCTAGCACCTTCTGGCTGCCAGCTATCTGCAGACGTTCGCATTTCAAGAGCAGGTCTGCGAAAGGAGCCTGGCAGGGACACCACCATTCCCAGCATGCCTTTGAAGTTTCAAGTGGCAAGATAAGCAAGCAGCCCCATTCTCTGTGCCTCTATGCGAGCAGTGCCATGGGCAGAAGAGTCTGAGCAACAGCTTTCCAGGCTAGCACCTTCTGGCTGCCAGCTATCTGCAGACATTAGCATTTTCGGAGCAGGGCTGCGAAAGGAGCCTGGCTGGGACACCAACTTTCCCAGGATACGTTTGAAGTTTGAGGTGGCAAGACAAGCAAGCAGCCCCATTCTCTGTGCCTCTGTGCGAGCACTGCCATGGGCAGATGAGGCTGAGCAACAGCTTTCCAGGATAGCACCTTGTGGCTGCCAGCTATCTGCAGACGTTCGCATTTCAAGAGCAGGTCTGCGAAAGCAGCCTGGCAGGGACACCACCATTCCCAGCATGCCTTTGAAGTTTCAAGTTGCAAGACAAGCAAGCAGCCCCATTCTCTGTGCCTCTGTGCGAACAGTGCCATGGGCAGATGAGGCTGAGCAACAGCTTTCCAGGCTAGCCCCTTCTGGCTGCCAGCTATCTGCAGACGTTCGCACTTTCGGAGCAGGGCTGCGAAAGGAGCCTGGCTGGGACACCAACTTTCCCAGGCTACGTTTGAAGTTTGAGGTGGCAAAACAAGCAAGGAGCCCCTAGTCTCTGTGCCTCTGTGCGAGCACTGCCATGGGCAGATGAGGCTGAGCAACAGCTTTCCAGGCTAGCACCTTCTGCCTGCCAGCTATCTGCAGACGTTCGCACTGTCGGAGCAGGGCTGTGATAGGAGCCTGGCAGGGTCACCACCATTCCCAGCATGCGTTTGAAGTTTCAAGTGGCAAGATAAGCAAGCAGCCCCATTCTCTGTGCCTCTATGCGAGCAGTGCCATGGGCAGAAGAGTCTGAGCAACAGCTTTCCAGGCTAGCCCCTTCTGGCTGGCAGCTATCTGCAGACGTTCGCATTTCAAGAGCAGGGCTGCGAAAGGAGCCTGGCTGGGACACCAACTTTCACAGGCTACGTTTGAAGTTTGAGGTGGCAAGACAAGCAAGCAGCCCCATTCTCTGTGCCTCTGTGCGAGCACTGCCATGGGCAGATGAGGCTGAGCAACAGCTTTCCAGTCTAGCCCCTTCTGGCTGCCAGCTATCTGCAGACGTTCGCACTTTCGGAGCAGGGCTGTGATAGGAGCCTGGCAGGGTGACCACCATTCCCAGCATGCGTTTGAAGTTTCAAGTGGCAAGATAAGCAAGCAGCCCCATTCTCTCTGCCTCTATGCGAACAGTGCCATGGGCAGATGAGGCTGAGCAACAGCTTTCCAGGCTAGCACCTTCTGGCTGCCAGCTATCTGCAGACGTTCGCATTTCAAGAGCAGGTCTGCGAAAGGAGCCTGGCAGGGACACCACCATTCCCAGCATGCCTTTGAAGTTTCAAGTGGCAAGATAAGCAAGCAGCCCCATTCTCTGTGCCTCTATGCGAGCAGTGCCATGGGCAGAAGAGTCTGAGCAACAGCTTTCCAGGCTAGCACCTTCTGGCTGCCAGCTATCTGCAGACATTAGCATTTTCGGAGCAGGGCTGCGAAAGGAGCCTGGCTGGGACACCAACTTTCCCAGGATACGTTTGAAGTTTGAGGTGGCAAGACAAGCAAGCAGCCCCATTCTCTGTGCCTCTGTGCGAGCACTGCCATGGGCAGATGAGGCTGAGCAACAGCTTTCCAGGATAGCACCTTGTGGCTGCCAGCTATCTGCAGACGTTCGCATTTCAAGAGCAGGTCTGCGAAAGCAGCCTGGCAGGGACACCACCATTCCCAGCATGCCTTTGAAGTTTCAAGTTGCAAGACAAGCAAGCAGCCCCATTCTCTGTGCCTCTGTGCGAACAGTGCCATGGGCAGATGAGGCTGAGCAACAGCTTTCCAGGCTAGCCCCTTCTGGCTGCCAGCTATCTGCAGACGTTCGCACTTTCGGAGCAGGGCTGCGAAAGGAGCCTGGCTGGGACACCAACTTTCCCAGGCTACGTTTGAAGTTTGAGGTGGCAAAACAAGCAAGGAGCCCCTAGTCTCTGTGCCTCTGTGCGAGCACTGCCATGGGCAGATGAGGCTGAGCAACAGCTTTCCAGGCTAGCACCTTCTGCCTGCCAGCTATCTGCAGACGTTCGCACTGTCGGAGCAGGGCTGTGATAGGAGCCTGGCAGGGTCACCACCATTCCCAGCATGCGTTTGAAGTTTCAAGTGGCAAGATAAGCAAGCAGCCCCATTCTCTGTGCCTCTATGCGAGCAGTGCCATGGGCAGAAGAGTCTGAGCAACAGCTTTCCAGGCTAGCCCCTTCTGGCTGGCAGCTATCTGCAGACGTTCGCATTTCAAGAGCAGGGCTGCGAAAGGAGCCTGGCTGGGACACCAACTTTCACAGGCTACGTTTGAAGTTTGAGGTGGCAAGACAAGCAAGCAGCCCCATTCTCTGTGCCTCTGTGCGAGCACTGCCATGGGCAGATGAGGCTGAGCAACAGCTTTCCAGGATAGCACCTTGTGGCTGCCAGCTATCTGCAGACGTTCGCACTTTCGGAGCAGGGCTGTGATAGGAACCTGGCAGGGACACCACCATTCCCAGCATGCGTTTGAAGTTTCAAGTGGCAAGATAAGCAAGCAGCCCCATTCTCTGTGCCTCTTTGCGAACAGTGCCATGGGCAGATGAGGCTGAGCAACAGCTTTCCAGGCTAGCCCCTTCTGGCTGCCAGCTATCTGCAGACGTTCGCATTTCAAGAGCAGGGCTGCGAAAGGAGCCTGGCTGGGACACCAACTTTCCCAGGCTACGTTTGAAGTTTGAGGTGGCAAGACAAGCAAGCAGCCCCATTCTCTGTGCCTCTGTGCGAGCACTGCCATGGGCAGATGAGGCTGAGCAACAGCTTTCCAGGCTAGCCCCTTCTGGCTGCCAGCTATCTGCAGACGTTCGCACTTTCGGAGCAGGGCTGTGATAGGAGCCTGGCAGGGTCACCACCATTCCCAGCATGCGTTTGAAGTTTCAAGTGGCAAGATAAGCAAGCAGCCCCATTCTCTGTGCCTCTGTGCGAACAGTGCCATGGGCAGATGAGGCTGAGCAACAGCTTTCCAGGCTAGCCCCTTCTGGCTGCCAGCTATCTGCAGACGTTCACACTTTCGGAGCAGGGCTGCGAAAGGAGCCTGGCTGGGACACCAACTTTCCCAGGCTACGTTTGAAGTTTGAGGTGGCAAGACAAGCAAGCAGCCCCATTCTCTGTGCCTCTGTGCGAGCACTGCCATGGGCAGATGAGGCTGAGCAACAGCTTTCCAGGATAGCACCTTGTGGCTGCCAGCTATCCGCAGAAGTTCGCATTTTCGGAGCAGGGCTGTGATAGGAGCCTGGCAGGGTCACCACCATTCCCAGCATGCGTTTGAAGTTTCAAGTGGCAAGACAAGCAAGCAGCCCCATTCTCTGTGCCTCTATGCGACCAGTGCCATGGGCAGAAGAGTCTGAGCAACAGCTTTCCAGGCTAGCCCCTTCTGGCTGGCAGCTATCTGCAGACATTAGCATTTTCGGAGCAGGGCTGCGAAAGGAGCCTGGCTGGGACACCAACTTTCCCAGGCTACGTTTGAAGTTTGAGGTGGCAAGACAAGCAAGCAGCCCCATTCTCTGTGCCTCTGTGCGAGCACTGCCATGGGCAGATGAGGCAGAGCAACAGCTTTCCAGGATAGCACCTTGTGGCTGCCAGCTATCTGCAGACGTTCGCACTTTCGGAGCAGGGCTGTGATAGGAACCTGGCAGGGACACCAACTTTCCCAGGCTACGTTTGAAGTTTGAGGTGGCAAGACAAGCAAGCAGCCCCATTCTCTGTGCCTCTGTGCGAGCAGTGCCATGGGCAGATGAGGCTGAGCAACAGCTTTCCAGGCTAGCCCCTTCTGGCTGCCAGCTATCTGCAGACGTTCGCACTTTCGGAGCAGGGCTGCGAAAGGAGCCTGGCTGGGACACCAACTTTCCCAGGCTACGTTTGAAGTTTGAGGTGGCAAGACAAGCAAGCAGCCCCATTCTCTGTGCCTCTGTGCGAGCACTGCCATGGGCAGATGAGGCTGAGCAACAGCTTTCCAGGATAGCCCCTTCTGGCTGCCAGCTATCTGCAGACGTTCGCACTTTCGGAACAGGGCTGTGATAGGAGCCTGGCAGGGACACCAACTTTCCCAGCATGCGTTTGAAGTTTCAAGTGGCAAGATAAGCAAGCAGCCCCATTCTCTGTGCCTCTATGCGAACAGTGCCATGGGCAGATGAGGCTGAGCAACAGCTTTCCAGGCTAGCCCCTTCTGGCTGCCAGCTATCTGCAGACGTTCGCATTTCAAGAGCAGGGCTGCGAAAGGAGCCTGGCTGGGACACCAACTTTCACAGGCTACGTTTGAAGTTTGAGGTGGCAAGACAAGCAAGCAGCCCCATTCTCTGTGCCTCTGTGCGAGCACTGCCATGGGCAGATGAGGCTGAGCAACAGCTTTCCAGGATACCCCCTTCTGGCTGCCAGCTATCTGCAGACGTTCGCACTTTCGGAGCAGGGCTGCGAAAGGAGCCTGGCTGGGACACCAACTTTCCCAGGCTACGTTTGAAGTTTGAGGTGGCAAGACAAGCAAGCAGCCCCATTCTCTGTGCCTCTGTGCGAGCACTGCCATGGGCAGATGAGGCTGAGCAACAGCTTTCCAGGCTAGCCCCTTCTGGCTGCCAGCTATCTGCAGACGTTCGCACTTTCGGAGCAGGGCTGTGATAGAAACCTGGCAGGGACATCACCATTCCCAGCATGCGTTTGAAGTTTCAAGTGGCAAGATAAGCAAGCAGCCCCATTCTCTGTGCCTCTTTGCGAACAGTGCCATGGGCAGATGAGGCTGAGCAACAGCTTTCCAGGCTAGCCCCTTCTGGCTGCCAGCTATCAGCAGACGTTCGCATTTCAAGAGCAGGGCTGCGAAAGGAGCCTGGCAGGAACACCAACTTTCCCAGGCTACGTTTGAAGTTTGAGGTGGCAAGACAAGCAAGCAGCCCCATTCTCTGTGCCTCTGTGTGAGCACTGCCATGGGCAGATGAGGCTAAGCAACAGCTTTCCAGGATAGCACCTTGTGGCTGCCAGCTATCTGCAGACGTTCGCACTTTCGGAGCAGGGCTGTGATAGGAACCTGGCAGGGACACCACCATTCCCAGCATGCGTTTGAAGTTTCAAGTGGCAAGATAAGCAAGCAGCCCCATTCTCTGTGCCTCTTTGCGAACAGTGCCATGGGCAGATGAGGCTGAGCAACAGCTTTCCAGGCTAGCCCCTTCTGGCTGCCAGCTATCTGCAGACGTTCGCATTTCAAGAGCAGGGCTGCGAAAGGAGCCTGGCTGGGACACCAACTTTCCCAGGCTACGTTTGAAGTTTGAGGTGGCAAAACAAGCAAGGAGCCCCATTCTCTGTGCCTCTGTGCGAGCACTGCCATGGGCAGATGAGGCTGAGCAACAGCTTTCCAGGCTAGCCCCTTCTGGCTGCCAGCTATCTGCAGACGTTCGCACTTTCGGAGCAGGGCTGTGATAGGAGCCTGGCAGGGTCACCACCATTCCCAGCATGCGTTTGAAGTTTCAAGTGGCAAGATAAGCAAGCAGCCCCATTCTCTGTGCCTCTATGCGAGCAGTGCCATGGGCAGAAGAGTCTGAGCAACAGCTTTCCAGGCTAGCCCCTTCTGGCTGCCAGCTATCTGCAGACATTAGCATTTTCGGAGCAGGGCTGCGAAAGGAGCCTGGCTGGGACACCAACTTTCCCAGGCTACGTTTGAAGTTTGAGGTGGCAAGACAAGCAAGCAGCCCCATTCTCTGTGCCTCTGTGCGAGCACTGCCATGGGCAGATGAGGCTGAGCAACAGCTTTCCAGGATAGCACCTTGTGGCTGCCAGCTATCTGCAGACGTTCGCACTTTCGGAGCAGGGCTGTGACAGGAACCTGGCAGGGACACCAACTTTCCCAGGCTACGTTTGAAGTTTGAGGTGGCAAGACAAGCAAGCAGCCCCATTCTCTGTGCCTCTGTGCGAGCAGTGCCATGGGCAGATGAGGCTGAGCAACAGCTTTCCAGGCTAGCCCCTTCTGGCTGCCAGCTATCTGCAGACGTTCGCATTTCAAGAGCAGGGCTGCGAAAGGAGCCTGGCTGGGACACCAACTTTCACAGGCTACGTTTGAAGTTTGAGGTGGCAAGACAAGCAAGCAGCCCCATTCTCTGTGCCTCTGTGCGAGCACTGCCATGGGCAGATGAGGCTGAGCAACAGCTTTCCAGGCTAGCCCCTTCTGGCTGCCAGCTATCTGCAGACGTTCGCACTTTCGGAGCAGGGCTGTGATAGGAGCCTGGCAGGAACACCAACTTTCCCAGCATGCGTTTGAAGTTTCAAGTGGCAAGATAAGCAAGCAGCCCCATTCTCTGTGCCTCTATGCGAACAGTGCCATGGGCAGATGAGGCTGAGCAACAGCTTTCCAGGCTAGCCCCTTCTGGCTGCCAGCTATCTGCAGACGTTCGCATTTCAAGAGCAGGGCTGCGAAAGGAGCCTGGCTGGGACACCAACTTTCACAGGCTACGTTTGAAGTTTGAGGTGGCAAGACAAGCAAGCAGCCCCATTCTCTGTGCCTCTGTGCGAGCACTGCCATGGGCAGATGAGGCTGAGCAACAGCTTTCCAGGATACCCCCTTGTGGCTGCCAGCTATCTGCAGACGTTCGCACTTTCGGAGCAGGGCTGCGAAAGGAGCCTGGCTGGGACACCAACTTTCCCAGGCTACGTTTGAAGTTTGAGGTGTCAAGACAAGCAAGCAGCCCCATTCTCTGTGCCTCTGTGCGAGCACTGCCATGGGCAGATGAGGCTGAGCAACAGCTTTCCAGGCTAGCACCTTCTGGCTGCCAGCTATCTGCAGACGTTCGCACTTTCGGAGCAGGGCTGTGATAGGAGCCTGGCAGGGACACCACCATTCCCAGCATGCGTTTGAAGTTTCAAGTGGCAAGATAAGCAAGCAGCCCCATTCTCTGTGCCTCTTTGCGAACAGTGCCATGGGCAGATGAGGCTGAGCAACAGCTTTCCAGGCTAGCCCCTTCTGGCTGCCAGCTATCTGCAGACGTTCGCATTTCAAGAGCAGGGCTGCGAAAGGAGCCTGGCTGGGACACCAACTTTCCCAGGCTACGTTTGAAGTTTGAGGTGGCAAGACAAGCAAGCAGCCCCA
Source organism: Opisthocomus hoazin (assembly GCF_030867145.1). Classification (NCBI taxonomy): domain Eukaryota; kingdom Metazoa; phylum Chordata; class Aves; order Opisthocomiformes; family Opisthocomidae; genus Opisthocomus; species Opisthocomus hoazin. The sequence goes on along the minus strand of NC_134447.1, from coordinate 1,814,609 downwards.
TTCTCTGTGCCTCTGTGTGAGCACTGCCATGGGCAGATGAGGCTGAGCAACAGCTTTCCAGGATAGCACCTTGTGGCTGCCAGCTATCTGCAGACGTTCGCACTTTCGGAGCAGGGCTGTGATAGGAACCTGGCAGGGACACCACCATTCCCAGCATGCGTTTGAAGTTTCAAGTGGCAAGATAAGCAAGCAGCCCCATTCTCTGTGCCTCTTTGCGAACAGTGCCATGGGCAGATGAGGCTGAGCAACAGCTTTCCAGGCTAGCCCCTTCTGGCTGCCAGCTATCTGCAGACGTTCGCATTTCAAGAGCAGGGCTGCGAAAGGAGCCTGGCTGGGACACCAACTTTCACAGGCTACGTTTGAAGTTTGAGGTGGCAAGACAAGCAAGCAGCCCCATTCTCTGTGCCTCTGTGCGAGCACTGCCATGGGCAGATGAGGCTGAGCAACAGCTTTCCAGGATAGCACCTTGTGGCTGCCAGCTATCTGCAGACGTTCGCACTTTCGGAGCAGGGCTGTGATAGGAACGTGGCAGGGACACCACCATTCCCAGCATGCGTTTGAAGTTTCAAGTGGCAAGATAAGCAAGCAGCCCCATTCTCTGTGCCTCTTTGCGAACAGTGCCATGGGCAGATGAGGCTGAGCAACAGCTTTCCAGGCTAGCCCCTTCTGGCTGCCAGCTATCTGCAGACGTTCGCATTTCAAGAGCAGGGCTGCGAAAGGAGCCTGGCTGGGACACCAACTTTCACAGGCTATGTTTGAAGTTTGAGGTGGCAAGACAAGCAAGCAGCCCCATTCTCTGTGCCTCTGTACGAGCACTGCCATGGGCAGATGAGGCTGAGCAACAGCTTTCCAGGCTAGCCCCTTCTGCCTGCCAGCTATCTGCAGACGTTCGCACTTTCGGAGCAGGGCTGTGATAGGAGCCTGGCAGGAACACCACCATTCCCAGCATGCGTTTGAAGTTTCAAGTGGCAAGATAAGCAAGCAGCCCCATTCTCTCTGCCTCTATGCGAACAGTGCCATGGGCAGATGAGGCTGAGCAACAGCTTTCCAGGCTAGCCCCTTCTGGCTGCCAGCTATCTGCAGACGTTCGCATTTCAAGAGCAGGGCTGCGAAAGGAGCCTGGCTGGGACACCAACTTTTCCAGGCTACGTTTGAAGTTTGAGGTGGCAAGACAAGCAAGCAGCCCCATTCTCTGTGCCTCTGTGCGAGCACTGCCATGGGCAGATGAGGCTGAGCAACAGCTTTCCAGGATAGCACCTTGTGGCTGCCAGCTATCTGCAGACGTTCGCACTTTCGGAGCAGGGCTGTGATAGGAACCTGGCAGAGACACCACCATTCCCAGCATGCGTTTGAAGTTTCAAGTGGCAAGATAAGCAAGCAGCCCCATTCTCTGTACCTCTTTGCGAACAGTGCCATGGGCAGATGAGGCTGAGCAACAGCTTTCAAGGCTAGCCCCTTCTGGCTGCCAGCTACCTGCAGACGTTCGCATTTCAAGAGCAGGGCTGCGAAAGGAGCCTGGCTGGGACACCAACTTTCACAGGCTACGTTTGAAGTTTGAGGTGGCAAGACAAGCAAGCAGCCCCATTCTCTGTGCCTCTGTACGAGCAGTGCCATGGGCAGATGAGGCTGAGCAACAGCTTTCCAGGCTAGCCCCTTCTGCCTGCCAGCTATCTGCAGACGTTCGCACCTTCGGAGCAGGGCTGTGATAGGAGCCTGGCAGGAACACCACCATTCCCAGCATGCGTTTGAAGTTTCAAGGGGCAAGATAAGCAAGCAGCCCCATTCTCTCTGCCTCTATGCGAACAGTGCCATGGGCAGATGAGGCTGAGCAACAGCTTTCCAGGCTAGCACCTTCTGGCTGCCAGCTATCTGCAGACGTTCGCATTTCAAGAGCAGGTCTGCGAAAGGAGCCTGGCAGGGACACCACCATTCCCAGCATGCCTTTGAAGTTTCAAGTTGCAAGACAAGCAAGCAGCCCCATTCTCTGTGCCTCTGTGCGAACAGTGCCATGGGCAGATGAGGCTGAGCAACAGCTTTCCAGGCTAGCCCCTTCTGGCTGCCAGCTATCTGCAGACATTAGCATTTTCGGAGCAGGGCTGCGAAAGGAGCCTGGCTGGGACACCAACTTTCACAGGCTACGTTTGAAGTTTGAGGTGGCAAGACAAGCAAGCAGCCCCATTCTCTGTGCCTCTGTGCGAGCACTGCCATGTGCAGATGAGGCTGAGCAACAGCTTTCCAGGATAGCACCTTGTGGCTGCCAGCTATCTGCAGACGTTCGCACTTTCGGAGCAGGGCTGTGATAGGAACCTGGCAGGGACACTACCATTCCCAGCATGCGTTTGAAGTTTCAAGTGGCAAGATAAGCAAGCAGCCCCATTCTCTGTGCCTCTTTGCGAACAGTGCCATGGGCAGATGAGGCTGAGCAACAGCTTTCCAGGCTAGCCCCTTCTGGCTGCCAGCTATCTGCAGACGTTCGCACTTTCGGAGCAGGGCTGTGATAGGAGCCTGGCAGGGTCACCACCATTCCCAGCATGCGTTTGAAGTTTCAAGTGGCAAGATAAGCAAGCAGCCCCATTCTCTGTGCCTCTATGCGAGCAGTGCCATGGGCAGAAGAGTCTGAGCAACAGCTTTCCAGGCTAGCCCCTTCTGGCTGCCAGCTATCTGCAGACGTTCGCATTTCAAGAGCAGGGCTGCGAAAGGAGCCTGGCTGGGACACCAACTTTCACAGGCTACGTTTGAAGTTTGAGGTGGCAAGACAAGCAAGCAGCCCCATTCTCTGTGCCTCTGTGCGAGCACTGCCATGGGCAGATGAGGCTGAGCAACAGCTTTCCAGGATACCCCCTTGTGGCTGCCAGCTATCTGCAGACGTTCGCACTTTCGGAGCAGGGCTGCGAAAGGAGCCTGGCTGGGACACCAACTTTCCCAGGCTACGTTTGAAGTTTGAGGTGGCAAGACAAGCAAGCAGCCCCATTCTCTGTGCCTCTGTGCGAGCACTGCCATGGGCAGATGAGGCTGAGCAACAGCTTTCCAGGCTAGCACCTTCTGGCTGCCAGCTATCTGCAGACGTTCGCACTTTCGGAGCAGGGCTGTGATAGGAGCCTGGCAGGGACACCACCATTCCCAGCATGCGTTTGAAGTTTCAAGTGGCAAGATAAGCAAGCAGCCCCATTCTCTGTGCCTCTTTGCGAACAGTGCCATGGGCAGATGAGGCTGAGCAACAGCTTTCCAGGCTAGCCCCTTCTGCCTGCCAGCTATCTGCAGACGTTCGCATTTCAAGAGCAGGGCTGCGAAAGGAGCCTGGCTGGGACACCAACTTTCACAGGCTACGTTTGAAGTTTGAGGTGGCAAGACAAGCAAGCAGCCCCATTCTCTGTGCCTCTGTGTGAGCACTGCCATGGGCAGATGAGGCTGAGCAACAGCTTTCCAGGATAGCACCTTGTGGCTGCCAGCTATCTGCAGACGTTCGCACTTTCGGAGCAGGGCTGTGATAGGAACCTGGCAGGGACACCACCATTCCCAGCATGCGTTTGAAGTTTCAAGTGGCAAGATAAGCAAGCAGCCCCATTCTCTGTGCCTCTTTGCGAACAGTGCCATGGGCAGATGAGGCTGAGCAACAGCTTTCCAGGCTAGCCCCTTCTGGCTGCCAGCTATCTGCAGACGTTCGCATTTCAAGAGCAGGGCTGCGAAAGGAGCCTGGCTGGGACACCAACTTTCACAGGCTACGTTTGAAGTTTGAGGTGGCAAGACAAGCAAGCAGCCCCATTCTCTGTGCCTCTGTGCGAGCACTGCCATGGGCAGATGAGGCTGAGCAACAGCTTTCCAGGATAGCACCTTGTGGCTGCCAGCTATCTGCAGACGTTCGCACTTTCGGAGCAGGGCTGTGATAGAAACCTGGCAGGGACACCACCATTCCCAGCATGCGTTTGAAGTTTCAAGTGGCAAGATAAGCAAGCAGCCCCATTCTCTGTGCCTCTTTGCGAACAGTGCCATGGGCAGATGAGGCTGAGCAACAGCTTTCCAGGCTAGCCCCTTCTGGCTGCCAGCTATCTGCAGACGTTCGCATTTCAAGAGCAGGGCTGCGAAAGGAGCCTGGCTGGGACACCAACTTTCACAGGCTATGTTTGAAGTTTGAGGTGGCAAGACAAGCAAGCAGCCCCATTCTCTGTGCCTCTGTACGAGCACTGCCATGGGCAGATGAGGCTGAGCAACAGCTTTCCAGGCTAGC